>NC_142010.1:87419810-88019810 GCF_049901735.1 Notechis scutatus | reverse complement strand
CCTGAAACTTTTAGAAGGCAGCCTAGAAGTCAAGATGAGATGCAACTACAAGATGGGTAATTCAGTCTGAATGGCTCAATATTGCAACTGGTGTTTTAGTTTAGATGTTTAAGCACACTTCTCAATAAGTTGACACCTGCAAATCTAGTGATAGCTGCAGTTTATACTGCCACACTATGACTCAGAGAATGCAACTCCAACTAAAATAGGTTTTTGCTTCATCTCTGACTCTAGTTTGCTCTTTACAATAATAACTGTGTCTCGTGTGAATTAATTGTGCAACCAATCCCTGTTTAAGTCAAATTTTAAGATGTTGATTGCTTCCTTGGAATTAGATTAAGGAGTAATAAAGCTAGGCATCTTCAACACATTGACAGCACCTCATTCCAAAACTCCAAGTAATTGTCCCAGTAGTTTCATGTAGATCAGTGATGGCTAACCTATGACACGCGTGTCACTCGTGACACGCTGAGGCACTTTGACTGACACGCCTGTTGGTGTGGGGAAAACATGCACATTTAGAGGCTGCCTGTGCTCTGCTCCAATCCCTGCTCCCTGCTTGTTGCGTGGAGGCGTGGTGTCACCGCTGCCGCAAAATCTTTGCAGCAGAGAACCAGTTTTAACCGCCATAAACTGAGGTTTGTCAGTTTCATTACCTCAGGAACGCTACAGGAGGAAAGGAGATCCATGAGGTTCACAGCCCTGTAAGGTGGCCTTCCGATCCCCACATTCTGCACCTGCAGCCCTGAGACCAGGGAGACGAGTTTCACAGCCCTGTGTGATCACCCCAGCCCAGTCCGTCATAAACCAAATTATTGATATTTCTTGAAGTGACACAGGACCCGAGGAAGGCTACACTTTTCCCCGATTTTCAACACACCAAGCTGAAAAGGTTAGCCATCACTGATGTAGATGTTAAATAACATTAGGGACACCACGGTTCAATAACCTAGGTGTTGCACATTCCTCAACACCACCTTTTGATACACCCCAACAGGAAGGACTGGAACTACTGCAAAATAATCTCTTTCTCTGACAGCTTACAACTGTGGCCAATTAAAAATTAAGGCCATTCAGAAATCTAGAGAAGAAGGGAAGCTAGAAAAATCAAGCCAAAATATAATAGCCTCATCTCTCTATATGCTTGATGCACAAGCTGAAAAAAATTCACATTTACAGAACAAGCTGTTTCCTCTCCCAAATCAAGGTGAAACTTTGACAATCAACCTTGTCTGCAAAAAAAATGAAGAAAATTGCTTTCAGAGCTGAAAAGAGCTTTCAGTGGTTCCAGCTTGTCTGCCCCAACATCATGATGAGGAGATGCTGCACAGAACATAAAAGTCTCTTCTGAGGAGATGCACTGGGGGAGTAGAGGAGGAAGCCCATTTTGCTCTCTTTATTGCAAAAAAAAAAAAAAAGTTCATTTACCGTAACAAACTAATTCATCCTGATAGTTCTTCCACTTCTATCTCTCTGCTAATTTGTGATACTGCTGCTAATAGGTAAGTAAGACATTTTAAAACAAAAAATGCATTCAGGTGCCAGATCCAACCATTTTACCTGGCCTTCCATTCCATAGAATTTTAAAATAGCCAACAGTCTAAAAATGACCAAGACAGCAATGTTATTATAAGCAGATTCTACTTTCAGATCCCCATTCCAGGCAAACATATAGTCATATCAAATGGAACACTCATGCGTGGGCCAGATACCAGTTAAGACAAAACTCTGATTATCCACAGCAGAGGTGAAATACTGAGCCACACTTCTCTGTGTAACCATTGTGTGACATTGAAGTCCACCAGCACAAGTAATCTAGGATCTTCCAAGTTCCGCATGAAAAATCACTTTGAGGAAGTGACATTCTTACTTCAATAAAGTTTGTATTAGATATAGATAGAGAGATAGAGAGATAGAGAGATAGAGAGATAGAGAGATAGAGATAGATAGATAGATAGATAGATAGAGAGAGAGAGAGAGAGAGAGAGAGAGAGAGATACAGATAGACAGAGACAGATTTGTAACTGTTTATTTTGGTAATGTAGCAACATATTATATTCTATATCTTATTTTTTATTTCTTTACTGTTATATTGTATACCCAATCAGGTATGGAAAGTATGTTGTAAACCCCATCATCAAAGAATTCTACCTGGCAGGGTCTAGAAAGAAAGCATTCTCCCCACCATATGGAATATTCTCCCCCAGAAGGTGAGGCAGATCCTCCCCCCCCATTTTACTCCCCAAGGGGTTAAAACATGACACTGTGGTCTTGCACAGGGTATCCAAAGACATACATAGTTGTGTGGTTGATTGGCGCCATGAGAGCGCTCCCTTTGCCTTTATCAACTAATTTTTACGGTGTACTTTTATAGTTTTTAAACACTTCAATTTAATTTTTTTAGACAGTGTTTTAAATTTTGATACTGTATCTTTGAGGGAGATGGGCAGTTTGGAAATGAA
Organism: Notechis scutatus; assembly: GCF_049901735.1. Lineage (NCBI taxonomy): Eukaryota > Metazoa > Chordata > Lepidosauria > Squamata > Elapidae > Notechis > Notechis scutatus. The sequence goes on along the minus strand of NC_142010.1, from coordinate 88,017,348 downwards.
GAGAGAGGGAGAGAGAGAGGAAGAGAGAGGGAGAGGGAGAGAGAGAGGGAGAGGGAGAGAGGGAGAGGGAGAAAAAGGGAGAGAGAGCTAGCTTTCACTTATTTTTAATCATTTATACTTATAGTTTAATAATGTATCTATCTTTGTGTTTTGTTTTTGTTTTTCTGTTATAAAGTAATAAAGTTGTAAACTTTTTCTGTTACTTTTTTATTACTTTTTCTGTTATAAAGTAACAAAAATGTATTAAAAAGAGAGGAAGAGGCACTATTGTACAGGAACTTTTACACTGTTCTAGGTACTAAAATGAGCAGCAGTCAACATTGGCAAACTGTCAGATGGAGCCTCTAGTCAATGACAGGGAATTCTTAGACTTGAGCTACTCCCCCCCCCCCCTGCCCTTAAACTCAAGCATAGCTGGAAATATTATATCTCCTTTCTCAGTTCAAGTCCAGGTCCAGTTCAAGTCAGTGTTTTGATAATAATCCAACCACCCAAAGTAGAAAATCTTTTGACACTTAGGGAGTAACGTTTTTATTCAGAGTGGCGCCACCTAGAGCCATTTTCAACAGTCCTGACCCTAGAAAGAGAGATAGCCAAGGCAGCTGATAGCTTTGAAGTTTTTCTCCCAACTGGTACTGGAACCAGGAGGCATCTAAATCTAGAGGAGGGGGGGAGGAGCAGGAAAAAAAAAACCTGCACAATGCAATACATGGCAAGGTATGCTAGTTTATTAACTTAGAATTTAATATGTGTCTTCCAGATGTACTTTTCATTGTAGCATATGGATTGTGAGATCAGGCCTGACAGATTATCAAGTCCAGCATTCTCTGTTAAACACATCAATGAAGATTTTGTCATACAGGTAAGAGTTGTCTGGTAGTTAAGTCATGGGAACTGGACTTCTTTTCTTGTTAGTTTGAAACATTTCGCTGCCTAACCAAATAGCTTCTTCTGTGTTGCACAATGGCTGAGCAAATGCATATAGGGAACTCACCAATAGGATATAATAGAAGCCCACTTCTACTGCTGTCCTTGAACAATTGACATTATAGTCCGAAAGGTGCTTTTTCAAGAGGCAACTCAACTTTCTGGTTTTTCTTTGAAGACATTTTGCTTGCCATCCAAGAAGCTTCTTCGGCTCTGAAGAGTTGCCAGTTGCCTCTGGGAAAAGCACCTTTGGGACACCATGATCTGGATGACTGAGAATCTCCATAGACAATTGACATTATAGTTCTTTTGATGTAATATTAAACTATCAAGTCAGCAACCAATTATAGTACTATACAGCTATGTATCATTCTTTTGAAAACTTTTTAATTGGTGGTCATTACTACCCTGTTTCTCCAACAATACGGCCTCCCCCAATAGGAAGTCCCAGCATGTTTTATAGGCATGAAATGAAATTAAGCCCCTCCCCCCAAATTAAGGCCTATATTAAAACATGCAAAATGGGGGGGAATGGTGGGGGGGCTTGCCATTAGGAAGTACTTTTGTTGCACACCCGGATATGGTGCTGCCTGCGTTGACCCCGATACGAAGTGCCCCACCAATGTCGAGGTCAACATCCAAGCCGTCGCTGCCCGCCCAAAGATGCAAGGGGGGGAATTAAGTCACCCCCAAAAAGATAGCCTAGCCATTTTTCGGGGCTCAAAAAAATAATAATGAGAAACACGGTACATCTGATGCAATTGAATTCTTTAGTTTAGTTCATTGAATTCCTGCTCAGGGAAGGCTAGAGTAGATGCTCTCCAAGATCCCTTCCAATCCTTACATTCTATGATCCATTGAATATGATTGTATCAATAGGAATGTACCATGTTTTGAAGTTTAAAGTGAAACAGTAAGGTGCTTTATTAAACAAGTGAGTATATGAAATATTTTCAAATAAAACAATAATACAATAATCTTCCTCAATAAAACATATTACTTCATATGCAAAGATTGTTTTAATTTTGAAAAAATAATCTATCACTATGCACATTTTATTGAAATACTTAAGACATTAAAATGAACTCTCCTTCAGAATATTTAAGAAAAATAGTTTATTTAGCCTGTGCTTATAACGAGTGCAGCATAAGGCCTATGCAAGCAGTTTTGACTTAAACAGACAATGCAAAGTTTATTAAGGAGTGTTATGGCAGTTGTAATCAAGTATAATTAAAGCAGCAATAATTATTTTTCTGGCTTCTGGAGTGCCAGTTGTTTTAAGATATTCTACATTTCTGGCATTTCCATGCCAATTCCCTCTAAAATAATATTGTTTTTTTCTGATCATGAAATGAAAAGAATACCATAAGCCAAGTACTGTTCATTCTTTCTTTTTCTAGCTCACCAAATAGAAAGTGCAAAAACTGTCAGAGGTGTTGTATTTAAAAGCCCTATTATTTGTAATGTTGAGATAATAGCAGTATCAATCATTCTGTTTCTCAGCAGCTGTGACTACGCTTGCTTATTGCTTAACATAGATTTGGGGAATGAGGGGAAGAATTCTAATCAGTGCATACAGAATAGATACATTCCAGGAACAAGAAACTGAACTACTAAGTGAAAGAGAAAATCCAGTAGATGGAGTGGTGCAAGACCTTCTTCCAGTAGATCACAAGATCTATAGAGCCACAACAATTAGTGGAAAATACCAATTGTCCTGATTTCCAGTAAACCAGAATCAGAAACACATATTAGCTTATAAAAATAAAACAAATGGGAGAATCTCATGATATCAATCAGTTCCTCATTCAATCACAAAGTTGTGCAAACCACCGATGTGTTTTAGTCGTATTCTAATGAAATTTGCTAGCAGAGGAATGGAACAGGGGCACTGCTTAATCAACCAATTCCTGTACTGAATCCTAGCTTGTGCAATAGTGTGTCACATTCATTTTGTCCTGATTTTACCTTTGTCCTTTCCATGCAGCCACTCCAGGCTACTTAAAAACTAACAGAAAGAAAAGCGTAATCAATCATACTTTTTCTTTTAAATTCCCCCAGCCTCTGTTGAGATTGTAACAATACTGCTTTTCTCTGCAATCAATTGAAGGGAAATCTGAAATGTTACCAAGTGATATTTGGCATATTTTAAAAAATGTCTATGATCCATGAGTAAATTCAGTTCGAGGAAGGGACTCTTGGGATTGGTGGATATTCAGATTATGATAATTGTAGGCCATGGATCAAATCCAAGTTGCTCTTCCATGAACAATTCAATTTAAAAAAAAAAACTAGTTTTCAAATATTCCCATTAAAGTTACACAGGCTTGTTTCTAGTGATATTGAGAGGAAGTCATAACAGCAGGAGAAGTTCATGGAGATGTGTGAAATACCAAATAGAAAGCATAATCATAGGGCACAATTTAAGGCATTGGTGTTTGAAGTTTAATAAGTTCTAATCACTTAAGGCCTGATTATCTCAGTAGCCATCTCTTCCCATCAAGAAATGCAAAGAAGTCCTTTTGAAGATGCCACTGCTTTCAGAGGTCCATCTTTCCTAAGGCATAGCAGGGCTATTTCATTCCTTCATCCCACACTAAAAAGTAGTGTTGTAATTTATCCAATAGCAGCTTTGTTACAGTCATAGGTCTATTATTATAAAAAGCAGGACAAATATCTGGAAGTATGAACATTTGTGCACAAAATGTAAATATAATAAAACAGTAAAATTCACAATGATATTTTAAATGAAATGGTCTTTCCTGTGATACAGGTCCATGTCTAATGATGGCAGTTAAAAAGCCCAGGCCATCAAGTCCCCAGTCAGCTCTATAGCAATAGTACAGGACTTAGCTACTTATTTGGGGGGCGGGGAGTAAGGGTGAATCCCAAGTCTTTGCACATCCATGGCCCAAAGAGCAGCTTATGGAGGGTAACTTAGAACAGGTAGATAGAATAATAGAGTTGGAAGGGATCTTGGACCTCTTCTAGTCTGACCATGGCTCAAGCAGAAGACCTGTATCGTTTTAGACAAATGGTTGCCCAGTCTCTTTTTGAAAGCCTTCAATGACAGACCACCCCGCAACCACTGAGAGCAAGTTATTCCATTGTATTCTGCTTCACAGAAGGCAAGGCAATATATTCCCTATCTAAACCAGCTCAAAGAACACAAGTTCTTCAAATACTTTGAAGTATTTGGGTATATCTTAAAACTGTGGTATTTCTTCAACTAAATGGACCCCGGTTCATCTCCAGAACCTTTTCTGCATATCCCATTCAGTGTATGACATCAGTTCAATAAGAATCGAGCTAGAAGGGATCTTGGAGGTCTTCTAGTCCAGCCCCCTGCTCAAGCAGGAGAACCTATACTATTTCAGATAAGTGGCTGTCCAGTTTCTTCTTTAAAACGTCCAGTGATGGAGCAGCCACAATTTCTGGTGGCAACCTGTTCCACTGGTTACTTGTCCTCCCTGTTAGGAAGTTTCTCCTTAATTCCAGGTTGCTTCTCTCCTTGATTAGTTTCCATCCATTGTTTCTTGTCTTGCCTTCTGGTGCTTTGGAAAATAAGTCGACCCCCTCTTCTTTGTGACAACCCCTCAAATACTAGAATCCTGTTAACATGTCACCCTAGCCTAATCCTTCTTTTCTCGAGATTAGATGAAACAAGCATATTTTTAACCAACTGCTATTGCTTCTGTTAAAAAGAATGACTAAGAAATTCCCACTTCAGCAATGTTATTAAAATAGTTTTACTTTCAGTTTTACTGCATGGTTTTCAAAAGCATACTTTAAAATCATTTCCCCTTTTGAACTTTCCATTTGCTCTTTATTTCACAACCAGAAATGAGTCAAATGATGTGTGCAACTATACAAAATGTTCTCCTTGGCTGAAAACCTGTTGACAGAGGTCAGAGTTCAGATTCTGAGTAGCTAAAATATTCGGGGATGAAACTTTATGAGTTAGTGAGTTTTTATAGGTTTCATCCAATGATTTCTTCCATTTCTAACTTTTTTTTTTTTCTGATCAGTTCAGTAAAATGGGAAGGACCGTGCTAAAACCAGTGTATTTTGATCAGCAGGACGAAGTCTTCTCTGCTTGGCAGCATCCCAGATTTCCGAAGTGCTTCACAAACTACACAACTACACAAAGATCTTTTAAGTACTAATCTGCTTGGCATTACAGGAAGCTCTTAGAACAACAGCACTGGGATTCAGGCTTTATCTGTTTGAGGATGCAGAGACTTGAAGAGTGAAAAAGATCAGGGCTAAACATATACAAAGTATTCTGCCACTGCCTTCCGTTACACACAGAGAGAGGGGGAGAGAGAGAGGGAGAAAGAGGGAGAGAGGGGGAGGGAGAGAGGGAGAGAGAAAGAGAGAGAGCTTTCCAAAAGTGGCGTTCCCAGACAACCAAACCCCTTGCAACACACCGAGGCTTCCTTCACACGATTTTTGGGCGGAGGGGGGAGGGCAGGGGGCTTTCGCGATTTAGGTAAAATTAGGCAGAGTGAGAGACTAATGGACTCCAAATGAAAACCTTCCCGTCCCAGTCATTCGAAGGGAGGCGACCTTCACTTGTGGAACGCCATCCGCGTCAAGCCTGCGAGGCGCCCAAAAACAGCAGCTCCAACCAACCTGTCTCCTCGTTCCTTTCCCTGCTTCCGCGCCCTCCCCCTTCCTTTCCCTTCCCCGCGAGGGCGGTTCACTCGCCTCTACCCCGCCTTCCCTCGCCTCCTTTGCCTTGCCCGCCTTGCCCCATTTGCTCGCAAGCGGCTGAATTTCTTCCGGCGGGCTTCGGCTGGCTTCGGGAGATTTTGACGGGAGGGCTCGGCGAGGAATCGACGCTGACGCGCGGGAATCACCGGCCGAGCAGGGCGCACTGGGAGGGGGGGCGCCGTGAGTACCCCATAACCCAAATCGCGTGCTTTCGTCCTGGTCCCCCCCAGCCTTAGAATCCAGCAGCAGCAACTGCAGACGGCCGCTTTAAAGGAGAAAGGTGCCCCTACATCGCCAATCCCCTAAAAACGATACCAATTTCTGGACAGGGAGGGAGAGAAAAAAAAGGGGGTGGCAGGCGGAGGTTTGGGGTGTTGTTGTTTTTTTACGAATTTGTAGTTTATTGGATGGAGAATGTATAATAAAAATAAGAAAAGCCGCCTCTAGGTGGGTGGTTGCATATTGTGCCCGGAGGTTGTGCCTGCCTCTAACACGCTTCCTCCCTACCCCAAAAATGAATGCCGGGAAGAGAAGCGGGGATGTTTCTTTTTGAGCCGGGGATCCTGTATGAAATGGCGCAGGATGCCACGAGACCCCCTTCGCCAATTGACTTCTCTGGTAGAAAGGCCCCTTCCAGGGTATTTTAGCGTCCGTTATGCTCTGAACACAGATCTGTTTCAAGGACGCATGGCGAGAAATCGGCGTAAAAGAGGGAGGAAATTTAGGGAGAGGCGAATTTGGAGGCCATTCCGTTTTCATCTCTCTGATTTTGTGTTAAAGGAATGCAAGAGATAAGATTCTTGAATGATGACTTTCGGGGGTGGGGGGGGACATGCAGAGTTGCATCTGGTTCTAAGCTTGTGCGTTGATGTCTCACGCAGCTAGGAAGGGAAAATAAAAAGGGCAAAGTCGTTTGCACGGGCAACCTAGAAAATGAAATATGAAAGCTATAAAATAAGCTTTTTTTTCCCCCTTCCAAGCACCGGCAGTTGATAAGAGAAGGGCACTGCAGAGGAAAGAACTGGAGAGGCTGGAAGCTGCTGTGCTGGCAGACTCTGTTGCCTATGTTAACATCTGGAAATGACTGGGAAAATGATGAAATATCTCTCTTAAGTTACATGCAAAAGATGGCTGCTCTGGTGAGGAGGCTGCCTCAGCAATAGGCATTGTCCACAGACTAGTCTGTTGCTAGGTTACATCAGGATCTTCCCCCCCTTCCCCTGACATACACATGAACATAAATGCATCTTGTTGATGTTTCTGATCCCCGATTCCCACTGGTGCATATGCTTCTCCTGATGCATTGTGGGGAAGTTAGAGGAAAATCTGCTGAGGCGGTTAAATGGCAGAAAAAGCAGATTTCAATTAAAAAAAATGAAATGACAACATTCTTCCCCCCTCAGCATACACACATACACACAAAAAGACCCTTGGTGTGTGTAATGATGTGTAGTGCTATCCTTATCTCTCAGCTGTTACCTGGGCTCTGAACTGAGACTGGTTGAGTGATTACACACAGAATAGTTTTGCTCTGGGTTTACATGGGAAATCTAGAACTCCCATCTTCAGAACTCTGAATGATACCTTTACCCAAATTATAAGGATGGTAGAGCTGGGAGAGTTTTTTTAAAGATAGCAGGGGCTTTCAGTGAACCTCCAGTAGAAACTGTTGCATATTCCTAATTATCCTTGTGACTGTTTCATGTAACATTTCTAGTGTTACTGAATCATTTATCTGTAACACAATGGCCAAAACTCTTCAGATTAGTAGATTAGGAGTGTTACACCCTTATTTGTTTTTCTCCTTTTGGTTACCCCAGAAATCACTATGGTAACAAGGAAATGTCTCCATGATGAGCTTCAGTCATTACTTCAGTATCTTTCAGTCCACAATTAGCTTATTTAGACTGGTTTAATTTGCCATTCTGTATAATAAAATTTGACTAGGTAAAGGGCCATTATTCATTCCATCCTTGCCCAGTGGACCAGCCTCCCTTTACCATTGGAATTGCAGTTCCTAGAACATATAACCCAATGAAGATGATGATCACATTATTAAATTTCCCCTACAGGTTGCTATAGATTCCTGCAGGCTACTTACAACATCTGGTTCATGCAAAATATATTCTGGTCTTCTGATAGAAAGCCAGTAATACAAGTTTTTTGCAATACAAGTAATACAAGGCTTGCAAAATTTTAATCATCATTATCAACAATAATATCTAAACAGAAAACTCTGGGTTTCAAATACTGAGTTCATTATTTTATATTATTCATTATTTTAAAGGGGTGTCAAACTCATATCATCACAGCATCATCATATCGTGACTTTTCCCCCTTTGTTAAACCAGGCATGGGCATGACCAGTGCATGATACATCCAGCCTGCAGGCTGCAAGTTTGACAGCCCTGTTTTAAAGCAATGGACAATTAATATGCAGAACCTGATTTCAAAATTTTGCAATATAGAAGCGTATCACATTGGAATTGAATGCTATAGAAAGCAATAGGTGGTTCACACATTCTTTGTTTATATATTACCTTTCTTAAATTCAACAGTATAAGGGTTAACAGAGTTTGTATTCAAGGTGCAGTGCGTCACAACAGATTTCTTATTTATTTTTATTTATTAAACAACTTTATATAACTGCCCAACTCATGCAGGTGACTTTTGGCAGTTTAAAAAATTTAAAAATTCCACCATGTAATTAAAAAAAACTCCACCCTACCTCCTCCCCTGGCAGCAACAACACAATCAAACCAGCCATTTGATTGGCTCCATCTCCTTTCCTGGTCCTCAGACATGCTGACAAAACTACATTTTAAGGGCTTTTTGGAAAGAAGGGGCCACCACTGAGAAGGACCTTTTCCTTAGCCCTCATACACAGGTCACAAAACAGTACTGTTTAGTTGAACAAGTAAACATAAATAAAGAAATTTGGGGCATGGGGGAGATGGGGAAATCAGTGATAAATGCAACACACTGAAAATGAAATGCAAAATGAAATTCCATGAGTACATGGAAAGCCCCAATATATGAAATGGATACAAATAAGAAAAAAAGAAACAATAGGACAGGGACGGTAGGCACGTTTTGATGCGCTTATGCACACCCCTACAGACCTCTTAGGAAAGGGATGAGGTCAATAGTAGACAGTCTAATGTTGAAGATTTTGGGGGTTGGTGAAGAAACCGCAGTGTCAGGTAGAGTATTCCAGACATTGACTACTCTGTTGCTGAAGTCGTATTTCCTGCAATCAAGTTTGGTGCGGTTTATCTTTAGTTTGTATCTATTTAGTGCTCTTGTATTGTTTTGGTTGAAGCTGAAGTATTCATTGATAGGTAGGACATTGCAATATATAATTTTATATACTATACTTAGATTGAATATATAGTTGTTGTTATTGTTGTTGTTATTATTATTATTATTATTATTATTATTATTATTATTATTATTATTACCTTTATTGTCAGAGTACAACATGTGTTCAATGAGATTGGCTGAGTCTCCCTTCATGCACACACACACCCAACATAACTCACAGTGAGGACAGAAGTCCCTAATCCAGTCCCAATCTTATTACACTATGTGACCTTGTTGCACAATGCACCGGCCCCACAAGTCTATCATACTATGTTGATATGAAGTTATTTTCCATTCAGAAGTCTGACAGCCCACGGGTAGAAACTGTTCTTCAGCCTGTTGCTATGGCTGGCTATGCTTCTATATCTCCTACCTGATGGTAGGAGAGTGAAGAAGTGCTGACCGGGATGTGAATCATCCTTGAGAATTTTCCTCACTCTTCTAAGGCAGCGAGCCCTAGCGATGTCATCTAGTGGTATCGGGGAATAGCCCACACACCGCTTCACAGTGCTTTACAGCCCTCTCTAAGTGGTTTATAGAGTCAGCCTATTGCCCCCAACAATCCGGGTGCTCATGACCTCGGAAGGATGGAAGGCTGAGTCAACCTTGGGCTGGTCATGATTGACCTCCTGGCAGTCAGCAGAATTAGCCTGCAATACTGTCTTCTAACCATTGTGCCAGCACAGCTTTTCCCCATAAGCTTTTAGGATGGAAATTGTGCTCATGAATAGAATGTGTTAGAAATGTCTACTTTATAAAACTCCTTACCCCAACCTCAATTATCTAATTAAGAACATTATTTTCTACCTATATTGTGATCCCTGCTTCTTTGTGACTTTTGAACAATCTCTGATCAGGACTGCTGAAAGGGGAGGGTGATCTGTGCATTTGGATCAATGAGTCACAAAATTAAAACCTCCCTCCTTTCAATCCAGAGTGATTCTATGTGTGTGACATGATTTTCCTGGATATAATAAGAAAAATGAAGACAAGGGTTAGAAACCACTCATGCAGTCAGTCTTGGAAACCCTGATTTGTGTTTCCATTCTAATTTGGCTTGTTTGCCATCAACCATCTTATCAGATAAGCATATCTGATTGGCTGTGTAGCCCGTATTCAGCACATAATTTTTTATTGCCTGATATACAAGAAAAAAAATATTTATTTATTTTTTAAAGTAAGCAGTGGGAAAGTTGGGAAACAGCATCAGCAAATGTTACAGTGAATGAAGCTTTTCAAAAAGTTCTTTGTATTCCCCCTTTTTAAAAAAGCATCTTTGGCCTAAAAATTAAACCAAGCAGAACTTTGGCTTGGCCTCAAAAACTATGAATATAAATTTGGTTGGACTTTTAAAAAGTACTTTGCATGAATATTCGATTACATGAAATTTCTGATTAAATTACAAGATTAGTAAATTGGATTAATGCAGAGTTTTAAATGCTGCTTTGGCAATGAAAACAAAAGCTAAAGTGAAACGACCTAAAAACAGATTGGAAAATATGATATGTAGTCTTCCTATTTGGTTTTCAATGAAGTTGTGGCAATATATTATAAAATAAGAAGAGGAGTTGATAATAAATGAAAACTTTAATATTAAAATGTATTGGTATATTTTTCTGCAGAAATCTAAGTAGTATAAATGAATTATAATAAATAGATATTGTAAATCAAACAGACCCATTTCAAAATTATAATCCAGTCTGTGGGCGGAAGGAGAGTCAAGCTATCTGCTGTTTTTGCTCCAAATACTATACATTGTCTGATTCTGCTCCAATCTCCACCACAAGCTCCTAAACATAACTAAGGATCTAAGCCAGGGATGCCAATTTCATTGAGAGTGACATCAGGGTTGTATTTGACCTCGGGGGGGGCAGGGGGGCATGGCCAGCTCCAAGTCACTTTTGTTGGGGGAGCCTGTGGTGTCCTGAGCACTCTGCCAGTGAAAACGGGCTCCTGAGCTCTGTTTCTGGCTGTAACGGCCTCCTGCAGCCCTCTGCTAGAGAAAACAGAGCTCGCGAGGGCCACACACAACCCTCCTGAGCTCTGTTTTTGCTGGCACAGGCGCCGCGTGCTGGTATTCCACTGTTTCCAGCATAGCTCTGAAGGCCAGATCTAAGCACCCCATGGGGCAGATCTGGATCATGGGCCTTGAGTTTAGCATCCCTGATCTAGGCAGATAATTATCAGAACAAACTGAAGCCATGTTACCATTTCCCTTCTTTTGCCCCACTTTATCTCATTGCAGTTGGCGTCTTCTGCAGAAGTGTGTGGCGATTGACTCATAAGAGTAGCTTCAAAATTGGACAGGGAGGAGCATAGAATTGCTCCACAGAGTTAGATTTTCTTTATATCCAAGTTCTAACAAGGCTTCAGAGATCTGAGAGAGATCCATTTTTTAACTGATATGAGAGAAATAAAAATGTCAACCACTCTGAAGCTGAAATGTATTTCAATCTCTGTTTTATACTCAGTGTTCTTGAAAACATGTCGGGAGATATACCATTAAACATCAATATCAAAGAGCCTCGCTGGGATCAAACCACATTTGTTGGACGCGCTAGCCACTTCTTCACTGTTACTGATCCTAGGAATATATTGTTACCGAATGAACAATTAGAAAAAGCAAAACGAATTGTGCACGATTACAGGTATGATTTGGGTCCCCCCCCCCCCAGTTTCATTCCAGTTTCTCTAGATCAAGGGTCTTCAAACTTGGCAAGTTTAAAACTTGTGGTCTTCAACTCCCGGAATTTCTGAGCTAACATGACTGGAGGAGGAATTCTGGGAGTTGAAGTCCACAAGTCTTAAAGCTGTCAGGTTTGAAGACCCCTGCTCCAGATGGCTAACATTATTCTAAGAATATTGTAATAAGGTCAGAGAAATCATTTGTCTAGGAAAAATTAGTCCTTTTGTAAGTTAAAAAAAATTACTTTTGGAATTCAGGAGTTAGGAGTTAATGCAACAATGAATTAGGAGAAAATTTTGAAATCGTGACTCTAAAAATGCTAATTTATCACATTGGAAGTATTTTGGAGTTTAAAAGGAAACACCAGTTATGGTAGTCATCAACATGGCCACAACTGAGTCCAAAATTTACATTGTTAAACGAGAAATTTGTTAAGGGAGGTTTTCCCCATTTTATGACTTTTCTCACCACACTTGTTAAGTGAATTACTGCAGTTCTTAAATTAGTAACACAGTTATTAAGTGAATCTGGTTTCCTCATTGACTTTGCTTGTCAGAAGGTCACAAAAGAGGATTACATGACTGCGGGATGCTGCAACCGTCATAAATGTGAGTCAGTTGTTAAGCATAAGAATTCAAGTCAGGCAACCATGGGAAAGCTATGCTGGTCATAAATGTGAAATGGTCATAAGTCATAAGTCCATTGTCATAAGTCCATTTTTAGTGCTGCTGAAACTTCACACGGTCATTAAATAAACGGTTGTAAGTTGAGGATTACCTGTATAGAGAGAAAACTGTGTATTTTCCTCCAATGGTTATGAAACCATGTAATTTTGATAGGTTTGAAAACAGCAGACATAGATATAGAAAGAGTTACAAGATTTTTTCCCATGGGGATTGATTTATACTTAAAAATATTCCTTAACCTTTGGAAATATCAGTAGTATTATATGAATGATTAAATATTTGTATGTGTATCTGTTAATCATAAGGCAAGGCATTGTGGCCCCTGGGCTGACAGAAGATGAACTGTGGAGAGCAAAATATATCTATGATTCAGCCTTCCATCCAGATACAGGTGAAAAGATGGTTTTGATTGGCCGTATGTCTGCTCAGGTACCTATGAACATGACAATTACTGGCTTCATGATGACGTTTTATAGGTAAGTAATCTTAAATTACTGATAAATGATAGTGAATGGAATAAAGAACTTTTTTAAGGCTTGGAAATGTCAGAGACATATGTTGAAGGGTTCATAAGAGTGCTAAAGGGAACACTTAGCCTTTTTACTAATGATTTCCTCATTTGTATTGATAAACAATTTTCTCTGGAATTAGTTATGGCACGACCTTCGGATGCTTCTGTCTTTTATCATGACATTTACAATGAGGTGTCCAGATTCCTGTCCTATTAGGAAAACTATTTAAAGCACCTAACAAAGGGAATTCAGGATGGATTGTTGACAGGTCTAGTCTAGGGATTGTTAATAGTGGCATCTCAATACATCTTCAGAATGTGTTATTTATCTGTGCCTATTCTGTGCTTCATTCCTTTTTAATGGTAGACATTTGTACTTCTGGGTGCATATCTGTTTATGTCCTGGATTTTATAACAACAACAACAAAAGGAATTATGTTTTCCTACTTCTGAGCATTTGAAATATAGTTAAATTTTGTCTGATAGCTTAATTTTCTATCAACTATTTCTAAGTGAATTGGAATAACAGTTAAAACTCTGTTACAGTAACAGAGAAGATGAATAAAACATTTTTCTTTCTTTGGAGCAATTCTGAAAGAACTTCCCAGAGGCCTTAGGCCATAGCTGGTTTCTCTTTTCATAAACAATAAAGGAGATGTGCCAGAGATTTTGCTGTGGTAGCCCAAATCTCTGCTGTGATCCTTTTCCTCAATTACCATTCTGAAAACATAGGAATGAGGATAATAGAGGCTTTGGGTCTTCAAAAATCCAAACACTCCCATCATTCTCCTGTCATGCTCCAGAACTCTTCTAAAAACTTACTAGATTTAGATCTGAGGTAAAGGAGGAAATGCTTTATTAAAACTTTAGCAAGCAATGAAAAACATTCTGCCACTCCACCCTCAAAAAGTTACCCACAGCTTGCATTTCTGACATTGGCTGTAGCAAACTAGGAAGGCACACTGTAGGAAGTAGCAGACATATCTGGCCCCATAAGTTAAGTGGTGGCTATATTCAAACTGTAACATTTTTCTTAAGGTGTGTATATTTCTGCACTTTGTGTAGGCAAACACCATTGTTCTGTGAAGTAATCCTTAGTTGTTTTGATAGTTCAGAATGAGTTTGTTCAGGCCAAAATAATTTGATTCACTCTTGAGTTAATCTGATCTAAATTACATTTAAAGGATGAAATTTCATTATCATCTGGATAGATTTAATATGAATACACTACAGTATTTTATCTACTTTATCAGATTGAGCTCATATCAAACTTTATAAAAAAATTAATTGTCCTTTCCTTCTTCCAAGAACAACTCCAGCCGTGGTCTTCTGGCAATGGATTAATCAGTCCTTCAATGCCATTGTAAATTATACCAACAGGAGTGGAGATGCTCCAATTAATGTCAGGTAAAGCCATCAAGATGCACCAAGCAGATAATTCAAGTATGTTGAATAAAATATGCACTCTAATTTGAAGCTAGGTCTAATATGAAGCTTAACACGAACTGTGTAGAAAATATTGTGCCACTAGAATTGCTATGGATTTAAAAGTTGTTTCAAATTACTGTGATAGTATTGAGTCAGTATAGACCTGATGCTGCTGCTTTATTAATTTAATAGATTAATATTTAAAGAATCTCCCATAAAAATGAGAGAGAGAAAAGGGAAGCCATGGTAATTATCACCATGAATTAGAAAGGAGGGGCCAAATCATTGTACATTTCAAGTTGTTTCAGATCTGCACACTTCTGAGAATTGCATGCCCTGGAAAGATAGCTCTCTGCTTTTTCTGAATGGCTTTCAGCACTATAATGATAATGGATCATAAATTGCTTTGTTAAGATTATTATTAAATCTGCAATGTGGTCTTTCATAGAATGGCTTGACGTGACGACATATAAGCACAAGGTAAACTATAATGGGGTAAAATAGAAATGATGCTAACTTAATAACAGTAATATATAACAAGCATATAGTGCATTTAAAGCATTTAAAGCCCTTCACGTAAATTATTATTAGCATAAAAAATGCTACTAGATGCATGACTGCCGAGTTATTCCTGTCTGGTACTAAACACAATTCCTTTGCATGTTGACCATCCCGCAAGATCATTTGCATTGTTAAAAAGACTAATTAGGTCACTAATGCATTCTAAGTCATTCGTTATGGATTTCAGCCGATGTGAATCAGAACACTTCAAAATGCCATGTGCAACTGACTGTTATAGTTTGCGATGTTCCTAACTTCAGTGAGAGTTTTGTAAATATCTGGTGATTTAAAAGTATAAACTGGTGCCTGGGAAATATAGAAGTGGAATATAAAAGGAAACTGCTTAGAGATGTTAGACAAATAGGCAGGAGTTGCATTTAAATTTTGAACAGAGCAGCCTGGAGTGTATTGCTAGGAAGCAATGATCTTCAGCAAGTCAAGGCACTATGCTTGAGCCAAGGTCATCACCGCCATGTTTTTTTTTTCTTGGAATTAATGCCAAGTCAGTATTGAAGGTAGAAAGCACAGATTGAAGTATTTTTTCCTAAGCGCAGTCTAATCTTAAATAGGAGCACACCAATAGTGGGGTTCAATTTTTTTTACTGCCAGTTCTGTGGGCGTGGCTTAGTGGGCATGGCAGGGGAAAGATACTGTAAAATCTCCAGTTAGAGGTGGTATTTGCCGGTTCTCTAAACTGCTCAAAAATTCTGCTACTGGTTCTCCAGAACTGGTTGGAACCTGCTGAATACCACCTCTGGAGCACACCTTGAGCATGCATTGGCCTTGCAGTATTGTAAGGCTAGTCTGTCTCTTTCAGCTGCTGTGAAAATATCTATTATGTTAAATCACTTTATTGAAAGTACAGTAGGTTTAGATTACTTGAAGCCACTTTCTATAGAAGATATAGCCAAGTATTGATGCACAAGCTGCAAGCCACACTTGGCCTTTGAGTTACAAGCCAGGAGATACACTCCAAGGAGACAAGGCTAGAACAAATTATAATCTAAAATGGTTAAAATTGAATTACTTATATAGTTATTATGTTAACATTCCTCTGAATAATTTCTTCCTTCTGCCACCTAAAAATTACAATTAGGGGCAAACTTTGGGTGAGTACTAGGTGTCCCATCAAAGGTTTTTCGGGGCCTCACATAGCTCTGGGTCTCAAATTATACAGCTCTGGTGTAGCTGTCAGTTTATGGCTTCCTGCCACTCTTGGGAAGGTTGGATATGAATTGTCAATCCAAATATACTCCTTAGATGTTTCCTGGACTTAAACATTAGATTCCTGAGAATGGATCTGCTACAGAGCCATGACATTTTAAAGCTCAGTGTAGATATCTTTTTTTCTACAAGTGTTATAGTGAAATCTAGTCAGTAAAAAATTCCAATAAATGTAAGCAAGTAAGAAAAGCACAAATCTGAATACTGGAAAAGTAGATTCAAGCTTACTCACAGTCACAATAATTCACTGGGTAACTGAGCTTTACACAACCTTTCAGCCCAACCTACCCTATAGAGGAGTTGTGAAACTAAAATAAAGGCACATATATCCCATTGTTTTGAATGCCTGCACGATGTAGCATACTTACATAACTAATGAATAAAACAGCATTAAAAGATCAACTAATAATTTCAGGAGATCAAATCCAAGAGAAGTATGTGCATTAAATTCCAAAAGAGGAAAAATCAATACTAACTGGAAGAAAAATGTATTTTATAATTCAGAAGTAATGCACAAAAAGAAACATATCCAGCTGACCAATTCAGGAGAGCTACAGTAATAAAAGTGTTTATGCTGCAAAGATTAGGCAGATTCATAATAAAACAAGTAAGTCCATTAAGATAAATCAGTGAAAGTAGCATATTTTTTTAAGGGGAATATCCACATTCTCCATTGCTTTATCAGTCCTATTGTCCTTGAAAAAGGACTTTAGAAGCACTTCATTGCCCTAGTTTATCTTTTGGCAACATTTGTATTGCTGCCATAAAATAGGTTGCATTGTGCCAGTTATGTGTATAGAATCAAAAACTGAGATTTAGAGCATGTGGTTCTTATACAAATACAAACACTCCTATTTTTATTTTAGCCAGCTGGGAACAGCCTATGTTTCTGCTACCACAGGTGCTGTTGCAACTGCTCTAGGACTGAATGCACTCACAAAGGTATTTCCATTATCCTCTCCTTGTTTGAGACTATCGTGTAGATTGTTGTGAAAATGTTATATAACATCTTTCATATGCACGAGGTGAACCATATTCATATATACAAATATAAATAGTA
This sequence comes from Notechis scutatus, assembly GCF_049901735.1. Lineage (NCBI taxonomy): Eukaryota > Metazoa > Chordata > Lepidosauria > Squamata > Elapidae > Notechis > Notechis scutatus. The sequence continues at coordinate 88,000,186 of NC_142010.1, read as the reverse complement.
AATAAGTGTGTCATCAGACACAACTCCTTAGAGAATACAATTTGTACTGAAAATATGTAAGCAGCTGGTGCCCATAAATACTGAGTACAGTTGGCTCTTGAAAGTTATGTTACATTTTTGAAATCCTCCTTCAAATTGCCCTGTAGAAAATCCTCATGATCTATGCAGGGTCTGTATCTTTCATGTCCACTTCATGAATTGGGTAAAAAGAATCTTTCCTGCAAGGAAAAAACACACGCAAAGAATTCTGAGTAAATTGTGACTCATTGATAGACCAAAGTAGCATAATTCTAAAATCTGTCACAAGGTACTGAACTTACAGTAACTGTTCACTGTTGCTTAAGTTCACTGTTGCTTCTGGGTTCATTGATAGTACAGTGTGTCTACTTTCAGAAAAATGCAGTGGGAGAAACTATCCTTAATTTCTTGTAAGGAAAAATATTTAAATACATTACTGAGAGACACCGTTACAACACATTCTCTGCTATTTTGATCTGCATTCTTCAGACAGCTGGTCATAAAATATTATTACTGTTAGACTTTTCACTGCTGTACTTCATGGCTTAAGTCAAAATTCTTAAATAAAAAAAATATTAACCAGGGTTAGCCATATTCAGGCGACTCTCTCTTCTCTTTCCACAGCATGTTTCACCACTTATAGGACGTTTTGTTCCTTTTGCTGCTGTGGCTGCTGCAAACTGTATTAATATCCCATTAATGAGGCAAAGGTAAGATAAACCTTCAGGGCTTCTTGGCAGCAATTATCATAACTGCCTCCAATATAAACACACAGACTAAACATGTTCGTATGAAATACGTCATTTTTAAGTTAAACGAAAAAGAATTTTGAAATGCTTGCCCCTACCTAATGCTTAGTTTCATTTTATGTGGGAGTTATAACTCTCCAAGCTGCTTATGCAAGAGTTTTTTTTTTTTCAAATTTTGGAAGCCAGGATGGTCTTGTCATTTAGATCTACCAGCAGCAATCAATCCAAGGAATGTACCTGTTTGCAAGGAACTGCTGCATGTGAGAAGTGGTGAAAGGGCAAAGCAACTTCACATAAACAGAAAACAATAAGGATTAAATATAGCAATAGCACTTAGACTTATATACCGCTTCATAGGGCTTTACAGTCCTCTCAATAAGCAGTTTACACAGACAGCATATTGCCCCCAACAATCTGGATCCTCATTTTCCCCACCTCAGAAGGATGGAAGGCTGAGACAACCTTGAGCCTGGTGAGAGTTGAACTGGCAAATTGTAGGCAGCTGGCTGTCAGCAGAAGTAGCTTGCACTCTAACCACTGTGCCTCTATATATAATATAATATCTAAAAGATACTCATGGCACTTTGCAAGGCACTAAAAACTGTTTTTTCCCATCTTGATTGGGCTCCTGATAGTATGGATAAATACATTTTGTGTGTGTGTGTATTCTCAGCTGTTACTTTATGCTAATTCTTTTGGTTTTAATTTCAAATGTTTTTGTTGTTATTGCTTTTTTATTTTAATTGTTAACTACACAGAGTCATGTATGGGTGGACATATTAATTAGCTGTTAGTTCTGCTATTGAAATTTGAGGAACTGATTTTCAATTTATCAAATCTGTCTTACTGACTACAGGTAGTTCTCAACTTATCACCACAATTGAGCCCAAAATTTCTGTTGATAAATGAGAAGGTTGTTAAGTGAGTTTTGCCCCATTTTTGACCTTTCTTGCTACAGTTATTAAGTGAATTACTGAAGTTATTAAGTTAATAGCACAGTTGTTAAGTGAATCTGGTTTCCTCATTGACTTTGCTTGGCAGAAGGTCACAAAAGGTGATTCCACAATCCTGGGGCAGTTGCCAAGGATCTGAATTTTGATCATGTGTCCATGAGGATGCTGCAATGTTTGTAAGTGTGAAAATCAGTCATGAGTCACTTTTTTCAGTGCCATTGAAACTTCAAATGGTCACTAAATGAATTGTTGTAAGTTGAGGATTACCTGTGTATCTAAAATCCATCTGTGCAATATCACGATGCACAAAGAAAAGAGGCTCGGCTTATGTCATGATGGTGTGATGCCAATTTAGTCATTCTGCATATCCTATGGATGCTGCTGAATTTCACGTACTATAAGGAATGACTATCACTAAAAGTTCAGAAATGATTATCAAATATTAATTTAACCTTGAAAGGATATTGATATGAACATTTGGAGTCCTTTAAGAATGAAGCAATCATCTTCTTCAGCTCTTCTTTTTTGTTTTTTTCTTTTACAACCCAACAGGGAACTAAAGTATGGTATTCCCATTACAGATGAAAATGGGAACAGACTGGGTGAATCATCCAAAGCTGCTCAACAGGCCATTGTACAAGTTGTGGTTTCAAGGATCCTCATGGCTGCTCCAGGAATGGGTGTGTCCCAACTTGCATTAAGTTTAATGCGGATATTCTAACAAGTCGTAAAAATTAGAACTACTTCTGATACCGTTTTGCTTCCCTCGGGAAAGTAACAGATAGCTCAATAGCAGGTACACTAGTTCAGGGGGAGTCAAACTCAAGGCCTGTGGGCTGGATCCAGCCTGCGATGTGGTCAGATCCAGCCTGCAAAGTCGTCCTGGTCTACCCAATGCAAAGAGGAAAGATCGGGCCAGCATGGCTTCCGCCCGGTTTACCCAGTGCGAAGAGGAAAGATCAAGCCAGTGTAGCTTCAGCCCAGTCTAACCAGTGTGAAGAGGAAACATGCCAGCAGTTTGGGGAGTGTTGTCAAATTGGCCATGCCCAACCAGTTGCTACACCCACTCAGCCCCCAAGGTCAACCACAGCCCTGATGAAATTGAGTTTGACACCCCTAGAGTAGACAGCTCTTATAAGAAACGTGTACATGTGTATTTCATTATGATATATCAAAAATCAGTGCTTTTAATCCTGATTAAGATTCGGATTTATAAAATAACAGAAAACACTTTGTCATTTGAAATATTAAAAAAGAACTTTGAAGAGTGGGGCCAGAAAGTAGTAGCCAAATATCAACAGGGTCAGTAATGATGTCTGCTTCTATGGATAGGCTATGTTTAAAGGATGTTAATGAAAGAATGACAGATGTGAAACAAATCTTGCTTGATGAAAAAATAGAATCAGAAATATTGGGTTTTAAAAGTATGGATTATGAGAAAGAGAAAACTGAAAGTGAAAATACTAGCGACAGGCCCAGTAGATGTCATGAATAAGGACTCTTTACTGGATATTCAAAGGAAGCGGATGAATTTTTAAAAATTAAAGAAGAACTACAATTAGTAAACCAAGACAATTACCAAGTTCATGTCTCTTTATTAAATTTACAAAAGAGGCTAATTACAGCCTTGAAAAAGCCTATGCAGTTCTTCATTTTGAAATTTTTTTTGAAGAGATCAACTCCTATAACAATATTTGAATGTATTAGAGATTACATACATACCTATATCCCTCTGGATACATGTAATGTGAAGTTCGCTAGCTGGTAGTCTAATATTCCTAAAAGTCTGTTCAATTTCCAACATTTTAATTCCATAAGAATCCTCTGTATTGCTATCCACTATCTTTCATTTCTTTAAACCACGTATACTGATGGATGAGCCTTTCTGCAAACCCTCAGATTTATAATCAAAACATCATCGAAAATACACCACCCACAGATAAGGCAACTCTCAAAATGTTCTTTTTTTTTTTCCTTAAGGACTTTATTTCATATTTTTTACCAATAAATAGTATTTTCCAAACTAAATTCCATTTTAAATATTCACAATTGGCTTATATTTAAGTAGCATAGTTTTCATGGAATTTTGGTTTGGCTTTAACCGAAAATATGTATGAGTAATTTTAAAAAGTATTGTCATATATAGTCACAGATAAGCCAAACCCAATTTGGGGTGTATTTGAAGCCTAACATTCTCAGCATAACCGCAAATGTATATTTATTTGCAAAAACATATTTTTCTCTCTATATGAGAGTTATTTATTTAAAAGATTGGTATAGGCATCCATCTTATGCAGCAAAAATCTGGACAACTCATAAACAATAATAAAACCTAAAAGACCTTTTTTTAAAAACACTGTAAGAAACATAAAAGCCAACATAAAAAACTTACGAGAGGTCCAAACACAACTCATCCCCAGACATCTAGAACAAACTTTGGAACTCAATTTTTTATGTTTGTTTAGCCCGAATCAATCAAGTGCAAGATGAAAGTATGTTCTCTGAAAGATATGGACCATCATCTACCATGCTAGTCTAGTTAAGAATGGTAGGTGGACATTTTTCAACTCCAGTATAGAACTGAGAAGAACGATTGGCCCAACATCATCTAGATAGCATCCATGCATAAAGGAAGACTAGGTTTTCTCACTCTTAATCCTGTAGTTGTAACCATACTTGTGTTTCCATATTCATATATATATCTACACAGAGAGAGAAAGGGAGGGAGGGAGAGAAAGAGATAGAGCAAGACTTACTAACAATAGGTTATGGTTAGTAAATTCTAGGGATAAGATTTCTTATGTTATTGGAAGTTGCTCTAAGGATTTGCTAAATGTTCTATTCTATCTATTTATATGTTTGAAGAAATGTTTAACTTTTAAGTCACCTGTCAAAATACTTTTATTCTTAAAGCAGCATACAGCATAGCATGAAATTATTAAACACAAAACTTTTGCTTACTGTCTTTTAGCCATTCCCCCCTTCATAATGAATACTTTGGAAAAGAAGGCATTTTTAAAGGTAAGCCTATGTTCCTAAAGAGATTTCTTTCCTGATCCATTTTATTTTATTACATTTAAAAGATTTATCTGGTTGCCCATCTTAAATAATTCTGAGTGGTTCACAACAACAATACAACCAATTTCTATAAAACAAACAAAAAACAATAAAATAGTAAATGATAGTGTCTGAAATATTACAAAATAGCCTCTCAGAAATACATGCTGCAGTAAAACCTATAATTATTTCCTATCGTTTTTTGGGGAACATCTTGTTCATGAACACATTCAAAAACATTGTAGCACTTTAATTATTCCATTGTGTAAATTAGATCTAGTCCATTCTTTTAATGAGCAGTAACAATATTTTATTTACTGTTATTGGATGGCAGCTAAAGTACAGGAGCTTTCCACCCCAAATAAAAAACCTGTATTTCAAATCTATTTTAAAGCTGATAAACTAAGTCAAAATTTGACTAAGATTAGATTGAACCTGATGTCATCTGCTATAAAATACTGAGCATATTGCTACTCAAAGAGTGAAATTTCTTCGTATTACCAGAAACTTCTTTGGGAAAAATAGTTGAAAGGAGAAAATTGCCTAAAATGCAATTGTTTCATGAAAGAGGCATGAAATTGCCTCTTCAATTATTTAGCTCTTTTTTTCTTATTATAAACAGGAATAAGATGCTACATGTTTGAGGTTAAATGATGGAATTTCCCCTATTTGATATAACTGTCTATGTAGATTAGGCACTGCAAGCTGATTGCAAGCGCTTAAGAATTTTGTTCAAGTTCTCATTTCTTTCAATTCAATAACTAAAAATCAGTGCCCACTGACCACTTTGTAATAATACTTATTCTTAATCTGATTCCCCATTAATTAATGTTTAATTCCAAAACATTATTATATAGGGCAATTACAATAATTATGTAAGTATACTAATGGCTAATAGCTGCAAAGGACCTTCAAGGTCTAGTAATAAAATTCAAGGAACACAATGAAAAAAATGGAAAGTATATAAAGAAGACCAGACTAATGACAACAGGTACAATAACTACTCATAGAATTAACAAGGAAGACATCAAAGTGATAAATAGCTTCTGCCTCTTAGAATCAGCCATCAATACAGATAGTCCTCAACTATGATCATAGTTGGAACCAGAATTTCAGTCATAACCTGAAACACCCATGTGAGTGAATCCGATTTTATGATTGTTTCTAGGATATTGAGGCAAATAGTCATAATTACGAATCCATGGGTGTTTTTTGCAAGAAACCATCAAAGAACACCAAAAACTGGCCAAAAAGCATCACAAAACATGGTTACATGATTAGGAAACCCTGCAACTAATTATAAATGTGAGCTGGTTAGCAAGTGCCTGAAATGCAGTCATGTGACTATTGGCGGGGGATGTCATGACATTTTACAGTGGCTGGAAGTGCATTACGTGCCATAAAGCACCCTTTACAAGATTTCATAACTTCAAAGGATCATTAAATGACAAGCTGAAGTTGAGAACTACCTGTAATATAGAAACAAATAATAAATATTCTGCAGACTAACATTTGGAAGAGCAACCACTGGAAAACCTTCGAAAAGATGATACTGTTTGTCTATATCTACAAAGATCTGAATCTTGAAAGCCATGGCATCCCATGTGACACTATGGAACTGAAAGTTGGAAGAGTATTTGAACTTTGATGTTGAAGAAGACTTCTGAGAACACTATGGACAGCCAAGAAAACAAACAAATGGATGATAAATCAACCCAGTGTTCTTAGTCACCTAAAAGACCAGGTTCAAATTATCCTACTTTGGACACATTAAGTTAAATCCTAAGTTTCTCAGTTGTACGGGTTGGAGAATCCAAAGCGTGGTTGTCTCCTGCTTCCTTGCTTAAAGACGGAGTCAATCAAAGTTTAGTCCAGCCCCCTTTCCACTGCCCATGCCTAGTTTTTGACTCAGTCTTCATGCAAAGAGGACACGAGGAGAGAGTGCTCAGAAAGAAAGATAGAAAATATAGGATCAACGCTTTGGATTCTTCGAGAAGAAAAGAGAGAAAACAGAAAGCGTGAAAGTCAGCAAACCGCGAGTAAGCGAAAGAGCTGGGACCTCATCCCAAGACAGGAAAGCCCACATAGCTGTTTGGTGTTAAGAGAATAAGCAGCAGCAGCCTCAGTAAGAGCAGGCGGGCTCTCGATCGACTAGCAAAGAAGGAGGGCAAATTAATTCAGCTTTCCCAGAGCCTTCGTTAAACAAACCAGAAGCCGCACAAGCCTCCAGCGCTCTCTTTAATTGGAGGCAAACTCAGTCTTAGGCTGAGCAAGCTTCCATCACAGCCACACAAGCCTACCCAGGAGAAAGGGAGGCTAGAGTCCATGCTCAGGCCGGTCTGAGTATACTCTATCAGCAAAAGCCATGGGAAAGACCATGGCCGAATTTTCTGAAACAGAGGCAAGCCTGGAGGAGCAGGAATCCCCTGCCTGCAGTTTGAACAGAGAGCAAAGCACAAAGGAACCCAGAGAGGCTGGGAGAGCTTCAGAAAGGCCAAAAAGCAGATGAGAGGGAGGCATTAAGGAGACAAAGGGCCATTGAGAAATGCTTCCCAAGGGCGGAAAAAGAGGCGGAGAAGAATGGAAATTCCCGCGCTCCAACAGGCAAACCAATGAAAGCGAAGTATCAGGAAAGGAGAGCAACACTAGAGGGCGCTGAAGATCAGCCTTTTCAGCCTGCTTTTTGTGTGAAGGAAGGATTGAGTGAATCAGAAAGGCAATGCTCTCAGGAATGCAATGAAGAGCCTTCCCCCAAGAGAAAGAGATTTTCAACTGAGTCTAGTTCTTCCTCCACAGCATTGGAAGTCAGGGAACAGTTCTTTAAAGAGGAAATGAGGGCTATGAAGAAAGAGAGGATGGCAGAATTCAGGGACAGTCAGGGTAACAGACCCAGCTTGAGACATAATGAGAGGAGATGGGAGGCTCATCAGGAGGAACTGGGCTTCCAGGGAGACAGTACCAGTAGATCAGACACTCACAGTGAGGCCTCTGTTTCAAGAGAGGAAGAATATAGGGAGTCAGTTTTCTCAGATGAAGAAACTAATGAACCAGAGATCCCAATGTTCACAGGTCTGTTTCGTCACCAGCTGTTTAAGATGCTGCTGGGGAAGGCTAAGATAGCAACAAGCCTGGGGAGAATCACAGGGATAGAAGGGTCTGAGTTAGAACCATCTGATCCCAAAGATAGATTTTTTTTGCCAGAACCAAGGTTGAAAAGTTAATCCATATCTTCACCTGAATTGTTCAGGGAAGTGGTGGAAGGTCAGTTGGACAAACCCGTTATTTTCCCAACGCCAGGGGGGAATGAGAGGAAATTTTATAATGCGGAACTAGCTGACCCATTCCCAGTTCCCATGATAGATAGCCCTGTGGCAGCCTCCATGTCTGCTACAGTGTTGGCTAATGAAGCTGAGGATGGTCTAAAAGGGAAGGATAAGAAAACAGAACAGACCCTACAAAAAGTTCACCAGGCCGCAGCAGGGCGGTAAAGGCAATACCCACGGCATCATTTTTCAGCAGAGCAGTCCTGATATGGATTGAACAAATGCAGGAAAGGATGCTACCTGGCAATCTTCAATTGCAACAGGATTTGAACAAAATAACTGCTGCAACAGAGTTCATAGCAGACACCACACTTAATGGGGTCAAGTACACAACTAAGGCCATTGCAGCTTCAGTAGCTGCAAGGCGACTTGTTTGGCTCCCCCACTGGCAGGCAGATCTGAAACATAAATGGAAACTGGCATCAGCTCCAGTTAAAGGGGACAAACTTTTTGGGGAGGCCATTGAGCCATTACTGATTGAAACCTAGGACAAGAGGAAGGTGTTACCCAGGAAACTTGGTCAGGCAGATAGGCAACCTTCTCCATATACACGGCAACAGCCCTTTCCTATCTCATAGACACAAAGGGAGTACACACAGACCCCTACTAGACATCCAGATAGGTCAGGATTTAGAGATGGGGTGGACAATGGTCCCAGGGAAGGCGCCCCTTCTGGAGTTCGACCGGCAGGGCCTTCCGGCATACAAAGTGACAGCCGGAACAATGCGCCCATTGGTGGGAGGCTGGGTCTATTCACCGACCGATGGGTGTCATCTACAATGGACAAGTGGGTCCTAGACACATTAAGAAAATGCCTAGTTCTGGAATTCATCTCCATACCCCCGAGCTCATTCAGAAGATTCCCGACAACAAGGGACAGAACCAAAAGGGTAATTATGGAAACAGCAGTTCAACATCTGCTGGACATTCGGGTGGTACAAGTGGTACCAGAGAATGAATAAGGATAAGGGTTCTATTCAAACCTGTTTGTTGTGTCGAAGGCATCTGGGGGGGTGGGGGTGGAGACCAATTTTGGATCTCAAATTACTAAACAGGCACATAGTATACAGGAGATTCAAGATGCAGTTCCTGCAAACTATACTAGGGAGCATACGGGAGGGGGATGTCCTGACATCAGTAGATCTCACAGATGCTTACCTACACATACTTATTACCAGGAGGCATCGGAAGTTCCTGCGGTTTTGTTATGCAGGGAGACACTACCAGTACAGGGCTCTACCATTCGGCCTGTCCTTAGCGCCAAGGACTTTCACCAAGGTCCTGGCAGCAGTAGCAGCCTTCCTCAGGACAAAGCCCATACGGGTCCAATGCTACTTAGAGAACATATTAATACAGTCAACATCGACTCTAAGAGCACAGAGCGATCTAGAAACTATGATGCAGACATTACAAGAGCATGGCTTTTTGGTGAATTTCTAAAAGAGCTACTTAGAACCGACCAGGCGATTATCACTTAGGAGCTGTAATATACACCAACTCCTGCGAGGTTTACCTGTCACAGGAAAGGCAGGACAGCATAAGGTCATCAATAAATCAAATGAGCACAGCTCCGGGGGTGTCCCTGGACTTGCTGTCACAAATACTAGGGCAGATGATATCGTGTATCTTGATAGTACCTTGGGCCAGGCTGCACGCAAGGACATTGCAGTGGTTCCTATTACCTTACCAGAGACCAGGCAAGGGCAATACAGGAACCAAGGTACAAATCCCCCCCAGAGTGAAACAGTCACTCCAGTGGTGGATATTACCCGCAGTGACGAGGGGATGTGGGTTCAAGGAATCCACCCGACTGACTATCACAACAGATGCAAGTTTAGTAGGCTGAGGAGCCCACTGTCAGAGCCAGATTACACAGGGTGGGTGGTCTCAGTCAGACCTCAAGAACAACATCAACTGGTTGGAGCTCAGGGCATCTCATCTGGCTCTAAGGGCCTTCAGGTCAGTGATAGTGGGACAGCATGTGTTGATTCTGACAGACAACATGACTGCCAAGGCTCATATCAACAGGCAGGGGGGTACTCACTCTCTAGCGCTCATGCAAGAAGCAGAGCGATTGGGCCACTGGGCAGAGACGCACCTTCTATCAATCAGGGCAGAACACATATCAGGAGTGGAAAACGTTCAGGCAGATTGGCTCAGCAGAACAATGGTCTACCACTCAGAGTGGCGCCTACACCCAGACCTGTTCAGGGAACTGTCGCACAGATTCGGGAGAGCAGTCCTGGACCTGTTTATGATGCCAGCAAATGCACAACTCCTGAGATTCTACTCAAGATTCCCAACGCAGGGAGTGGAAGGAACCAATGCGCTCCGAGAAGCATGGCCAAGGGGTTTGCTCTACGCATTCCCCCCACTCCCCTTGATACCAAGGGTAATCAAGAAAGTGATAGAAGAGGGGGCAGAGGCCTTAATGGTAGCACCTCACTGGCCCAGGAGGTCATGGTAGATCTGTTGGTATCCAGACCATGGAGAATTCCTCCAGACAACTGAGTCAGGGAGCCATACGACACCCAGAGCCACAATGGCTGCAACTAACTGTATGGCACTTGGAGGACCACACTAAAGCATTTAGAGTGCTCAGACAAGGTAATACAGACACTCCAGGCATCCAGGAGACCATCAACCAACAGAATTTATGATGCTACTTGGAGAGCATTTGGAACCTGGTGTTCCAAGTAACAAATAGATCCAACCACAGTGTTAGTTACTCAAGTGCTGGATTTTTTCCAGGAAGGCCTGGAGAGGAGTTTAACCCCTAACACTTTAAGGAGGCAGGTAGCAGCGATAGCTTCAGTGTTGGGTTGTGGGACCTCAGAGTCCCTCTCACGACACCCCCTAATCCGCACATTCATCAGGGGAGCAACCAATCTAAAGCCACCAGTGATACACAGGTACCCTACTTGGGACTTGACAAGGGTGCTAAGGGCGCTCATGACTGAGCCCTTTGAACCGCTGAGGTCAGTAGGACTACCTTCACTCACCCTTAAGGTGGCCTTCCTAATAGCCATTACATCAGCCAGAAGAATTTCAGAGTTGGCAGCATTATCCGTGAGGGAGGACCTCTTATAGTTCACCCGAATAGGGTAGTATTAAGATTAGACCCAACCTTTATCCCAAAGATCAATTCTACTTTCCATAGAGCAGACGAGTTAGTACTACCAGACTTCTGCCCAGAACCAGTCCATAGCCTAGAAAGGAAGTGGCACTCCTTGGATGTTAGGAGAGTGATACATATTTATATTAAGAGAACAAGGCCCATTAGAAAAACAAAAGCATTGTTCATTTCATTTAGACCGAGTTCGTTGGGACAAAGGGTTTCACCGTCTACCATAGGCAGATGGATCAAGACATGTATCACAAAAGCTTATGAAAGCCAATTATTGCAATTGCCAGGTAACATAATGTCACATTCAACCAGGAGTGCAGCCACATCAGTGGCATGGAACACACAGGCCTCAATTGAAGAGATCTGTAGGGCAGCAACGTGGTCATCACCATCTCCATTCATCAGAAATTATAAACTGAATACATTTGCATCAGCGGAAGCATCCTTTGGAAGAAGAGTGCTACAAAGAGTTCACATGGAGATGGGGGCTCGGGACAAGGATTTGGCCCACCCTCAGGACAATTAGCTTGGGTACGTCCCACGCTTTGGATTCTCCGACCCATACAACTGAGAAAGAGCGTTGGGCTTACCTGAAATGGATCTTCTACTTGTACGGGAGGAGAATCCAAATCCCACCCTTAGATAGTTAGTCCCGAGCTCAGAACGGTCAAGAACGAGCACCAAAAAACTCTCCAAGTCAATCATCAGCCTTCATCAAAAACTGGGCATGTGCAGTGGAAAGGAGGCTGGACTAAACTTTGATTGACTCCGTCTTTAAGCAAGGAAGCAGGAGACAGCCCACACTTTGGATTCTCCTCCCGTACAACTAGAAGATGCGTTTCAGGTAAGCCCAATGTTCTTTCTGGAGAAGATGAATATAGATTAACTATAAAAAAAGTATTAATAAGGATTATCAGGGAATGTTTTAAACATTAAAGCATTTTAAAATTTATCAAAAGCAGCTGTAAAATATTGTTATTATTACTGACAATAAGTACAGGAATACAGTAATTCATTTCAATGGTAATGCTAAATACCTGAAGTATTTCTATCTTCAGAAGAGCTGCCAAACATTTCCTTTTAGTTCCAGATTCACAATGTTCCATATTTTTTACATTTCTAGTTATTAGAAGATAACACAAACGTGTGCTGTAAGAAATAATAAAAAGATGATATTGCCATGTCCAGTGAAGACTTCATTGCTTATTGTGGAATTTAATTAGGCATTCTAATTTAGCAGCTTTTACATCTGAATGAACCCATTAGTGACTGTTACATTTCTTTTGACACACTCTTAACTCTCTTTATGATTTTCTGGTCCTCCTCCCTTGTCCCTTCTCTGCTTCATTGGCTATAAATTCAGGTGAATCATTAGTCTTCAGTTAGTTAATCATAAGACTTGATATTGATCAGTTCTAAATCCATTGAGCAACAGACTGCCTTTTTTAACAAGCTGCTTGGGCAAGCTCATTACTTGTGTCTATTGTTAACAAGCCAGTTATTTCATTAATGCATTATGGTCTTCATTTAATATGTTTCCATTACTTAATCATTAACCCCTGAAAAACTGGAACAGTTCATCCTTTGAAAAAAGGCAAGGATTATGTATTAAAATGCATTTCTAGAACCACCATCACAGAGATAACATCTTTCCTCTTGTGACTTTGAGAATTCCAGCAATTCTTCATGCATTTCTTCATTGTGAACCTCACTGAGTATAAATTTGCTAAAGCTCCCCAAATATAAATTTCAGCAGAATGACAGATGGTTCACTAATACCATATTGTTATTATTTGAATCAGAAAGTGTATTTGTTTTTTAAGTGGCCTGAATAGTTTAACTAAAGGTAAGTTTAATCTTAGAAGTCTATGGAGATTCTCAGTCATCCAGATCATGGTTGTCCCAAAAGTGCTTTTTTTCCTATTTTTCTAAGAGGCAACTACACCTTTTGATTTTTCTTTGAAGACATTTTGCTTCTCATCCAAGAAGTCTCTTCTGCTCAGAGCTGAAGAAGCTTCTTGGATGAGAAGTGAAACATCTTCAAAGAAAAACCAGAAAGTCCAGTTGCTATTTAATCTTAGAAGTTTAATCTTACATCTATTGATTATTAACTTACTTTGGGGGATGAGTTCCCTATATTTTCTATATAGGAAATGAATGCACATAATTCATATTTTTGGAACTTTCTTTGAAATATTTGAAATATTTTTAAAACAAAAGCATTGAGGAACACTAGTAAAATCAGAGTGTATAATTCTGACAACCATTTCCTCCTGATGGACCCATTCTACTTTTTTTTTCTTGTTGCTTCTTTAGCAACAAGAAGAATTGCAAAGTTAAATGAAGCTGACTTTTTTCCCTTGGATTTTTATATTATTCAGAAGATATAGGAGTTCTTATATCTTTCACATTTAATGTCTGAAAAATGTAAACATTATTCATACAAAGTTTATTCTTTAATTGTTTCCTCCTTAATTTCCTCCTTAATTGGGAAGGCAAGAAGAATAATCAGGGGACTTGAAGGAAACCTTCTGAAGGAATATGAAGTAATTGAATATGTTATACCTTGAGTAAAGATGATTGTGGGGGAATGTTATAGCTGTCTTCAAGTATCTGATAGGATGTTATATAAAATATAAAGAAGTCCAGAATGCAAGACACAGAAGAATGGATTTAATTTACAAGAAAGCAGATTCTATTGAAATGTTGGCAAAAACAGTTATAGAAAGTAGACACTGGAACCAATGTATGAAATAATTGAGATAATTCTCTGCCTCCAAGCACCAGGCATCACTACATCAATGACATCTCCATTACAGCCTGGGTAGCAATATACCATTGGGCATTATCAACCTATCTTACACCAACATTTTGTCAGCAAGATGTTATACAGATGAGCTATAGGTCAGGTGGAGGAATCTCAAGGCCTCTCTCAATAAAGAGTTGGTAACCCTAAAAAAGAATGCTGAATAACATCCCCATGGATGTAACAAAGGAGGAAAAATAAACGTGCATCATCTTTATCAACAAAATGTGGCATGTACCCAAGCTTGATAATAATTTTGTTTTTTCTTCCACCAGTGTTCCAGGAATAATTTCTGGATGTTCATTTCTCAGAAAGCCTTAGTGAACTAAGGTGCCTCCTGGGATTAGCTCCAAGAAAGAAACAATTCAAGGGTAGTAATATCTACAGTCTCATTCACCTCCAATGATCAGTTGATCATCAGGCACCAAACAGAGCTGCCCACCTTCTGGTGGGCAGCTCTGTTTGGTGCCTGATGATCAACTGATCATTCCCTTTGAATCTGCCCCAGGATTCATTAGGTGCCTGGCATGGACTATCCCAAAAAAGTCTCAGTACCTCATGTGTGCCTGTTTATACTCTTATAAACCTTCCTCCTAACTTCTTGTAAATCTCTTGTAAATGTAAATCCAAATATTAATTTTCTTATTGCTATTTATCCCAGCAATGAAGTCATCATTCCAGAGCAGCAAAGAGAGGAAAAGGAAAGGTTCTAGGAGGCTATTGTTGCAACATCCACAATTTTTTTTGTATCAAAATGTAATAAAATATTGCAAGATCCAATATATTTGCCTTCATTCATAATAAAATATTCTCAGTTAAGCCTTCATTCTTCCTATATTTTTGTATCATTTAACTATGTACATAAATTCAGAATGAACCTATCATTTTGCTTCTTTTTTTAACAGAGGTTCCCATGGATGAGTGCCCCCATTCAAGTAGGATTAGTGGGTTTCTGGTGAGTAAAAATTTCAGAGGTGACCTGTTTGTATTTCTCATGCTGATGTTCACTTTTGTGTCATTAGTCCAGTTTATCCTTGACTTTGTTACCTTGAGGAAGTTTAAGATTTTAAGGCAAGCCATATCAAGAAAGCAATAGGAAGAGCATTTACTAAACCAGATACTGAGAGCAGGACCAAAACCATGAAGGGAACTTAAATGTATGTTTGACTTCATCTAGGCTGAAGATGTTTGAAAAGGAGAGGAAACTTCACAGTGTCCACAGCAAGAGGTTAAAATCTGCGAAATAGGCAGTGCAACACCAGGGTCCAAGGCCTTTCCTTGCTTTTCTCAGATTGGGATGCTAGATTTTGATTGTGGGAGGGAAGAAATGATGGCCTACTGGAGGCAGGAAGTCTTAGTCTTAATTAGCTTTTGCACAAATTAAAAACTAAAAATTTCCAGCCCTTCCTTCTGAAGCAGAAATTTACCCCTAAATCCAAGTTAGTTCTTTGCATTATCATTCTGCAGCTGTCAACTCCTGTCTTCATTAAATACAGCAATGTTACTCCAGCACAAACTTGCTGCAGGGAAACAAAAGGTTTTGTGAAAAGTGAGAAATTGCAAAATAACAACAACAACAACATAAAAAAAACTTACAAATAGAAATAGAACGACTGTGGCAAAGGCAAGCAAGGGTAGTACCAATAGTAATAGGGGCCTTGTGAGCAATCCCACAACAACTGGAGCACCACTTGAACACCATAGGCATTGACAAATTTGCCATCAGTCAATTGCAGAAGGCAGCTTTACTTGGAACAGCTTCCATCCTGCCACAATATCTGTAACACCATCAAACATCCAGATTTGCCTATCCCAGGTCCTTGTTCAAGACTCAATAGATAGACAAAATGCTAAACCCAATCTAAACATCTGGCTGATTGCATAATAATAATAATATCATCCTGCTTAATATTGCCAAATGGAGATTCTCTATGTTCTGTAGGGTTTCATAAATATCTATTTTGAGTATTTGATTTAGATATACCTTTGAGGTTCCTTCCAATTCCAAATTTAAAATTCTTTACTGTCATCTTTGTTTTTCACATACATGGGTAGTACATCTTTGCAGTTTGTTTGAATCTTAGAAATCTTAAGGGAGTATCTTGGTGGATATAAACAGCACCCAGCACGACTCCTTCTGAATCCTTTTGGCATCTGACTAACCACCGCTATGGAATCTCTGCAGTTTGTGAAGTTCTCAATGCTTTCTAAGTTTGCTTGTTTGCTTGCAGACATTTCATGTCTTACCTAACTACATCATCATCCCTGTGGTTTGTTTATAAATGCCACAATGATAGTACATCTGTTCTAAGAATTTGTTTAATAGGATTATTTCTTTTCTGTACTAGCTCTGTTTTGTGATCTTGTGATTAAGACACAGGGTTAGAAAGCAGAAGACTGTGAGTTCAAATCCTGATTTAGCCATGAAAGCTGGCTTGGTGATCTTGGGCCAGTCATTCTTTCTCAGTCCAACTCACCTCACAGGGTTGTTGTTATGGGGAAACTAGGAGAAGAAAAATATGTTGGATATACTTGCCACCTTGAGGTTGGCAAAAATAACATAAGATACAAATAAATCAATACTTTCTGCCTCAATCGTATAATCTTGGGGCTATAAATATCTGGTCCAGGTATGCTAGACAGAGACAGCATGGTTTGCTAAGAAACAGCTAAACATAATCATGATGTTTTAATAACTGATTTAATGAGTAAAGGTATATTAATACCCAATTTATTCTTCACCACCAACCATGACTAAATTCTACTGATTTATTGGTGGAAGCCAAAGGTAGAATCAAGGATTTGTTGAGAATGGTTTATTTGGTGCCTCAACTGACTAAATCACAGATACTGTGTAGCAACTGTTTGTTATAGTTCTCAAGTAGTGTCCATATCAATCCTATTTAGTGTCTTCTCATACCCATTTCTGGTCTATGACAATCAGCCTTTCAGACAGGCTCTGCTTGGTTCCTGGGCAAAAAAGCATTGCCTTTACACAATAGAACCATGGATGTCATGGTTTAAATTATTATGATCCTCTCCCTCCAACCATGAGGGGTGTGATTTGCTTATATTGCCCGGCAAGATGCCTATTTTCATAGATTAGTAGTACAATTGCTGCCCCTGTCCCTACTTTGTAATGAATAATTTTACACACCTGTTTTTCATTGTGCCATCCTTTTTAGCAATCATCAAAGTTTATTCTTACACAGCTAAACAACAGTACCTTTTTCAGATCCACAGCCATGCTAACAACTTAGGGATATATCTGGCATTTCAAATTCCCCATCCAAAATTACGCTATTTTTTTTCCTCCCACTTTTGTTCAACATTATTGATCTTCCATCTTCAAAGGAATTCAACCTTTGAAAAAACAGTTTTTTCTTTGATCACTTTATGAAAGCAAACTTTCCTCCAGGTAATAAGTTACCTATTAACCCATGTGTGTAAATCACAAGGATCACATGAAGAATTTCACACAATCTGACCTGCCACCCTACTTGGTGCCATCTCTCTGCAGCTTCAGGAAGAATGCTTGGCCCCCTCGACAAACCATTTTGTACAGATATTTCAGAAGCAAATAAATAAATCGTTTGTGTGAATTCAGAGGTGGAAATGAACCGCTAGAGTTAAGTAACCAGTTCTTATGACATTACTGTTCGGGTGCTAACGTGACAAACTCTTATTTCAAGAAGCCAAAGTTGATTCCACTTAAAATTATCCAAACTTTGAGTACATTAAAAAATACTAATTTTTGTCTTTTCCAGCTTGGTGTTCGCAACACCTCTGTGCTGTGCATTATTTCCACAGAAAAGGTATAGTTGCTTCTTTACTACATTTTTACAGTGAGAGATATTATGCCGTGCAGACTATGAAAATGAGAAAATGTATTTATTGCTTTCCAAAAACTTCACAATTCATTCAACAGTCATGTTCCTCACCTCTGGGGAATACAAGTACTCTTAATTTCCAATGACCTGCCCAAATTTAGACCATGGTTTTTAAGAGCCATGGTGGCACAGTGGTTAGAATACAGTACTGCAGGCCACTTGTGCTGACTGCCGGCTGCCTGCAATTTGGCTGTTCAAATCTCACCTGAAGTTGGTAAAATGAGGACCCTGATTGTTGGGGGCAATATGCTGACTCTTTAAACCGCTTAGAGAGGACTGTAAAGCACTATGAAGCGGGATATAAGTCTAAGTGCTATTGCTATTTTTCAATCCTAAGTACACATTTTTCCATTTGTCCTTTTTCTATAACTTTATAACTTATAATAAAACCTTTGTTACTCAAGTAGCAAATCTGTCTTTTGCTCTGGCCTTCATACCTTCCTCCATTTTTCTGGTCATGACAAAGAGACATTCCATAAGTTATCTTTTATAACCTGAATGTAAGAAACACAAGAAGAATAAGTTTGAATGTAAGAAACACAAGAAGAATAAGCTATAAGTTTGCTCTACCCATAGCTTTTCCAGAGGTTATTTTCGGATCCTGATTTTATATATCATATATCATAAACTTTATATTAATTTTAGCTAGGAAGGCCAGCAATATCACCCATAGAGACTTCCAATGGAAGAGAATACTTGGAGTTCAGGGTTGAACTGTGGAGTCCTTGGTGCTCTGAACTTGGTTGTTTTCTTGCCGACATTTTATTACCCAACTAGATAACATCATCAGTATTAGAAGGGAGGGAGATTTGCACAGCCCTTATTTATGTATTTATTCATTTATTTATTCTTCATATTTCTTAACTGCCCATCTCCTTTAGAGAAGGGCTGTGGGTAGTGTACAATATCATCAATAATATGAAAAATTAAAATCCAAGTAATTTAGAAATAAAAGTTTTAAAATTATAAAAACTACATTTTAAAAATTTCAGAATGTTCAAGTTTCAGAAAGTTCAAAATGCAGTAGCTCACACAGTTTTTCACAAGCCTGAATTGCATCTCTTTTGCGGGAGCTGCATTGGTTGCCAACATGCTTGCAGGTGCAGTCAAGGTGCTGGTTATCACCTTTAAACCCTACATGGCTTGCGAACTGGGTTGTTTGAAGGACCGCCTCTCCCCAGTTACATCTACACTGCACAGCAGGAAGCAGATATGATGGGACCTTCTCACTGATGGAATATGGAATATCGTCACTCCAGAGATATATTGGCTCCCACACTTTTTCTAGAAGCTCCTAAAAATTTAGTTCTGTCGGCAAGCCTGGGGCCACCACCAGACTGCTATGGGGCTGATAAAGTGGCAAGTCTGAATGTATTAGATGCCCATCATGGGTGTTTGTCATGGATGGTTAATGCTGTAAATCTGAATTGGGCAGCCATATACATTTGTTTAAAAATAAATATACTATGTTGATTATATTATGACATCCTAGGTTCTTGGAAAGAATTCCCTGTATGAAGAACCTGAAGACCAGCAACAGCTAGAGAACTGTGATTTCACATTGTTGTATATATAATAGTAATAGTACACTATGGTAGTTAGCTGAGTAGTTTTTGAAATAGTATTTTTTTTAAAAAAAAATCACCAGTAGATGGTGCTGTGATACTGAATGCCATAATTCCATCTACTGTACTGATAGAACACATGCTGCAATTTTTTCTTTTCTTTTGAAACAGAACATGTCATAACACAACAAACTAGAACTGGCAGTAAGCAAGTAAAATGGAAAAAAAAATAGAATTAAAAATCCAGGAAAGGAAGAAGAAAGCTATTAGGATGAATTGGAGAGAAAGTTTAGACAGCATGCTGACGCAAAAAGCTTGGGAAGAGTCAGATGGAGAGAGAGAAAAAATGGAAAAAAGCACATTAGGAAAAAAAAGGCATGTCAGAGAGTTATTGCGGCGGGGGGGGAGGAGGATGACTGGAGAAAATGGAAAATGCGGCCAATGGAGAAAAACATGGCAAAATCCCTTGCAGGAGGAATAGCATCAAGGATAGATAGAGGGTCAGCAGCAGACAGAGGAAGAATAATGATAGGGTAGATCAGTTTGGGGAGGAAAGAGAGTGGAGACATTTTCAGTAAGGAAGATAATTGGCGAAAGCCTCAGCAGGAGGGGAGGCAGGAGAAAGAATTAGGAGAAAGGAATTAGGGTGGGAATTGGAGGAGCACAAGCTGTTCATAATGGCAAAACAGGAGATAAAAATTGGTGTCACCAGCTGCAGCAGATTTTTCTGCCTGACTGCATGCAATCTGGAGGCCACCACCCTTTCTGCACTTGGAGGGGCTCCTCCCATAAATAAAACCATTCTCCACTGTGCTGCTTTTGTATCCCAGAAAAGGGGACTTCATGCTTCTGGGATGTCCCTTTGTTTATACCAGAATGGAGATTCACGAGAAAATCCTTTTTTCCCTTCATTTTCTTTTTCAGCTATCAGGTGAAGCAACCTTCTCCTCACCCACTCCAAATTCTGTACATTTTAAAACCTTGAGAGAGGAATTGGAGGTTGTGAGAAAAATCAACTTGGTCAAATACCAAACCAAACCCAAAAAACTAAAGATTGACTCTGTTCAACCTCAGAATAGAAATATCTCTCATATCAGTTCTAATAACTTTTATTTGTAGAAGGGGAGACAAATACAGTACCTAAGAATACATTTTAAAGGCCTCGTATAATACATGATCTGCTAGCTCAGCTTTCACGTACAAGGGAAATCATAATGGTTTGTTCTGATACATTAAGATGCCATATCATATAAAATTATATGAAGATAACTTAGCAAAATAGCATATGAAATACCTTTTCTGTAACTCATTCTGATAATATTGAAGAGAAGCTGTTTGGAAAACAATAACTATTGTGCCATATTTTAAAGGATTATAAAATGTAAGATATTTCCTGGGCCATATGACATAGAGTAAACAAATGGATTAAGACTTCTTGATCATGGATAATATGTTATGTCTTTGTTATTTTTTCTTCCTAGTTCCATGTCCGTAACTCGTCTGGAGCCAGAATTACAAGCTAAGATCAAAGAAATGAGTCCAGAATTGGATCGGGTATATTTTAACAAAGGATTATGATTTATAGAAGACAACTAGGGTGATTTGTCCTACAATTATAGCTAGATGAACTTATTTTAATTGAGTCTACTTAGTTGAAGCAATGCAGTCCTGAGGCATTCTTTCAATTTTTGTATAATTTTGAACACTGAGATTATTTAAATATCATGAGGAAATTTTCATAATTATGGTTGAAAATTCTGACAATTGTCCAATTCAGCTGCAAATATTCAAAATGGTTTACATTAAGAATTACTTATCAGTCAAAATTTTAATTCCTTTGGAAAGTGTAACAACTTCAAGGAAATCAGACAGTGTTATCTTAAAGTAACGACCTACCTTATTTTTTTCCCACTAAAAGAAAGTCAATAACAAATTCATTTCCGCTATTACATTTGAAAATACAGTTCAGATGACAATTATCTATCCAATGAGTTCCTCAGAGTCCCAAAGAGTTAACTTTGTGGTATCCCCTTGACATATAGATCTTAGATTTTCTTATCTAATGTTTGAATGGGGAAATAATTATGATAGGTGAGAGGGAAAGATATCGGTGCTGCAGAAATTTGAAGCTTATTTATTATTTGACTCCTGCACTTCTAACATAAAAAACCTCTATGAAATTAGATAAACTCTGCTTGGAGAAACTTCTACTTAGAATATCCTCGGTTTACTAAAATAAAATAAGGTCACTAAGCCAGGAGTTCCCAAACTTTCTTAGTTCACAGCATCCTTGGTGTCTCAGTAATTTTTTTCACAGTGCTTCTGGTAGTTCCCAAATCATGTTCAGGTAGTCCTCAGTTTACAACCATTCATTAGGGACTGCTCAAAGTTACAACCACGCTGGAAAAAAGTTATTTATCACCGTTTTTCCACACTTCTGATGTGATTTGTCACGTGATCAAAGTTTGGACACTTCACAACTGATTCCTATTTATGGTTGCAGTGTCTCAAGGCCATCTGCAACCATCTGACAAGCAAAGTCAATGGGGAAGCCAGATTCCCTTAACAACCGTGTTGCTAACTTAACAACTGTAGTGATTTATGTAACTGTGGCAAGACAGGTCGTAAAATGGGGCAAACCCATTTAACAACTGTCTTGTTTAGCAGTGGAAATTCTGGGCTCAACTGTGGTCATAAGTCGAGGATTACTTTTATAGGTAGTCCTCGACTTGCAACCATTCATTTAGTGACAGAGTTGCAAGAGCATTGAAAAACGAACATGTTTTTCCTACTTACGACCATTGCAGCGTCCCCAGGATCACATGATCAAAATTTGGATGCTTGGCAACTGATTCATATTTATGACAGTTGAAGTGTCCTGGGGGTCACGTGATTTCCTCTTTGGTGACCTTCTGACCAGCAGAGTCCATGGGAAAGCCAGATTCAATTAACTGCCATGTTTCTCATTGAACAGCTGCAGTGATTCACTTTAACAACTGTGACAGGACAGGTCATACAATGGGGCAGAACTCGCTTAACAAATGCCTCACTTAGCAACCTAAGTTTTGGGCTCAATTGTGGTTGTAAGGTGAGAACTAACTGGTACTGTGGCACCTGGCTCAGTTTTTAATGAGTAAATAATCCCAGGGTGTTGTTTCTTAAGTAATAAAACATCAGTGTATTAATTGGGTAGCAAAATACCCCCATGGTGCCCTGTGAATGCACTGCCATGCTTTGGGTTGCCATGGTGCACTGTTTAGGAACCATGGCACTAAGCCATAAAATAAGCACTGAGAATATCTGCTACAAATGATCTTGTAAGTCAAGTCTTGAAGCCTATCCAAATGTTGAGCAAGGCATTCTCCTGTCAGGACAATACTACCTCCCCATGTATGATGCATCATCATGAAGATGGCATTTATGAACATGCCCTGCACATACAAAGCCAAAAAAGAAACCCTTGTTAATTCTCCTAGTTTAAGAAAATGCTTTCTTGGTTAACATTTTAATCAGCTTTGCATCCAGCAGCAATGGGCAGGAATATCCTATGAATTCATAATGGCTCTCGGTCATTGTGCACTAATGGGTAACTGGTGACATTGGCCAAATTCTGCAAAACCTCAAGCTGTTGAATTTATACTTTTTACCAATACATTTCTGTGATCTTATCTATGATGTTTTCCCAGAAATGAATAGTACATATTATAAGATCATGTTCTTGTATTTGATGATTCTCAAATTCCTGTGATAGTCTGTTAAATAGTTAAAAACACCAGCTGGCTAAATAATATTTTCAGAATGTGCTGCTTTATCTTATTTTTTATTCCCAAAGGAGGTGCTATACAGCAGTTTTTAAAAAAACATTGGCAAAACATGTATTTATAGCATTTTTAATCAATTTCCTACTTGATTTCTGCTAGTTAATATGCTTTGCTATATACTGTAGCTATAGTACAACAATCCTGTGCAGTAGGGTGCTATGTTTCTCATTATAAAGACACGAGAAAACAGATAATAAAATAGTGACTTTTTTAAAGTCACCTGGAAAGTCTAATACTGAGTTGAACCAAAGTCTTGATGCAAAGTTGATTGAAACATTTTAATTATTCATTTGTCACAAATTCTGAAAATTATTTCTCTGAATGTTTCCATTGGAATTTCAGCATGCCTGATAAATCATAGATTAATGGTATTTATTATTTAATGTACCTTCTCCCATGTGTAATATCACATTGGAGACCTTTGTACTGGTATGACTAGATCTAGTTCTGTACTCAGTGAAATTGCTATTCAGGATAAACTTTGGCCTTTGTATATATCCAAAATAGTACACTATACACAGTAGACCACTCGTAGCATAGCTAATACCCAGATGTATTAGACAGAATATAATCTATTATTATTATTATAAAACATTGAAATGTGCCATATAACAGAAGTTTACTTAGTGGCAGATGATTCTCAACTTGGAATGGAAAGGAAAAAAAATAAATGTTTTATTTGAACACCTACTTTACAAAGCCACGTAAGCATTTATATTTACAGCTGTTTATCTTGAGTTCCTCAAGGTAAAATAAAGAACAGGGTAGCATAGCATTGTCTAATTTTCCACACAAATCATAGTCACAGGAAAATTAGCTAACTGGGTATATTGTACATGTCAGATTAAGATGAGACTATTAGCTAATTATTAATAGCTATTAGCTAGTCCTGTTTAAGTATTCGTTATGTTCTCTAAATATTCTGTTCTGCTGGTGGTTCTTCTAACAAATGTGAAAAGGATTTCCTGAATTCAAAGAAACTGTCTCCAAGACAAATTTGTTTATAAGCTTGGTTGCTGTTTTTAAAGACTTCTATGTCTCCTCATACAGCGCTGGATTTTGTACTGCCTGTTTAGGCTATATCCAGAACGTTTGCACTTTCCAGTCCATGTCACGCTCTGATATGAGTGGCATGCATGAAAAATATTAAAGATCACTTGCCTCTAAACAAGAAATATTGTGCGTGTGATGGGGAAAGGAAGGGAAATTTTGCAGCCTGAAGACTGTGCTACCTACCTGTACTTTGATCTCAGAGATTTCTGCTACTGCAGATATCAATTTTACAACCATCTGATTATATCATACCTACTCAGCAATTGGATCCCATTTTGTTTAGAAGGGGTTGATTTCTTCATCAAGAGGTGTAAGCTGCAATTATTGACCTTGCTTCCTTAGCAAAATAATGGCAATAATTATTTTTGAAATGTGAACTTTAGTTAATTGCTAGTAATTATAGTTCACAAGTAAAAAAACTACAGGAAGGAGATTAATGATACAGTCATCTGTTTAAGGGCTGGATTTTTATTTTTGAGAGAGAGATTTCTGCAACGGTTCAGGAGATGTGTTTTGTTGATATCACTTGAAAATATGTTATGTGACTTCAGTGTGCTTAGAAAAACTGGGTATTCGCGTGTGGCATGCTTAAAATAATATAGAGCACAACAATCTTTACTTGTGTATTTTGTTTCTAGGATGAAAAAACATTATTTTATTCCTGGAATACACATATTTAAAAGAAATTAAGTATCAGAAGGGTTTTGTTCATTTTTTAAGCAGGAAAACTACATTTTTTTTCTTTGTAATGTTTAGCAGAACAAAATAATATTAGAATCAGGAAATTTATACTGATCTAGTAGAAATGTTTTTTTTAATATTTCCAATGAAGTGCAATAAAGATACAGAATTAATTAAAAGAGCAACTATTAATCTTGTCCAATTTTAGAAAAAGAATCTGGATTATACTGTGATTTGCATACTTTTTCAATACAGGTATTAGCACAACATCTTGCCAAAATTGGTGGTATTGCTTAAAATCAGTTGGATGAGATATTAAAATTGATAATTAAAATGTCATGCTCTCTGTGTGAAATGTACTTTCTGTAAACTTTGTATTTGAATATGAATACATAAGAATGAGATACATGGATTATAAAGGTATACATGAAAATCAATTGCAGGCTTTCTCCTTAGCTGTAAAAAGAAAAATTCTGCAATTTATACATATTTGAAATTGAAATATAAAACTGTACCATCTGGCATATAGCATACAGATCAGTATGTCCATTAGAGAAACATCATTCTTTGGTTTGGAATTTCCCACATCGCTCAGCTGCAATTCTAATTTTCCATGTATTTTTCCTACAGAAATAATGTAGTTACTTTTCGTTCAGGAAGATCATGCTTTTGGATAAAACAGTGGATTAAGATTATGGAACTTGATTGGTCAACATTAATTTTTAAGCAGCAGAATCTGTAATTCAGGGTGGAGTGACCTGAAGCTCTAATATGATATGAAGCCCTCAGTACACGTTCAAAAGTTCTTTTTAAGTAATTAGCAAAATCGGTGATATTTAATCTTTCTAAACATTCTATCAAAAAACATTTACATCTAGATATAAAATTCTTTTTTCAGAGTAATATTTGTACAACATATATTGTAATATGGACAATCTGTTACTATTTTTGTCATTTAGTAAAAATTCCCAAGATAGTGTATCAGCCTTGAGTTCTGGATCTCATTTGTGCTACATGTATTATTGGGAAATGCTAGGAAAAACTAATCTGCCTCTTTCCTAGCAATTGCCATGTAAGGAGTATGATTACACCATTTACCCAGGAAAAAAAATTATCTGTGCCAGGTACACCGTAATTCATGATAAACCAATTTTAAGATGTGCATGTGTGCAGGAGGAAGGATGGTTAGGAAGAAATTCATTTATTCTATTCATAATTTGTAAGTAAAACAAATTGCACATTTGGAAAGGAATCACTGTGAGATGAAGAGCCAAGTTGATGTATCATGCATTTTTCCCCAATGCTGGTCCAGTGTTTCCCTTTGGAGAGCATTGGAGGCTCTCCAAAGGGGAAACACTGGAGGTGTTTATTGAGGAAGAACACTAGATGGCAGTATTTCCCACAGCATAAGCTTCCCACAAAACTCTTTTATGGCTTTTTTATTTCTGATTTCCCCAATTACTTAAGGAAATAATTCAGAGTTCTTTCTTCTAATTCTGAATGCCTGATTCCTTCAGCCAACATATGGACTCAAGGTGAAAACGAATGCAGCATCAAGACCTTTTTTCCATAATTTTAGCATATGAAACATCCTGCCCCATGCATTTATTTATACTTTGTAACAACTATGAAGGATTTGACTGTGGACCTGAATTTACCATCTTTAGGATTAAAAAATACTGGCTAGCATAATAAGGAAGATGGGAGGATTGAAACAAATGAAAATTGAAAGCTTGAATGTTGTTATAGTCAGCAGTTAGTTTGAGTTCTTCCTTTTTAAAAAAAACATATTTTTATTGTTTACAACTATAAATATCAAACACAGTGCGACCGTTCTGGCATCATTCTGCCATACACACAAAGATATTACTAAACCATTAACATTCATATTAGTATATTCACAATCTAAGTCTATTTGTCCTAACTATTTTTGTTCCGACCTTTCCCTCTCTTCTGCAACTATTGATAAAACTTATTCCAAGTATCATAATATTCTGATTCCCCCTTATTTTTCAGTTCTAGAGTTAGTTTATCCAGTTTTGTACAAGCCAGTATTTTTCTTATTATCTCTCTTTCTGATGGTGTATTTTCATTCTTCCAATATTGTGCATAGTCCATTCTCGCCTCTGTGAGTACGTGTATGATTAAATATGTTATGCCTTTGGTGTGATCTGTCATTATTCCTAAGAGGAATAGTTCTGGCTTAAATTGGATATGTTCTCCCACCATTTGCTCTACCCATGTCTGTCACCAATATTTCCTTGCTTGATTACATGTCCACCACATGTGGTAGTATGTACCTGGTAAATCCTTACACTTCCAGCATTTTGGTGATAAGTCTCTAAACATTTTAACAAGTCTTGCTGGAGAAAGAGGCCACCTGTAGAACATTTTGTATAAATTTTCCTTGTATGGACTTCCGGTTTGAACTTCTTCAGCGACAGACCGAAACCTTGTCTCTGCGAGGCTTCGATCCGTGCGCGCCGCTGGAGCGCCCCGAGCCAGCTGGTTTCAGGGCTAAACCACCCGTAGAGGTGGTGAAGAGTGGGGAGACTGCCAGCAGGGTTGAGGAGAGCTGCATCTCTCCTCCCCAGCTGGCCATTACTTCCTTTCCCGAAGGCGGTTGCAGCGGTGGTCAGAAATGGCCACCACAAAGAAGAACTTGACCGAAAAAGAATGTGCAGGAGGAAGATAAGAAGAGAAAGTTTTGGTTGACCGGGTCAAACAGCAAAAGCAACAAATAAGGTACCCTGGAATTGAAACTGTTAAAAAACAATAACATTGTTCCCTAAGAAGATTTTTAAGCTGTGAAGGAGAGAGAAAAGGGAAAAGATTTGGTTTTCTCCTTTTCCTATACTGACAGCTAAGAGACTTAAGCAAGAAATTGGGGAAAAAATCCACTTTGACATCAATAGGCATTTAATGCTGAAAATAAAAAGTCAAAGGGATAATAAAGATTTCTGGATAATTAAAAGCTTTTGAAATTAGGAAAGGAGAGAAAAAGAATAAAAGGGTAGGATCTGGAAGGGAGGAGACTGCCTGGAATTAAAAAAGAACTTACAGCAAAATCTCAACAAGACTTCCAAAAGATACATTCTAACTGAAACATCACAACAAAAACCCCAGGAAGAGAAAGTCGAAAAAGAAATAAGAAGAATAACTTGGGACTATCTGGATTACTTGATGATTTCTGGATTCTTGGTTATTGTTTTGAATGACTAAAATCAATCAGGTGGTTGTTTAAAATTGTTTAAAATGGCTCCACTTTTAGAAGAACTGAAAATGGAACTTAAAAAGTACAAAGAAGATGCACAAGACGGGAGAGGTTCTTTTGGCTTCGTATTTCACTTTTTAGAAATGGAGATTTGGAATTATGAGAAACAACACAAAATGCCTGCAGAACAAGAAGATTGTGACAAAGAAGAAGCCACCTTTAATGAACAAGTAATCTTAGATGAGGGGAAAAAAGGAAAAGGGGGGAAGAGAATGGAAAGTTTAAGATTGGGAAAAACAACTCCAAAAAAAAATAGAGTGAAAAATAAGTATAAAATCAGAAAGCAACAGAAGAGGGAAATGCAGAAGAGAGAATTAGAACTAGAGAGAAAAGGGGGTAAAAAGGGGAGGGAGAAGATGAGAGGGAAGAAAGAAAGGAAAAGAAGTTATAAAGGACAAAAGCAAAATATAGAGAAACGGCCTATTTAGAGATAATGGGTGAAAACTTAATGGAAAAAGGGATTCTGCAAAGGTACATAAGATAGTATGGTTATATTAGAAGCAGAAATAATTTTAGAAAATATGAAACAATGTATGATTAAAATGTCTGATAAAATAGCTATCGTAATTCAGTGGAATGCTTGTCAATAAATAAATGTAACAAAAGGTATATTTAATGATTTATAAAACGTGAAGAGAAATAAGGGAAAAATTAATTATGGAGATTATATGTGTTTTTAAGGAAGTACGATATTTAATTGAAAAGAAGTGTTAAAGATGTTAAGATTTTAATGATTATTAATGATAGAACTGAACTGGAATGGAATGAGGGTTTATAATTACATATATTTATAATCTTTCTTTCTTTTTTTTTTTAAAGAATATAGTGTGTATTATAAGAATGTACCAAGCAGAATTCGATTGGAAGTTATGTATTATGTATTATATTGAAGGTCATAAACGTAAGGTATATATTGAAGTTTAAATAAGAGTTGAATGGATGTAATTAAAAGATATAAAGGTATTATACTCCAATTAATAACTACAGGAGAAAATTTGTTTAATGAGAAAAGATAATATGAAATTGAAACAGAACAGAGAGTTAACAAGTCTCTGTTATAAATATAATGATTTGAATTGAGATGAGATAATCAAAATAAAATTGAGAAAATTAAAAGAGGGGAAAAACTATATAGAAAATGTAAAATAGTATAAGATATGGAATAGAATACAAAAAGGAGCATGAAATTGAGTTTTTGTCTGTATAAAGAAATTCAACCCGGGACCATGCTATTTTCAAAAAAGATGTTTTGCTTGTATTTTGTGTGTGAAAACCCAAACAAAACTTTATTAAAAAAAATCCTTGTATGATGTAGCCAATGTTAATTTCCTATTTTATTCCCCAGAGATTTTGCCATCTAGCCAATTCAGTGTTATGTTCGAAATTTTTGACCCATGCCACCATTGTCTCTTTAACATGCTCTTCCTCCAGCTTATAGTCTAATAAGTGTCTATATAACATCTTGATCAATTTATCATCAGTCCCTATCAACAGTTTCTCTAATGTTGTTAACTCTCTATTAATACCCCATGTTTTCACATCCTGTGTATATCTTCAACTGTATTTGTAAATATGACCTCCACTCCAGTTCTACCCCTTGTTCTATCAATTCTTATCTGGTTTTCAATTCTCCTTTCTCATTTAATATATCTTTATATACCACAATTTTCCACATATTTATCAAATTTGGGTGTATTAGCACTTCTAGTGTAGAGCGCAGATAGGAGTTTCCATATAATTCTGATGCTTAATTTTGTTCCACACCATCAAGAGTACCTGTCTCATGTAATGTATCTGAAAGTATTTATGTGCTATGCCTTTTCCATACCAAAGGAAATGTGCCATCCTGTTTGTATATCGTGGCCTTCCAGCGTTAGTTGCCTCTTGTTTCTTAATGTAATCCATTCTTTTATCCAAGTGAGTTCTTCCTTTTTTGAAGACTGTACAGCATATACAAGCACCAAAGCCCCCACCACATTTTAAACAGGTGTACTTTTTTTCCATCAATTCTTTACAGGTTCCTGCATCACTGAGTTTCATTATCTATTCCTTTTTAATTTCCTGATTGATAACAGACATTAGTCATGTCTTCAAGGACTACATGTTTTAACTTAATACCATTGCAGATCCATTTTAAAACAATCTGTCTTTGAAAGTCATTAGATGGCGGCTGAATGTATGCAACCTAGCTACTTTGCAATGGCATTACTTAATACAGTTGAAATGCTATTAAGGATATTAAAAAAAAAAGGTAAGTGCCAGAACTATCGATGCAATCTGAGCTCTGACTTTCCAGAGAACAAGTTTGTGAAAAATGGCAAATGTTGCAAGTAAAGGCAGAATTACTAGGCGCTGGATTTATTTATTTTATTTAACAAATTTATATAACCTCCCATTTCATAAAAAAAAAATGGCTCTGGGAGGCTTACAAACAGAATAATAATTAAAACCAATCACAGTATAAAAATTTCAGACATAAATAGTAAAAATAAGGCATAAAAATATATGGGAATAAAAACAAAAGAATCCAGGAAAGCAGGAGGACAACCTCATATGAGAATTTTGAGATTTGCTGTATCTATGGAGATTCTCAGTCATCCAGATCATGGTTGTCCCAAAGGTGTTTTTTCAAGAGGCAACTGTACTTTTTGGTTTTTCTTTGAAGACATTTTGCTTCTCATCCAAAAAGCTTCATCCAAGAAGCTTCTCCCCACCATCCAGTAAGAGCTGAGGAAGCTTCTTGAATGAGAAATGAAACTTCTTCAAAGAAAAACCAGAAAGTCCAGTTGCCTCTTGAAGAAAAGCACATTTGGGACAAGATTTGCCATGGTATCCCTAGGATTAATGAAAGAACCATGTTTTCAAAGCTTTCCAGAACCTCAGAGGCAGTAGAGGCAGAGGCCATTTTCTTAATTTGCTAAAGCTTCTAGATATTCTTCAAGGGCAGCTCCAGAACGCATTAAAAGTAATCCATTCTGGAGTTTATCAGGGCATAAATAACAGTGAGTAGTTCTTCATGGTCCAGGAAGGGGTGCAGGTAACAGGCAACATGAAGTTGTGTTCACCACAACTGCCACTGAGCAGAAGTCCCAAGATTGTACACCAAGTCTGGGGTTGTGAACCCCATCCAGGACTAAAGATGATAAGTACCCAAGTTCATAAGGCTCCCAAACCACAAACCACTCAGTCTTGCCAGGATTCAGCTGAAGTCTTTGGTTCCTCATCCAGACCACATAGCCTCCAGATGTCAGGATAAGACATCAAATGGCATTGCTTAATTTGGCAGGGGTGAAGATATATAACTGGTATAGGCATACTGATGATACTTCACCCAATAGAGATGAATAATTTCACCCACCATTTGCAGGTTAAACAAGGAGCTATGTTTATACATATTAGAACAGGGAAATCATTGATTATTCATGCATATAAGCCACTTCTATGTGGCATACATTCCTTATCTGTAACAACAAAATAATAGCAAAACCTGTAATTGAATATGTTTGAAGCTGTTCTGATGGATTTGACCAAGAATTCCTCACTGTTTCAGAAGGTTTAAATTCTTTTGCCCTTTGACTTTTCTCTGACACTATTTAATGTCCATTTCAATCATGAACTTCACCACCTGAGCTTCAAAGGCACACTTTTGCACAAAATATATCATTTGTTTCCTTTCCTCAATGTTTCCTGCAGAGATTTGTTATCTGTAGAAAACGTGAAATTTAAGATTTCGAGAAGAAAACAGTCTTGAGGTTTTAAGTTATGTTTGAAACTAAAATGGCTTTATATAAGGAAATTTTAGACTAGAATAGTAGGCAGCATTTAAAAAGGACAAGTTTTTTTTTTTTTTTTTGTTATAAGAACTACCTTGGCTTTAAGTAACATCTAAGAACAAAATAAAGCTGATTTTACTTCTTTGAAATCTTTGCAGCCATATCAA
Source organism: Notechis scutatus (assembly GCF_049901735.1). Lineage (NCBI taxonomy): Eukaryota > Metazoa > Chordata > Lepidosauria > Squamata > Elapidae > Notechis > Notechis scutatus. The sequence goes on along the minus strand of NC_142010.1, from coordinate 87,967,929 downwards.
CATGCTGCACAATCCCATCTCCGCTTCTACTGATGGTAGCACTCATTACATAATAGCAGAGATAGTGCACCATTTTTCCATGGGACTTATCCCCAGACCTAGTTGGCTGAAGAACACAAATATGCCCTATTTAAGCCTCTTCCAGCTGCTCATGAACAAGACCCAGTGAGATATGTATCTCAGTGGCTATCCCTCCAGTCAATCATGGCAGAGAACTTTCATTTCCCACAAAGTCTTTGTGTTGCTCTGGAATTCTTCTGAGGGAGTTGGTTAGTATTTCTTCTAACAACAAGAGAAAATCAAATACCTCTTGTGCCCACCTAGGCAGACCAGGAAATTCCAAAGACTTTCAACTAGCTACATAAACACCATGGTACTCTGAAAGTTCCTCAGGTCTTTCTCAGTAGCAAGTATATCATCAATTTGTTATATCTTGCATATCCATGTGCATCTTGATTAAATATCATGCCTTTCCCATACAAATAAAATAATGTCTCTGACAGTGATCTTATCAGCTGCTGTCCAATGTAGAAACCTGTTTCCTTTAGCTAGACAGCTAGGATCACTTTTGTGCTTTGGGTGACCCAGCTGAAAGTATGTAATCTTAGTATAAACTGACATTCTTCACTCATTACTCCAAGGACCACCCCACTGAGCATCACTGAATTAGTGATACTTATTCAAAATACAATAAAATTCAGAATTAGAAAAGGGCAGGTATAAGAAAATATTACACCTAATTTGAGGAATAGGGTTGGGGTTATAGCCGCCCCCCTGAGGAACTTCATATGAGACATACCATACTGAGGGGCATTTCCTTAATTGACATATTGTAAGATGATTTATCATATTATATGCTTGCCTTTCATCATTACTATGTTAATTAGTACTGCTTTTCTTACAAAATGGCTACTTCAACCAATCTATTGATTGTTCACTGTTGTAGGTAAGTAATTGGGGATAGCCAGATTACTATAATCATAATGAGAAGCAATCTAATTTATTACACATATAGTTGGTACACTCATACTTAGGACACAACTAAAACAACAAAGCCATCAACGTAAGATTTCTACATGGCGAAAAAAGGAGGGGACTGGTGAGGAAAAAAAAACAGAAAGGAAAAATCAAGAGGGCCACAATTCCTTATGATTGCATTACATTTTTTCTAGTCCATGTCTCCATGGGTCTCTTCTAAACTTCTTGGCCACTTCCACCACTTCTGTGATCATGGTGGCAGACCTTTCAGTTTATGGAACTTATGATCTTTCCTTAAAACCCCATTGTACATCAACATCTCACTGACCTTATCCAGCACAAACCCCTTGGCAAATCTGAATGAAAGATACCTTTTTAAACCCCCATCCCAGTAATGACATGGAGAGGTTCCATATGTAGCTCCTGAAGTTTAGCCTGGACTTTTGTTTTCTATATATGGACATAGCAAAAAGCCCACATGCTATCTATCAGAGCCATGATTACCTTTTGGATCCATTGAATCTTTTTTGTTGGTATTTAGCTTAACTGCTATGCAGTAAAGATCGCAAAAGTGTGCCTAACCAGGCTTGGGCACCATTGATAGAAGGAAGAATGACTCACTGTTGAATGGGAAAGTTTTCCCAAAACCCTAAATGTAGATTCCTCCCAAGAGTCTGGCAAGTTCTGATTAAGCCTGCCAGCACTACAATTTCAAGTGTTCCTAATTATACCAGTGGGGCTAGGGGCTATTGTTTCTAGATCAGTCCCTTTCACTCATAGACTTCTCTGGAAGTCCTTCTTTGATGCTAATAATGTACTATAGGAGCTCCTAGTACCTTGTTGCCAGAATTATGTTGCCAATGAAAGGCAGCAAAGCTGAAAGGAGCCTGCAGAATTTGTAAATTAATAGCTATATTATTAAACTTTCTGCTATCTTATTTTATTTCATCAATCAAACAACAGGTAGGAATTAACCTCTTAACTAAATGGTTATAGTGGCACAGTTCAAACATCATGATAATCTAAAAATGAACAAACCATGTTAGGTATGAATTTTGCTATTCTGTCATACAGAGCATTAATTTTCCTGATTTTATAACCATCCCAATAAAAGTTCTTTTTCCATATGCAAATAATTTTAGATTAAGTTTATGGGTTCTTAAAGTATTACAATTGCATTCAACAATCCTATTATCAGGAATAACCAGGGGCATAATAAACTCCCAGTGAAGACCTATGTGAGGGAGGTAGGAGGGAGTATTGTGCTCCATCAAATATTCATAAGATCCTTCTGTGGACACAGAACCAAAAGGCAGGGGTTCATATCAAAAATAAAAATATTTAATCCGTTTTATTTAGAAAGATGGAAAAACGATGTCATTTGCAGTCCTGTGCTTCTTGTGGGAATGTGACTTGGAAACATTGATTTTTTATTGATTTTGTGCCAACACAGAGTTCACTAGCATAAACTGAGGGAAAATTACTCTCTGTTATGTCAGTTTTATGAATTTGTTTCCAAGTCCAGTACAGGAGTACAGGTATTATTATCTTTAAAGCTCTGCTCACTTTAAATCTTAGAGATCCACATTGTAACATCACTTGATTGAGATTGACTCCCTAAGTCTTCCAGGGAGATTTTCTTCCTTGCCTCTCTACCAAGAGAAGTATAATTTCCAGTTATATGATTAACAACCATAGCCATGCTTTGGAATGCTCTGTCAAAAATAGATTTATTCAGCCTCCTCTCTGATTAGTCTGAGGCCCCCTGATGGCATTCTGGTTTCATAGGGCAATTTCACTCTGGATTAACTGGTTGAGTCCTAGTGCTATTGAAGGATACATCCCTGAGCATCTTTTTTTATTAACAAAGGGACTGTTGATCCCAAAACATCCAATTTGGATGAGGAACACCCACAGTGGTACAGATATACTCATGGAGCTTTCTCTGTGCTTACAGAGGGAAATATGTGCCAGGAGGAATGGAGTGTTTATTAATGATGTGGTTCTTTTCTAGAAAAACAGATCTAACAATTCTTCACCTCTTCCTTCCAATGGTCATCCAAGATGGTCGTGTCTTGTAATATTAACTCGTTCTGCTATATAATTATTAAGCATATTTGTCATTTACATGCACATTGTAAAGCTCTAAACAGAAGAATCAAACAGTTATGTTTTACTATTTTATTATACTAATGCTAAAATTAGGTTTTTTTCTGATGCGTCAAACCCTCCCAGTAGAATAAATAGTTTAATTGTTGAGAGTTAGATAAATTTATAGAAATATAGACTTCTATATTTTGACAACTTTGGTCTGTAAAGTTTAATCTGATATTTTTTTCTACTCATTTTTGACATGCTGCTTAATCTGTTATTGGTTATTGAACTGGTTCCTCTGCTCTTTACTCTGGGTATTTCAGGGTTTTTATGGTGCTTTGTTCTATTATTTTCCTTACCTGCATTGGATGGAATATTAAAACCAAAAGGAAATTATATATCCAGTTTCCCCAAACCAACACAATCTGGAAGCGCTGGACTGCAGATCACATTATTCCCAGCCAGCATGCACATTGACAGATACCTGTGACAGTTTTCAACGCATAGGTAGAAGGCAGAACATTCAACCTACAACTGCAAAGCATCCAGACCAAAATGTGAATGTGTGTCATGTTTATTGTGCAGAGGCTGGATGAGGATTACGGTCCAAGGGGAAAGACTTTGCCGTATTTTGATCCTATCCCCATCCCCATATCCCATTCCATTTATCTTAAGAAGCCAAGAAAGTTCGCCCTGGATCACCATTACTGACAAACCTTTGAAATGATTGTGGCCTTTGCTCTGACTTTTCCAGGGTTGAATTAGCACTTATCCTATAAAAGGGCCTCAGTTTCCCCTTAGTAGGAATGTATATTATGTAGATCCCTGCCCTGACCTCCTTGAATAAGTTAATTTACCCTTCTCTCCTCCCCATCAATAACATCAGCAGTCTGTGAAGTGATTTGTTTGCCTGTCAAAGGCAGCTTTTCCTCATTGTAACCACCCTCTCCAGTTTCTCTTTCACCCTCCCCATCTCTTGCTTCCCCGCCATCTTTTATGGCCGTTGCCATGGCACCCAGGGAGAGCTAAGCACCGCAGCAGGGAAGGGGAGGAGGCGGCCCATGCTGCAATTTCCAGTCTGTTTCCGTCCTCCCTGAGCTCATCACCCTCTTCCTCCTCCTCTTCCTCCTCCTCCTCCTCCAAGGAGGGAGGTGGCTGAGGCTGTGGCTTTTGCTGCTGGGTGGGTGGATTCCCTCCTCAGCCGAAGGAAAGGGAGGGGGAGCATCTGCTGATGGTTTGCTGGGAAGCAGCCTTGGTGGAGGGGGAAATGGATCCAGATCATCCCTCCCTCACCTTTCAGCATCTCTTCTTGGCTTCACCCTGGTGAGTATCAACCATCGGCCCCTCCTGGCACCCTTGCTGCTTTTTCCTGCAGCTGCCATCATCCGAGTCTAAGGGCCCTGGATATTGCAGTTCTTCTGAGTGTTAGCATCCTCCCCTCGTAACAATGACTTTCATCTAAGCTGCTGGAAAGGAGGAGAGGAAGAAAAAGGGGAGGGGATGTGGTGGGAGAGGGAAGGAAAAGGAAGATGGAGAGGGATGGAGGCTGCTGACAAGCTGTTTCTGGTAACGCTGAATTGTAAGTATCCACAGGCAGATGGAGAGGATGTTGTTATTTACTCATTTTGTTGAAAAATGAGATGCTTGGCGAGTGCCTGTCAGCTTGGGAATGCAGACATTTCTGATGGGTTTTCATTTCTCCTTTTTAATTCCCTGGCTGTTGGGCTGGGCCTCCATGAAGTACAATTTGCTGGCAGCAGAGATAGCCGTACGCCAGAAGCCAATTGCATCCATGATTGATTTGTGGGTATAGTGTGTGTTGGAGGGCTAACTGTATTAAATCCATGAGTGCATTGCCAAAAGATTTGGGTGGGATGCACTTTCTGCATAAGAATCCATAGCTGCAAGTGTATTTGAGCCTCACACACCTGGATCTCTTTGTAGCTTCTACATACGAGTGTATTTAAAGCTGTGGTGGACTGACAATGTATTCCATTTGGGCTGATAGAAGGAATTGACAGTGCCTTGGTTTCATTTCAGCCAAAAGGACAGATCTATATTGTACATTCAGTACCATGTACAGCACTGATTCATAGTCTCTGTTTCTTGACTGTCATGTCTATTTTACTGCCTTCATGTCCAGCTCATAGATTTCCCATAGGCATCTGATTAGCCTTTAGGGAAAAGGACATTCTTAGTAAGAGAGCTTTCACCTGATGTCCTTTACGGAAATACTAAGGAACTGAATATTAATGCTATTGAGGTGTTTTTTTTCAGACAAAGTGTAACATCAGTCCATATCTAATTGCCCACCATTTTGATATCCCAAATGTAATTCCAAAGAATCAGATCATTCTTTTTTTTTTGGCAGATTCTTTTTTCTACTGTTTAGGTTAAATTCTATCTGAATATATGCATCTTCCTCAAGTTTACAAAGTAGTCTATTATGTAAGAATCATTCATTTTAACTAATAATTTTGGCTTTGATCATAATCAATTATTTGTTTTAAGTACTGCCACATGTGTTCTGGGTAGGTTTACCATTCTTGTTTTGCTGATAAAAAAGAATCTAAATGTCAGCATTAAACTGTAAATGTAAAGTATTAAGGTAGTATTAATTTAACAAATGGGTCCAAAATATATGACAATATAAATTTCAGATTGTATAGACACACATTTCTGAAAAAAGCATGGGCACATATCTTTAATTCATTTTATACACACTCACACACACACACACACATATATATAGACACCTGTACACACAGAGAGACATACACACATACATGCACATACTTTCTATAAAAATTACAGAATTATATTTATTATATGCATCTTTTTACTAAATTGACATGTATTTATTTATTGATTTGATTTATAGCCCTCCCCCTTTCCTTCAATACTGTATGTGATGGAAATTCCATGACAATACACACTGTGGCCCTTCTCCTATTTTTTTTTCTACAGCAGCAATCTCAAGTTAGGTAGAGAGACATCAACTATCCCAAAGCTACCTTAGTAAGCCTCAGTATCTGAAGGTGATGCTGACTTACAGCCTCTCCATTGCTAGTATAACATCTTAATCATAAAGTGCTTTAATCTGAGATTCAAGTGAGAAAAAAAACACTCTAACATCATTACATATACCCATATAACTTGTAATATAACTGCCCTTTATCCAGGTGATAGGAGGGCCATTGGGCTGAGAGAGTGAATATATGTGATTGGCTGTAAAATATTTAGTAAGTCAATATTAGAACCTGGTTTTACCCAGTGTTAGTCAACATCCTATGTATTACATTCACTCAAAACCTATTCTAAAAGAAGTCCAATCAGTATGTTGATTCAAGGAGGATATATTTGGCAAATGAATCTGAGACTGATTGAGAAAGTCAGTTTATTACGATTACATTCCTTTGTTGTCAGTGATGTAGTGAATGCTCTAGTGGACCACTGAGCGTGCAGAGGAGAGCCATGTGAGGCAATGAATGAATATGACAGAATATGATCAGAAAATCTTCTCTCCAGATCAGGAACATTTATGCAATATGCTATGTTTGTAGGAATAGCCTTTAAAATGGAAAGTGTAAAAATGGCAGTCACAGCCAAGGGATAATTTACATGTGTATACTGTGCAAAGAGGTTCAACAAACAGTCAGGACTGGCTATATAGTTGGCAAGTAAAGATTGGCAAGTAAAGATACCTACCCAGAACAGGAATAAAGAACATGCTGGAAAGGGAAGACAGATTTCCTTCATATATTAAGGTTTGGGTCCAATTTTCTTCTGACTGGAAGTAATTGGAAACATACACACAAAGAGAGGGAGAGAATATTACTGTAATTATATAATTTCCTGTAAAATGTGATTCCGAGGGAACCTTGGTGATTCTCATGATTCTTTGAAACATGATTCTTCCGCCACTGTTATAGGGTGGAGTATGATTCTATCTATGCAACAATATCTAACACCTGTAGCTTGCATTGTGAATGATATATTTGTGGTAAGCCTAGATGTCATTCTGTAGGTCTGAACAAGCTCCTCTTGGTAGGAGTGCCCATAATAGTGATGTTATTGCAACCAGTAGCCACCAACTTTTACTTACCAAATCAATAGCTCAATGCTACTGTTCTGCCAGGTACTATTGGGAACCAAAGAGCTGTTCAATTGGGAAGGGTACCTGATGGCCATCTTTACTATAACACTGCAAAAGAAACAATATGATGGTTGGCAAATGCCAGTCACAGCCAAATTGCCACTCAACAACCAGCCCCTTATACTCCCCATGATGGCAATCTTTCTTGAGGAAGCAGTTCCCATTTCATGTAGGCAGGGAAAGTGTAGCGAGTTAAATGTGTGATGGAAGTCAAGGCAAAGCTTTTAGTGAGCTCTGCTGGGTCATAGAGGCCCTTGCAGCTGTTCATCATAAATGCTAATTCTAACCAGAAATTGACTGAATGTGCACGTGTTGCTTCAGCTGTAATTATAAAAAAAACACTTTATAACAGACTAAGTAAAAGAATGACATGAACTTCTCTTTTAACATTTGAAAAGCATCTTCAAGAATCACTCCATGAGATGGACAGCTGTATAAAAGACATACATACATACATACATACATACATACATACATACATACATACATACAATCTGTTGTCCCAGATGCCCAAATAAAGCAGAATACCAAAAATGGCAGGAAATGGCAATTACAATATTATAATTCCTTTAGTCCATGATAGAACCAAACTTTTTCCAAAATTGTCCAAATGTGGACAATATATTTGTTTTGCTTTTGTCTCTGTGGAGTAGGAAAAGAATACAACTAGTTAAAAAAGATACATAAAAGATATTTTCTTTACTGCTGAGATGGGCAGGCACATAATTTCAATAAAGAAATAACATTATTAAGAGTATGATCTATTAAGGAAAATACGTTATATATCAACTGTATTCAACTAAATTCTAGAAAGATTGACTAAATTCATGACATTCAAGTCTTGAAAATATATGTAACCTGACTAACAAAATCAGCCTCAAAATAACAATCAATCTTTTAAGGCCCATCTGGGCATTGAGTAACATTACCTCTTTACAATTTTGTTTATGAAATTGCTCTACTTTACTGTAAGTCATGTGAGCTCATATTTTTGCCATGGAAAATACAACATCAGAAAAATGGCAAGAAATCAATAAACCAAACTCTCCCATATGCCCACAAATATTCTACCCCATTTTGTAGTAATGTACATATGGCAGCATTTTAGATATGTTATAGCTGAATATTTCTTAATAAATTTCACCACTTTTATGTATTAGTAATGTACCAGTTTTATTTACATATAATGTACACTCATGGCAGATCCTATATGGCTAATAGCACTGGTATTTACTTATTTGTGATCGCTTTTCTTAACTTGACATTCTTCATTCCAAATGACTCTACATTCTGGATGGCATTTTTTAGAAACTGACACATCTGGAGGAAACAGAATGAGGAAAGTTCTGAGTCTGTTTCAGAGCACTATAACCAACAACACTGGAACAAATTACAATAAAGAAAACAAAGGTGATGAGGAAACTAAAAACTAAGACCTCTGCCATATATAGGACAGTCGAGATCTGTTCTCTCATAATGTGCCATGTGATGTAAAATGTAGAGTCTGACTGAAGTTTTAATAGCATTTTTTTCAAACAATAAAAGCAGTGGAATCAATTACCCTGAGGGTGATTGGTTCCCCTTCATAGATGTGTTCAACTAGAAACTGGATGGCCATTTGTCTGGAATGTGTTATTTGAACTTCTGGAGCACTGGGACGGACTATAAATCCTTCCATTACCCACTATCCTGTCAGAGCTGAAGAAGCTTCTTGGAGGAGAAGCAAAATGTCTTCAAAAAGAAAAAAAACAAGGAAGTCCAGTTGTCTCCTGAAAAAGCACCTTTGGGACACTGGGATAGGGGTTTAGATTTATGGCCTAAATGCCCCTTCCAAATCTATAATTCTATGAAAACAAGTAAATACAAGTTGTTGGTTTTAATCTTAGGTTATTCTAAATTGAATTGCATATTGTTCTCTAAGAAGCTTCAACAGCTTGCTTCCTACCCTCAGAGTTCTCAAATAAAAGAGCACACAGAGATACATCCGAAACAGCTATTCAACTAATGTGTCAGTTTTTGGTCTCTCTTTTTTAACTATTATAATTACAAAATCTGGAGAAAGGAAGCTTTGACTACATGTTACAATCCAGCTCTGTTTCTTCTAGTTTGAGGTTTGCTACTAGAAAAGGAGGAGTTGGGATGAAGCCAGTGGGGCAAGAGATAAAAAATGTTTGCCTCCTCTCTTTGTTTCTATTAAAATTATTTCCCTCCCACACTCATCCGCCACTTATGGCAGTTTGCCAAATATAGCCTCTTACTTTGCTAAACTAGTATATAAACACTTGCCATTAAATGGATTAGTGTTTTAAAAGTATATAGTTGAAGAAAGTGATAGTTGTATTGACAGTTGGTCCAGGCCAAGCTGATTGGGTAATCTACTGCCTATTAAACTAAGATAGCGTACAACCCCATACATAATAATCTGAGCGTGTAAATGTGGGATTGACATCTACATATGCATAAGTTTTGGCTATTAAAATTTGATTCTTTTCTATTGTAGAATATCCATAAATGTGCTTCCCCTGCAAATATGGGGACAACTTTCACTATAAGTGTGTACAGTCTAGGTGAGCCAGAGTTTGTGTCACAAGAAAGCCCTCATCCAAGAGTTAAATATTCCAGTCATTGGTTGGCTATTTCTTTTTGTTTCGATTTTGGCATTAAAATAAGGTAATGTGATTTTGGTTTCTTTTCATATAAATGGAGATTTAATCTTTCCTCAGAATCCTGCAGGAGTTTCTGGATAGTTTCCAGGCTGTCTTATTCTATGTTCTTCATTTTAAAATTTGTTGCAGATGAATCACTGGCGTTTCACATTCTATTTTATCGCCTAATTTCCCTGCATGTATTTATTGTTGTTCAGTCACTAAGTCATGTCCAATTCTTCATGACCCCATGGAGTAGCAGGCCAGGCCACTCCACTGCCTCCCGAGTTTGCCCAAATTCATGTACATTGTATGCCTCCATTTATGGGCCAACTTTTAAAATGGGAAGCCAAGAAACAGGTATAATAACCAATCCTTACCTGGATTGCTTTTCTAATCACTTGAGGAAAGCCTATAGAAATATTCCCACTTCAAGCCATGACCTTCCTAAATTTTCTGCATACACAAGCATTTTACTTAATTTACTTAATTATGTAAAAGTAAACCACTATTTCTCCTACACACTCAATTTTTAGTGAGTGATCACTGTCACTTTTTCTGCCTGTGTACATTTTATTTTCAGAGAACCACACAATTTATTATTTATTTCTCCGTTCCTATTCACTTCTCTCTGTATTAATTTCTCAGTCAGTTCCACACCCCATGTATTTGAAAAAATAGGTGTGAATCGATAAAATCTAGGCTATAATCGCTTAATTTCTGTTGCCACAGGATTCTTAGTTGGTATCTTGGAACTGATCAACTTAGCTTTTTCTGGAAGTTGGAAAAAAACCTTATTCCATAATTAAAAAGTGTTTAAGTCTATAAAAATATAATTAAAACAATCTTAGACTCTCACTGTGAGTTTTGTGCAAATCTTTATTCCTTTAAAATATGATAAGGAAACCATACAGGCCATAGGGGTTTTTTCCCCATTTCTTTTACTGGGAGTAAATATAGGAGATATCAGTATTTCTTCTTTGCAATGAATTAGCATTGGATGAATGTGTACTTCTTCCAGAAGATCTAATCAGTATGTTTTCTCTATGTTTGTCTGTACAAGTCTAATCAGGACAAATGCATAAATGTTACTTCTGTGTCTGTCAGCCATGCAAGGTTGCCCAGGTCAAGAAACAGATACCACAAGGACTCCTGGAATAATGATTCAATTGTTGAGGGCATAGTTCCAGAATCTTGAAAGATGGTTCCTTATATTGAAAGATGGTTCTTATATTAAATATAATTAAGGCAGGGTTATTTGAAGTTTCTTTATCACATTTCTCCCAAGAGCCATGGTGGCACAATGGTTAGAATGCAATATTGCAGGCTAACTCTGCCGACTTCCAGCAGTTCAATCCTGACTGGCTCAAGGTTGACTCAGCCTTCCAACCGTCCGAGGTTGATAAAATGAGGACCCAGATTGTTGGGGAAATATGCTGACTCTTTAAACCACTTAGAGAGGGCTGTAAAGCACTGTGAAGCAGTATATAAGTCTAAGGACTACTGCTATTGCTATTTGCTTCAATCTCTGGACTATGTCATATTTTCTGCAAAGACCTTCCTTAATGGTACTTTCATACTTTTTAGGTCATCTCTAAGTTCCCTTACATTGTCATGGTTTTCTGGATAGTACAGATTCAAGTAGGAAAGGTGAGCAGAATGGTATTTCACCCTGTTGTGGTATCCTTATTGTTGAACATTAAAAATAAGGTTTTATTCCCACAAAGATAAAGGTCTTTATGCTAATTGTATCCTATTGTTATACCAAGATTATTTCTATTATTCTATTCACTTATTCACAGAGTGGTCAAATACATGTTTGTAAGCTTTGCATACTGAATCTCTTACTGTACTTTTCTCTGGTTTCCTGGCTGAGTTCATAGTTATCTACCTCTAGAAACAAGTGATACACAGTCAAGGGTTAAAAACAGTTTTTGTAACTAGCCAAGGGCTATACCAGTTTAACAGAATAGTTATTGGTTTACTTGGAGGCGGCGTTATTTTTCAGAGTTTGATTAACTGGATCATACTGGATCAGAACAGGAAATACAAAGTTTTCCAAGATGACATCATAGTTATAGTGTCAATTAGAAGGGACATTCCAAGCACCTGAAAAAGTAGTGGCTAAATTAAAGGTAGCAGGAATAATTATAAATCCAGCTTTTCTAGTATTCCAAAATCTCAGATGTGTGAAGTTTGTTTTATGTAACCAAAAGGAAAAAACTGAAATGGGAAAATTAATAGTCATTCAGGGAAATGTCCCTGCAGAGACAACAAAAGAAATTGGGTGAAAGAACAAGTCACAGAATGTATTTAGGAATAAAATGTGGAGAATCCATCAAATGAGATACCCCTGCTATGACCCAGTATCTCTGATTATACCCAATCCAATTTCCTATACAGAATGAATCAAAATGTGTTATGAAAAAAGACCAGCAAGAAAAATAAAAACAAAAAGAAAAGCAATAAAATGTGTTTGGGGTGGAAAGGTTATCACTATTAAATGAATTGTCACTATATTTCTACTGCAGCCACACAAAATCTGGCTACTGTATTGGTGATCGTTGAAGTCTTAGAGAAGATTGTGTAATCTTTTCCTCCCCTTCCTGGGAGGCCTTGCAGAAAGAGCCATATATAAACTGTGCCCAGATCCGTCTAGAAATCCCCCAGAAATAATGCATATAGGATAACATGAGCAGGTATGTTAAGAAAATGAAATTTTAATAAATCTAATGATGCCAATGGTAGGTAATTATACCTGGCCCTAAAAATACCCTTCTTCAACTTGAGGAAAGCTTCTATATATAAATGACTTGAAGACTGCAAGTGTCTTTAGCCATCAAGATTCTGCTGTCCCTGGAAAGGGTGCTGAAGGAATCCTTTTTGCATTCAGCTGAACATACTTAGAATCTTCCATAACAGTGGGAGGACTCTAAGATGTGCATCTGTGCAAAGATAGAAAATCCTTCCCAGTTACTCAACAGTGGGGAGGTCGGTGCAGCAGTAAGGCACCTCCGCTTGTAACCTCATATCCTGTATATTTTCTTTTTCACATATGAACTTTTAATGCCTGATTATGGCTTGTCCAAAAGGTGACCAGGTTAGCCTTGAAGACTCAACAAAATGTGTACAACTTACATTTCTATGTTCTCATCATTGGAGCAGGAGGGCCTATAAATAGTGAAAATTAATGTGCATAAGACTTAAACACCGGTGATAATTATCTTAGTAGTGATGGTTATTCACAAAACTATCATTGGGGTAGAACATAGTCATTCTTGCACTGGTTACTCACAGACACTTGCATCGTGATTTTTTTAAAAATGGCTACAGCAATTGACTATCTCAAGGTTAATTGTACTCTTTATGTCTGAGGAGTTTCAATTTGAAACATTGATTCTATTTTATTTTGTCAGTATAAGTTTGAATAACAGAATTTAGATTACCAAGGATTGCATTGTTACTCAGGGAGACTATTTGTTTATTTATCCCAGGATTGCCTATTCTTTTTGGAAATATCTCTCCCAGGTATCAGGTCCTTCACATTATCTTCATGTTAATAGAACCATCAAAAGCTGCATTGGGGGCCTTTTGTATGTAAAACCTGTGCTCTTCCACTAAGCTGTCCCTAGCCTACATTGAAGACTGCTCCATGAAATACTGAAATCTTTATTGATTACATTGGTTTAAATGTTAAAACTCTATAGCGTCCCTGAAGGTTTAAATTAAATACGCTATGCACTTTCCAAATCAAAGCTATAATTTTTTTTGTGTTCCCTGTAGGGTATGACAAGAGTATACAGCTTTTTTGTTAATTAGCACTAAAAATGTTTTATACATATGTGGCTTTTGCTTACACTTTCCATAATTTTTGCTTAAGGAAATGCAAAAGCAATATTATTTATTCTTATTTAACATCAGCATTGTGGTCATAGCCATGCCCGAGAATTCTATTTTAATATTTGAGGAACCTTGTTTATATTTTTTCTTCTTTTCACCTTTTCTTTTCTTCTTTCTTTCTTTCTTTTGAGACAATTTGGTCTGGTAATTAAGATTTCAGACTAGAATCCAGGAAACTGTGACATTTAGCTCTGCTTTAGCCATGAAAGTCAGGTGGGTGACTTTGGGCCAATCACTCTGTCTCAGCCCCTCACCTCACAGGACTGTTGGAGGAAAATAGGAGAAGGAATTCGCATTAATTATGTTTTCTATCTAGAGTTATTTATAAAGGCAGGATTTTGAAAATCTAAAACAGAAAACCCAAAAACCCGAGTCCTTCTAGAGGCTGAAGAATTAAAGATATGAAAGCCATCTCTATTTGTTTCTGGCTGGCTGAGGCTATTGAAATTTTTATTTTCTGCAAAAATGTAAAGACCACAAATTCTTCATCCAGATGCAACAAACATATGAGAGAGAAACCCAAGTATAAACACTGTAATGAATTTGTCTATCAGAAAGATAGCCCAGTAAAAGACCTCCATCTCAGGCACATCAGGGTTTGAGAAAAATGAGATACCTAGTGTAAGATACAGGATAACAGCAGGAACCAGATAGACAAAGAAGGAAATATGCCCAGGAAATATGTGAAGACCCAGAGGAGGTTTGAAACCCTGAGACCCAAAAACAAAATAATTCCAACAGTTTGCCTTCACCATATGTTGAAGGGATATCAGTGGAATGGAAAAATCACTAGTTTATTCTCCTTCCCCATTCATTGTAACTAACTCAGTCTACTTTCATCTATAGCTATGGTTCTTGCAGTATACTAATACAGTGTTTCACAAAGTCAGCAACTTTAAGATGTTGGTTGGGAAGATATGGGTGTTGAAATCTGTACATCTTAAAGTTATTGAGTTTGAGAAAGTCTCCTCTAACAGAACAACACTTTGAAACCAAGAAACAGTTAACAAGCAACTGTCCTCAGTAAGCCATAGACAGGGGTGGGATTCAAATTTTTTAACAACCGGTTCTGTGGGCGTGGCTTAGTTGGTGGGTGTGGCTTGGTGGTCATGTTATTGGCTGGGCGTGGCCAACTCAATATCACTCACATCGAGGCACGCATCTCCTTGCCTGGCCTCTCATGACTGTTACACACTTACAACTGCAACAGTTGTAAGTGTGAAAAATGGTCCTAGTCACTTTTTTTTAGTGCCATTGTAACTTTGAATGGTCACTCCACACAAGCAAATTACCAGCAAAGGAGGGGGAAAAAAACTCCAGAGAAGTTCCTGAGACAGGAAGTGTAGTCCTGCCAAGAATGTAATAAGGGTTAATGGAGAGGCAGTTTCTGTAAGCAACACCAGAATGTTTCCTTCCTGCCTTCCTTACAGGATTAGGCCAATAATTTCTTCTAACAACCGGTTCTCCGAACTGCTTAGAATGTTAACAACCGGTTCTAGCAAATAGGTGCAAACTGGTAGAATCCCATCCCTGGCCATAGGACTGATCTTCTAAAGTTGGGAGATCGGGTGAAATTGGGATTTATTTTCTATGTGGCTTGTAAACAGGCAATACTCAGTGCTAAAGATCTTCCTCTTATTTCACTTCTATTCCTTCTGAATACCATGAGTATGTGAGGAAAGGCAAGGATTGTAACGACAGGCTTGGCATTCTGATTTCTACACTTGAATAGCTGAACAAAATCTCCCATGCATGATACTGAAAAGGGATGGTCACTTCTTTGTTTCTTATTTCCAGAGTAAATAAAATAAAGATTTCTAAAATAAAATAAAATAATAAAATAAAATAAAGGCAAATGACAATCAGTCTATTTCACTCCTTCAATAGTATTGTATAATACTACTGAACATTTTGATCTAATAGTGCTAATTGTTATAGGTGGCTGGAGATGCAACAGAAAGAGGTTTTCGGACTTAAAATCCAGATTTATTCAAAATAGCTGTTCAAATATAATCCTGAGTTTTCTGGATTCCAGAATGTAACCTATTTAGATACGCTTTATACTAGAGCTGAGCAAATCTTTGAAGAGATGTTTCATTTTGACACAGGAGAAAAACAATACTTTGAAACTGCTTTGTGAAACATCACAGGCTCTATGTAAAGGCAAAGCTATGTAGTTGCATTGTTGCTCTCAGTCCAACTACCTTTTCAAACAATAACAAGACAATTGAAACTGCAAGGTCAGGAGAAAACCTAATAGAGGCGAATTCTATCATCACTTCATCTCAGTGAAAAAATACATCACCTCTAATATGCAAAATTCTTTAATGTGTAAAGATCAGGATCCAGGACATCTCACACAGGCTTATTATACAATATCCTTCATATTCCATAATAATTTTAGTAATATCTGGAATGTTATTACCATATCTACTGGGCATCTATGGCCAATATTACCTGAAGTCCCAATAGCTGGTTGAAATCCAGATGTTAACTGACATTTCAAAGTTAGATGTCAATTGGAACAAAATTGAGACATTATTTCAAGGGACACCCCACAGTAATTTACACTCCCATTTTTGCTTTCCCATCCATCTGATTAGAACTTTATTGAAAATTGGCATCCTCTTCAATTATAAAGGCAGATAATTCACTCACCAGAATAAATAGACAAAGTTATAAGGTTTTTTTTTTTTTGGGGGGGGGGGCAGAACCTGAGTTATTTGAGAACATACGCTAGAGAAATAGGATGACTTCCTCTATGAGCCCGGTACTGACCTTTTCCCCCCACCCCAGTTTTTCTTGTATGACTTTGAATATGGAGTGCAAATTAACCTGCAAAGTCAGGTAGAAGGGTGGCATTTTCTAAAAGGAATCTTGACCAGAATTTGAATAAAGTTGAAAGAAGTTGAAACCATCAGGCAAGAATCAACCAACCAACCAACCAATCAAATGTTTCAAAGAGAAATAGTTATTCTAGCATTCAACACATTTTAACCTCTGTATCAGAAAAACAAATATGAAATTGCCTTGTTAAAACCCCAAGAAATCCCATCCCAAATGCTTGCTTGAAAGAATATATCTCTAAGCCTTTTGATCTGAATAAAGTTGGAAACAGATTTATTAGTTATCTCAATACTTATCTTTCTTATCTTTGTGGGAATAACAAAATGCTGGGACACTTGTGCAGTCCAAATTAATTGTTTCAGAATCGTCACTTATAGGAGTACCACCTAGCTGAAAGGATACCTCTGTGGAAAAAATTAGCCCTTGTGCTTATCAGCCTAATTGCTTTGGCAGGAAGGAATACAAGCAGGGCTTTGTATGTTTAGGGTTACTGCATGTGGGTGGCAAAAACTCCAGAGAATATTGAATGGCAGCATTTTAGAGCTTCAAAAGGCAGTTAACATCTCTTTAAACTGAACCAGAGAATGCAGTGCTAAACAATGTTTTAATATCTTATTTTAATCTATAATTTTTTACATGCAAAGTGATGTCTCATTTCTCATTTTAAAAAAAATCCAGGGTTACCAGATCAGGAACAGTCACATTTTATATCTGTTCAAGATACCAAAGTACTAATGAAATATGAGACTGTGCACAAAATATGATAGTTTAAAAAAAAGATAGTTATATAAGTGAATTGGAAATGATACACTTGCATAATGCTTGCCTTAGATAATTATATACAGTATAAAATTGTAACTGTTTAGTGTAACAGCATGTTATCCTTTATATATTTTTCATTTTCTTTTTAAGCACTTGTTATGTATTTTTATTATGTGTGTATTTGTGTGTTTTGAATAGTTTGGTCTTTTGTTATTTTTTAAAAAGCAATAAAAGTTTATTCAAATTTTATTATGTTAAAATAATATAAATTAATCCATTTTAGATATCCCTATAATATAGTTAGCTAGATAGTTACACAGTACCAAACTAGTAGGCAGGTATGAATCATTTCTACATGCATGTAGCAACCAGATTTATATCTGAGCTATCCTCAAGAAGACTTGCAAAAGATTAAATATATATCATTTTTATTCAGAAAAAATTGGACAGATGGCTTTTTTTTCCAATTTGGGTATTCTAATGAAGTTTAGGTAACACTGACATCTTCCCTCTCTAAAAGTAAGAATAGCTCTTGCAAAAGCAATTACAGGCATAAATAACCATTACATAAATATACGTCATGCTATATACTTTGGGGGGAAGGATGCAAAGAGCAAAAAGGATAAACTAACCATATAACATAAAGAAATTAAAGGCATGAGATGAGAAAAAGAAAATGGAATATATTTAATTTATCCCACGCTTGTCTATACTGTACTATCCCCGCAAATCATTCTTGGTTCCATCTGTCATACTGAAAGTGATCACTCACTTCTATAGTCACTCCACATTCATTTATCATTTGTTCATTCTTGAATAAAGACTGAATGAGGTAAAAAGGAAAACAGCATCTCTGAGTAAACATATATGCAAACACAATTAGGTGGCAGAAAAAATACATATTACATGCAGCATTTGGATACCCCTTTTTTTTCCAGCAGTAGCCTAGATTCATGAAATTGCTATGATGAGAAATCCCTGAAATCGGTAATTTCTTTTCAAATTTCTGTTCCAACCAAAACCTATCTCAACCAAACTGATGGTAACGTTCCTACTCAAAGGTTCTAAGGAAGATTCCCACACTCACCCGACAAGATCCAGTAAGTCTCTAATTGTGAACCTACTACACTCTTCACATTCTTGATATAAGAAGCAAAGACTTTAACTAGCTCTATTTTGTTACTTATAACAAAATGAGCATTAAATAATAGTATAGATCTACAACTAGATGAAAAATAGGAGACATTGAACATTTTAAACATGCATGAGCATTGCTTAAGAATTCCACCTGTTAATCATTATGACATGCTGTACAGTTCATAAATTAGTCATTTTTTTTAATTTACATTTTTAAAAATGTTCAAATGCTATCTCCAAAGTGATATACCCAAAAGATCTGTTCATAGTTTATTCAGAGAAGCTTATCTCCTTTTTTATAGACTTAATTGAATTTTTAAAATGTATGAATATTGCTTTGAACAAACTAAAAATACATTTTTTTTCTGAGAACAGCAGCTTGCCACTTGGAGATTCTGGAGTATTGATTTAAAAAAATATTGCAAGTTTCAAAAAATGATTGGTTTTGATAATGATGCTATATACCCTTGTTGGTAACCTTGGATATAAAGGTGTTGCTGCCATGGTACACACTATAGAAAAAGAAACAATGGTAATCAGGACAGGAAGGTGAAATCAGACGCACTGCAGTAGGATACACCCAAAGAATCTAGTGAAGGTTATATAAGATTTCTCTTTCTGCACACCTCCTGGTTTCTCTTGGGAGGGAGGGAACGAGAAATTGAAAATGGGCAAATAAAAGCTAAACTTTTCCACCCTCTCATATTATCCTATTATGGCCCACCACTCAATGCTCCCTTCCCTCTTGGGCTAAATGTTATTAGTAGAAATCTCACTCACGTGTATTTATTACTGAAAAATGTCCATTACTGAAGTCCAGTAAGACTTTTAATGTAGGTGTACCTGCAAATTCATGGTTGATTTAGTAAAGTTTTAACAAACTTCCAGAAGTTTGCTTCCATAGAGAGCTTACTCGAGCTTTTTTATACATATAAGTTATTCATCTGAGATTACCAGCTATACAAATTGAGTAAATTTAAAAAATGGAAATACTATGGATAGAAAATAGAATTAATCTGGATAGTTATACACCTCACTATATACATCTACAGTAATATTTCTGGCAGTAGATGACACTATACTTCTCTTGAATATTCAAGTACATGTGTGAAATGATGCATGTATCTGATATACAACCATCTTTTTGTTCAGTAAGTGGAATGCTTCTGAATACATTTGGGAAGCTCCAATGATATAATAGCCAGGAATGCTATTTATCATCTTAGGAAACAATGCATATTGTCTAGATATTCATGAGCTGGTAAAATCAATGAAAAAATCTTCTTTATATGGATTGCTACTAAAGTTGGTTTAACAAGATTTGCTGTGCATATAGAGGTATTGTTGGAAAATGTATACATGTGATACCAATGCTAAATCAGCTGTAGTAATTCCAAGGAGACTAAGAATTAGGGTTCTTTTAACTGTTAAAGCTATAAATGAAATGAGCAGTTCAAACTGGGCAGTTCACAAATATTAGCTTTTATAGAGAATGAGATTACCACAAGGCTGAGTTTAGGGTAGTGAATACCAGAGATACAGTCTATATCTTTAGAAAAGTCTTCAATTAAGATGCCATTAGACCCCTTCTCTAGAGGGGGAAAAACATGAAGTTGCACTGCTTTTTTTTTTTTAAGTTTCCCCATGAATAATATTTTTAGTTGTTGGTTTAACATCCAAGTGCTGTTTTCATTTATTTTAATATTTTTTATTGTGTTAAGATTTCATTTTCAAAGGCCTTTCACCACAAGATCTCTATTCCTGATTCCAAAATAGTGGTACATATAAGAAAATTCCAACATTTCAAGTTCTTACTTTAAAAAAATATAAATTCAAAATACTAAAAAATATCCATTTCAAAGGAGTTGCAGTTCATTAATTGACGCCTTCAGGTTTCAGATTTCCTAACCTATTTTTTATTTTTTTTAACCATAATGAATAAATACATGTGACAAACAGCCTCATTTTATAAGATAAAACAGCTGCTTGATACCGTGTAATCTGTGTAGTATAAAAAGATTAATACTAGCACTTTAGGAAGTGGAATTAGGGATTTGAAATTTTTAAACTTTTCTTACTCAAGTAAGAAAGGATCTATGCATTGCCTAGTTTTGTGAATTGTTAGACAGTTTAGCAAATTATGAATCACTGCTGAAGAAACCAGTGGAAAAATATGTATAACAAGTGGATATATACAAGCAAATACATACTAACAAACAGGGAGTGTGCTGGCTGAGAATGACAGAAGCTGATATATTCAGAGAGCATGAGATTGGGACATGCAGATTTAGGAAAAAATAAACTTGCTGAATTCCAGCAATGGCAAACTATATTCAAGCAATTATCTTAAGACCAATAACATTTGCCTGTTTCATGGGATAGAGGGGGACTCCATTCCTATATGAACATAACTTTATTTGCATTGGTGAATTGAGCTCTAATTTTAGCTAGTCTAACAAGAATATTTAATAGTAATTATCCCCAGAGCAATTATCCAACAATGGCTGAAGAAGAAAATTGGTGTGTGGGTGGGTGGGTGGGTGGGGGAAGCTTTTAACTACAAACATACAGATACAGACTAAAGCTTTGGAATATTTCATCTAAAATAGATTTCTTGGCAGGTTGCTGCTGGCTTTATCTAAGTAGTGCATTCTTAAAAGATGGTTATTAATTAGCTCAAAACATCTAATCTTTAATAAATTAAATGTTAGTTAAAATCAAAAGAAACAAAATATGACCCATTGCAGATTTTAATTGTGATACACTGTAGCTAAAGTTAATGCCAAGGAAAAAGACATAACTGCTGTAAGAAAAGTATTACAAAGTAACCAATTTTCTCATAACCTAAAATTCCAGATTCTTTATCAAAACTGGAGAAACTCAGAGGCAACTTCAGCATTCACATTTTCTCACTAAAAAGTATGTCCCATTTGTTAATTTTTCCATGAAGTCCACAATTCACAGTCTGTAAGAAGGTCTGTTTCAACATCTTAACTGCTATGTTTTAAAAGGCTTTTAACAAAAGATTTATGTAAAATGTTTTTTAAAAATCTACCTCTCCATGATCTGCCAGGTAGATCTTATCTATATATCCTTTGATAATATACTAATATTCTAAAATGTTCATGATAAAAAAATAATCCCTTTGCAGAAGCCATATTGGTTTAGTTGTTTTCTTTTAAAAATTTGGCCTTAATAAACCTTATTATGTTGTATGTAATAATGATTTTAATGACCACAGATCAGAAACCAGTATCTACACATGGATTTTTGCAACAGTGCTGCTGGAGAACACAGCAATGTCTCTTACATAAAGAGATTTCGGAAATAGTAGTCTGAGACATTTGCGGCTCCCCGAACTACCATCCCTCCAATACAGGGGTCCCCAACCACCGGTCCATGGAACAAGTCCTACCGGGCCGCTGGCTTGCTGGGCGCCGCCATCTTGTTTTGATGAAAAAGTGCTTCGGTGAGCTTTTCCGGGTAGAAAGCTCACTGGAAGCACTTTTTCATCAAAACAAGATGGCGGCGCCAAGTCTGTGAGCTTTTTCGGGTAGAAAGCCATTTCTACCCGGAAAAGCTCACGAGCGCTACGCCGCCATCTTGTTTTGATGAAAAAGTGCTTCCGGTGAGCTCACCGGAAGCACTTTTTCATCAAAACAAGATGATGGCGCCCAGCTGATGTCGGTACCGGGCCGCGCATATAAAAAGGTTAGGGATACCGGGCCGCGGCATAAAAAAGGTTGGGGATCACTGCTCCAATACACTGCTCTTAATGGACAAAAAAAAATCTGTCAATCAATACAAGCACTTGTGTCTCCCAGTATACAAATAGGAATACATATAATATTTCATACATTCCTTGAACTTTCTATTCTTTAGCAGGCCTTTGAAATTATTCAGGAAAATATATAGCTCATCCCCAGGAATGTATGAGATAAAGTCATTAGGATTCACTTTAATAGTGTTTTTATTTGAAATATGTCCCTGTCATCTCCCCTTTGGTCTTCTTGATCCCTCAATTTTAAAATTTCAAGTTGTCTATTACTATGCAGATTCACTTCTAAGTATTTCAAATATTCCCCACTTGATTAGAACTGTTTTTCTTTCTATACTTCTCTAAAACATATCTTGTTTGGTGAGGATAATCTCTTCTAGAGGGAAATGTCTTTCCTCACATTCCTCTGTCAAAGCCACCTTGTTCATTGACATTATATAATATTACAGCTGTAATTTGCAGGCTTTGTGTCAAGAACTTTTCTGTATCCCTGCCTTTTCCAGTTATCGTTACCAATTAGTGGCATCTGCAGGATCTTACCAGTTTTATCAGAAGAATGAAAGCAACATCTGGGCTTCATTGCCACAGGGTCCACCTCTTTGGGGCATGCGTGTGCCATCCTAATCCATGTGGAAAGTGGGCAAGGGTTAGGGTTCATTTGAAATATCTATATACTACCAGCCGGGCCTTTTTTTTTTTGACCCCTGAAAAAACGGCTAGGCCGTCTTTTCAGGGATGACTTAATTCCCCCCCCTTGCATCCTTGGGTGGGCGGGCAGAGATGGCTTGCATGTTGACCTCGGCATTGGTGGAGCACTTCGTATCGGGAGACCTTCCACCACCGTTGCTTTCCCTTCTCCCTTGCTGCCGTGGCGTTTAGAGCAACACCATGGCGTTTGGCATAGCCACGCGCAGCCTGCCAGGGCTCCTCCCTGCAACCGGAGCCCGGCGGAGACACTCGGCTTCAGGCGCTCCTGTCGCCGCCTTCCCTTTGCCTTCGAAGGTAAAGCTAATTCTTTTAAAAATGACGCCCTACTACAACAAAGCCTCCCCTGCCCGAGAGAGCAGCCCAACCCCACATGGGGAGGTGAATCTCCCAGGGCTGCAGCGCAGGATCGGCCCACCTCAGGAGAAGCACCCAGCCACCATCCCTGCCTGGCACCGGGCAGAGCGCAAAGAGCTTTGCCTGGGGTGCCCAGTGCAGCTGACAAATGGGCCCTCCTTCCAGGCAGTGGAGCTCTCACCAAGGCAGCGAGCGCCTCCCCGCCGGACCCTCCGCTCATCCCACCAGGGCCGCGCCAGAGTTGTACGGGCTGGGCAGAGCCAGAAAAGCGAGCCGCAGGTGCGTGCCCACCTGCCAAGCAAAAGAGCTGGGCCGACCTGAGCTTGGCTTCCTTCCCAAGTCCCTCCAGTACGAACCTGAAGGGGCCACCGGGAGAGGCTGCCTGTGGCAGTGATAGCACCTGTCCGCGGACAGGGAGGCGAGGTGATGGCAGCGCTGCTTCCCTGGCCGGCGGAGAGAGCCCGAAGCCGCCCATCCATTCCACCCCTCACCCAGCCCGTCCCCGTCCCCACGCATATCGAAATGCACCAGCAGCTCCATAAGCTGCAGCAGAATGGGCATCAGGCAGAGGCGCTGACTCGACGGGGCTCAGCTCGGAGGCGGACATGACGCAGGCCATCGCCTTGCCTCCCTGTCCATGGATAGGTGGGTGCTATCACTGCCTCGGGTGGCCTGTCCCAATGGCCCCTTCGGGTTTGGGCTGGAGGGACTTGGGAAGGAAGCCAAGCTTGGGTCGGCCTGGCTCTTTCGCTTGGCAGGCAGGCACACACCCGCGGCTTGCTTTCCTGGCTCTGCCCAGCCCGCACGGCTCTGGCGCAGCCCTGATGGGATGAGCAGAAGGTCCGGCGGGGAGGCACTCGCTGCCTTGGCGAGAGCTCTGCCGCTGGGCAGGAGGGCCCGCCTGTCAGCTGCGCTGGGCACCCCAGGTGAAGCTCTTCGTGCTCTGCCCGGCACCAGGTGGGGCTGGGCTGCCCCCTCGGGCAGGGGAGGCTTTGTCGTACCGGTAGTAGGGTGTCGTTTTTAAAAGAATTGGCTTTGCCTTTGAAGGCGAAGGGAAGGCGGCGACAGGAGCGCCTGAAGCCGAGTGTCTCCGCTGGGCTCCGGTTGCAGGGAGGAGCCCTGGCTGGCTGCGCGTGGCTGCTCCAAATGCTGTGGCATTGCTCTAAACGCCATGGCAGCAAGGGAGAAGGGAAAGCAATGGTGGAGGAAGGTCTCCTGATACGAAGTGCCCCACCAACGCCAAAGTCAACGCAGGCAGCACCATATCCAGGTATACAACAAAAGTACTTCCTAACGGCAAGCCCCCCCCCCGCCATCCCACCCATTTCGCATGTTTAATATAGGCCTTAATTTGGGGGGAGGGGCTTACTTTGATTTTATGCCGCTAAAACATGTTGGGCCTTCCTATTGGTGGAGGCCATATTGTTGGAGAAACACGGTATTAAGGTTTCCTGTCTCTTTATCCATAACCTTCAATTGGGTGAAATGCTGCATCATATGGCAACAATTTTTGAAACAAGATACCTTAAATAGGCTAACTTATGACTAATGACTCCCATAGGATTTAAATTTTGCAAATTCGTGGCTGCTTCGGTGCTGCTATACTGCCATGCTGCTGCCCAAAGGTTCAGTAGACTGATTCTGTCCTAGTCTCCAGCAGCCAAGTAGACCAGACTGTCTTTGACCACTGGTAGACCAGTCCCATCCTTGCCCTTTGGAGGTGAATAGAATATTCCTGTTCTTGGTTGCTATAGAATAGTCAGTCATGGTGAAACCAGGAAGAAGTCTCCTGTTCCCATTGCTTTTTTGCCCATCCAGAGTCATTCTGTTTCTTTGTTTAGGTATGGAAATAACTCTGAAAAATGTCCCAAAATGTAAGCTTGTGGCAAAGGCCAAAAACCAGTTACCAAACTTCTGCTATTTTTAAATCAACCCTCTTAATGACACAGCTCGTCATAACCCATTTGCTGGTTTGCATCCATCTTTATTCAGTTAATGATTTATTAATATTGCTTCCCATAAAAGGAATGTTAATACTTAAATAATTTAACATTGGGTAAAAACCTAACAAAGACAGCATTTGACTCTAGGGCTCTGCAAAATGCAGGTGGTGGTGGGGAAATGTGCAGTAGTGCAATTTTCAGTCTCTGCTGCCCTTCATAATACCTGGGATCATCTTGAAATAGAATTAGGAGCATTTCTGAATCAAGCAAAGATAAATGAATAATAGCCAAAGTCTCCTACTTGCTCTTTTTCTTGGCTGAGAAGTCCAAAATATGTATCTTTAAAAAAAATACACCTCAATTCTGATAATATTCTACTCCACCAACCATGATTTATGGAAATCATGTTTCTCGATTTTTTTGTCTTGAGGCTAAAATCTCTGCAGTGAATGTTAGGTACACTGCTTTTGAGTTAATTAAGCAGAAAAAGAAAAATACTCTGGCGATCATTGATCCCTGTATTTAAAGGAACTTTATGATTTAAGGCTGCAATCCAAAGATCCTGGGAAGGAATCTCAAGAGCTGTAGTATTTTTCAGATTGTCCTCTCCAAGAGTTATTCTTACTTTCAGGAAGAAAACTCCAACCAGTTGGAGCTAGAACTTTATTTAAACTCTGTTAGCTTAAATAAAAGTTGAAATTGAAAAGTCCTTCCTTTTCAATTTCAGAAAAGAGAAAAATGAGGTATGCTGCAAAATGGACAGAGCAAGAAAGATTAGGAATTCATTCTACCCCCATCTTGTAATCTATACCAGCCAGGGAGTTAGTAGAGATTACTCATTCAATAGGGAAGGAGAAGCTTAATAAAGAAAAAAAGAGAAACAAATTAATCACATTGACGCCTGGCTTACTCTGTTTCATTTCCTTAAGTTTCAAGAACATGTATTTTATTTAAAGCAACCTAAGCATCATTGCAACAGTTGAACTACAATGAGTATGTTTGTCCACAATCAAACAACCAAAACAGAGATCCAGCCGTAGCTCTCAACTGATACTCTTACCTGACACTGGGCCCTGCTGGAGCACCTCAAAGGTCTTTGAGTGGATTCTGCTCCCAGAGTGACCGACCAATCACCACTGGGGAGTTAACAAGCAGGCTATGAAGGAAATATGACTTTTCTGTGATGTAGTAATGCCTAGAAAAAGGGTTTGTAAAGTGATATAATCCTAATATGAATGACTGGTTGCTTAATGCTGGTGAGGTGTAAGGCTCCATTTCACAGTACAAATACAAAGAAGGAAAAGGTATTCCCTCTGGAGAAAGAGAAGCACTAAAAAAAAACACCTATGAAATGTATAAAGATAAGATAACTAGAAGTAGGAGAAAATGGACCTGTGATTTTGGGAGGAAATAGCAATAGTTCTTAGACTTATATATCATTTTGCAGTGCTTTACAACCCTCTCTAAGCGGTTTACAGAGTCAGCCTATTGACCCCAACCATCTGGGTCTTCATTTCATCAACCTCGGAAGGATGGAAGGATGAGTCAACCTTGAGCCTAACGAGATTCGAACTGCCGAATTGCTGGCAGCAGGCAGTCAGCAGAAGTAGCTTGCAGTACTGCATTCTAACCACTGCACCACCACAGCTCAGATTCCTGAGGAATGCAAAAAAAAAAAAACAACTGGAAAGGAGATAAAATGGCTACAGAAGAAGAATGGAGCAACTAGGGTGCAGGAAATATATAATATGTCAAAAGAAAGCAGCATGGGTAAATGAATATTCTTTTGATCCAAATTATAAGAAAGTTATATATAATAATCAGTTTGTGTTTTGATTCCTCTGTTGTTATTGCTGTTTTTCTTTGAGTGGAAAAATGAACATCCAAAGAATTCCAAACAAAAACCAGTTCACAGGTTTGGAATGATTCCTTTAGTTTACTCCATTCTTTTCGGAACTGACATCAGCAGATACTATGCAATCTATAGATTAGAACAGCCTTCCCAGCACAACGCCCTTCAAATGCATTAAACTACCCTTCCATCATGCCTACTAGAGCTGACGAACTGTAATGCTATACATATGGAAAATATCAGATTAGGAAAGGCTGAAGTAAAGTATGTGTAGATTCATACATTCTTTTCTTTACATTAAGGATTATTTAATTATATGAAGTAAACTTTATAGTCAGATGCAATCATATGCATCCAGTCCTACAAATAAGTATGTTTTTATGCATTGACAAGCCAAAACTTGCAATGTTGAATAATTCAGTGAGGTGATATGCTAGTGCTGGGTTCAAAGGGAAAAATGGGTGACACCAAGCCACACTTATAGCTATTCATGTACATTTATTGTATCTCCCCCATATTCACATCCACAAGAGATGCCCATTACATGGTGCAATTAAATTTGATAAAATCTTCCCAATAAAGTTAATAGCAGAATTGTGAAGCTCTCTACAACCTCTCAGGTTAGAGTTAAGCTTGAAACTTTTTCTTTGGCTTCAGTGTGAACCCTTTTTTCCCACCAGGGAACCTGATCAGGAAGAAACGGCTGCTGGGCAGATCCTTCGTTTAGATGCTCTATTTCCCTCTGCCATGACCTTTGCAGTGATGATGATTAAATATTTTCTACAGACAATTAAATGTAGTTTTCCGAGAAGATAAATCAGGAACAGACACAGTTAAATGGGCATCAAAAGAACTTATGAAATAATCTCTGAATGCTTTCATTAAAAAAAGAAAGAAAGGAACCCAAAGGTGCTTCATCAAGAGGCCATGGGACTTTCTGGTTTTTCTTTGAAGACAAGAAGCTTCTTCAGCTCTGAATGATTGAAGACCTGAAGAAGCTTCTTAGATAAGAAGTGAAATGTCTTCAAAGAAAAACCAGAAAGTCCAGTTGCCTCTTGAAAAAGCACTTTTGGGACAACCATAACCTGGATGACTGAGAATCTCCATAGACAAAAAAAAGGAACCTTAAAACATGACTAAGTAAAATATGAGAACTAGTTTGGTGTAATGGTTCAAACATAAGACCAAAAGCTGGGAGATTGTGGGTTATAGTCCTATAGAGTTATAGAACAAAGCCATCAGGGTAATCTTGGGCATTCATTCTCTCCTTAGGACAGGGGTGTCAAACTCTGCCCTGCAGGGTGCTGAGATCTAGCCTGCAGAGTCACCCTGGAAACAATGAAGGACCAGCCCATGGTGCATCTGCCAGTGAAAATGGAGCTCAGGAAGACCACATGTTTTCGTTGGCAGAGGGTTACAGGAGGCTGTCACAGCCAAAAACGGAGCCGGTTTTATCTGGCAGAGCGCTCAAGCCACCACCGGTGCCCTAGGAAGTAGACAGTGATAAACCACTTCTGAAATCTTGCTAAGAAAACTGCAAGGACTAGATCATACGATCAGCTGAAGTCAAAATTAACTCAAAGGAATAACAACAAAAATGTTCATTATAGTTTGATTTTCTACACCCTCTTTCTATCGCGTCTTCGTAAGTAACAATATGGCTAACTGTAACAAAATCCACTTTAAAAATACTGATCCGCATAGCAACATCACGTAAAATTGGCAAATTGGGTTATGAGAAATCACAAAAAGCATTAGAAACTCTTTTTTGCCAAGTTATTTTGGCAACTGAAGCATTCTTTCTTGAAGCATTAACACAGCTGCATTACTCATGCAGTTGCTTCAAAGACTAGTCTCACGTTTCCATATGCCATTTTACTTTGTTGACTGACCTAGTGGAAGAATAGCCTTCAAAGTAATCTTGGGTTTGAAACTTCCCTCCTTACAGTCTATTTCCAACTGGACTGGAAACAGTTAATCCCAGGAGCAAGAATCTAACAGCTGTTGTATAAAGTGTATTAGAAAAACATTCATTACAAAAAACATCTATGGAATCTAGAGAATACTCTGCTTTCAAATGAGAAAGCTAAATAGGCAATCTAAAATGGCAGAGTTCTTGCCCATTCTGTTGCAATTTTCTACTGGGGAGGAGAGACACTTGTTTTGTTTATTGAAATAGGCTGCTTGCATTTGTTCATTGTTTTAGTAGTTACTATTCCATGAGAAATAATGTTCACAGTGGCTGTGAAACTTATAAATGCTTTAACATTCCAAAGAAGTGTATTTTGCTTACACCATATGCTTTTTGAAATCTCTCTTCCAAATGTGTTGTATATTCCTATTGTTATCAATAGTATATATATCAAATTGACTTTTTCTACATCACTAATTTATTAATTTATATAGTTTTGATTTGTTGATTGTCATTCTTGCAAACATTGTGGGATATATAAAATAAATCCACATCAGCATTATTCTTTTATTTTTAACATTTCTGTTTGGATTCCTTTTTACCAGTTTGTTTTGTCCTTTTCAGATTGAGTGTTTCTATAAACTGAAAATGCAAATTTTATAGCCTTTTAAAGAACAGATGGGAAGGTTCAAAAATTATGAAAACCATTAACTCCTTTTCCGCACTCCAAAACTAACTCGTCTCCAGTTTTATCCAGATATTCATGTTAAATATTTCAAACCAAATAATGAAAATTGTGGTAACTATTAACTAGATATTAGCTAGTTATCTTTAACTAGTTTTACTATTTATGCAGTGATAGTGATACTAAAAAGCATGTGCACATTTATAATAGTTACTACTTTCCCTCAGATATTTCACAAAGATTTTCATATGTTGTAGCAGACTTTCATTATTACATGCATTCGCTTGTGATAGAGATACAGATCTTCCCATTTCAATCAGATTTGATCCCTTTGCTCAAGAGACATCTGCTCAAATGGAGTAATTGGAAAGTGAAAAGACAACTTTTATGAATCCGTGCTTTGCCATCATTACTCTGTAATGATTTTTTTAGAGTAGGGCAAAATTTCCATATGTGCATGTTCTTTCAGAGGAAAATTGCAGCAATGCATTTAAATTTCTTTTCTTCACAAATTACTTTCACAAATCATTTGGATTCTGGAATAGCATATCAATATGATCATTTCCTTGTAACTTCGTTGGTTGAGAAGTGAAATTTGAAAAATCATACACCTTTCTCTTCCCTCGTAAAATATTGTTTATCCAAATAAATATTACATTTTAGCTTCCTTTACCACAAGACATCATGCTTAGGATATGGTGATTTCATAAGGCTTGACTTGGCATACCCTACTTATTATTATTTTTTGACATGCATAATCATTATTAACTTCTCGTTCTTTGTGAATCCTTTCTTTGTGAATTATCCTTATTAATATATTACTATATTAATCCATGTGTATTCTGAGGGATAGTGAAGTGTATGTGTGTGTGCACATGTGTGTGTTTCTTGAACAATTTATTCTTATTCAAACATTAAGTAATTAATATTAGCACTTGGTTGACTTTTAGAATTTCTCTTGAAGAAAGAAGATATAATAATTATAATAAATATTTCAGATTCTAAGCCTGATATTTTCTCTTCTAGAAAAGTACAAATGAATAATTAAATGTGCCATCTATGTCCAATTTTCAGAGTCTCCCTGCAGTTTTCTTGGCAAGGTTTTCAGAAATGGTTTGCCATTGCCTTCTTCGTAAGGCTAGAAAGAAAGTGATTAGCCCAAGGTCACCCAGCTGTTTTGTGCCTAAGGCAAAACTAGAACTCAAGGTCTCACCGTTTCTAGCCTGATACTTTAGGTCAGTTTATTAATTAACTATTATAGGCTTTTAAAGTATAAAGAAGTCTACATTTCCTGGATATTTAAAGAGTGAAAAATATGACTGTTTTTCTATATACTGCCTTGGTAAATTAGACTGAGACTCAGTGCTATCTTAACGCATGAGCAAGGGGTCCCATACTAATCTATGTATGTTAACCCTTCAATGCAACTTGTATCATATAAATACAGCAACATATCTCTTACATTTCACTGCATTTTTTATTAATACTAACATGCAAATATATGTTTCATTTTATCGACCATTTACATTTTTATTCCTGTGAGTAGGGGCCCCACTACATTGCTTTGCCCTGAAATATTTATTAAATATTCGAAGTTGAATATGGGAGTGGGGTGAATTTGAATGTCATCGCATACATATATCAGGAACAAATCACTTCTTCAGATGAACTTTTGTGTGTGTGTGTGTGTGTGTGTGTGTGTGTGTGTGTGTGTGTGTTGATCCTCTGAATTTGCAAGTGCTGTATTTCTCAGAAACATTTTCAAGGTCATTCTTAGACTTTGCACTTTGCTTTTTCTTGTGCTGCTTATTTGGAGCCAAATTTCATGACAAGCCTTTGAAAACAAGGAAGAGAAGTCTCTCCATACTGAGATCAAAATATGCTTTCTTGTGACAATTTACAAATTATCTACTTATTCCTGCAACTCAATTATGTGCCCCTCAGTTCTAAATCACCTGATAAATAATTGGGGGGGGGGATAAAAAATAAGGAAAATGTAATACCCCAAAGTAATAACAACAATAAAACTTTCCACCCAGTAACTTGCTGAGAAAAACCAGTAACAAGAACATCAATAATCATATCTCATAGAAGGGGAAGGGGGTGGGTGGGAAGAGAAATACCACATTATCAAACCAAAGTGGCTTTCCACCCGGGCTTGGGTGTGGAACCCTTTTCTAAGAAGGAGAGGCAGTAGCAGTAAAGACAGGCACTTGTAATGAGGCTGTCAGGGTTCTGATGGATGCCCTAATGCAGTGGCCCCCAACCTGTTTTGTGCCACGGCCCGGTACCGGCATCACAAAATGATCCGCGGCCCGGTACCAGCATCAGCATGCATGGCAAGGCGAGCCGAGCGACCGGCCAGCCAGCCGTCCCCCGCTTCTCCCCGCCACCGTCAACTCCTCCTTTGTACCTTTGTCGATGGGCTTCAGGACGACTTCGGGACGGTCGCTCGGCTCGCCTTGCCTTGGGTGCTGAAAGAATCCTCGCGCCTTAGTTTTGTTTGAAGCCGTCCCCACCTTCGATGAAACTACGGCGCGAGGATTCCTTCAGGACCCAAACGCCGCTTTCCAACCGGAAAAGCTCACCGGAAGCACTTTCTCATCAAAACAAGATGGCGGCGCCCAGCAAACCGGCGGCCCGGTAGAAAATGTTCCACGGACTGGTACCGGTCTGGGGCCCGGTGGTTGGGGACCCCTGCCCTAATGGACAGAGGACATTCCTTCAAAAAGGGAACTCAAAAGATGTCCTCCCTACTAAATGTTTTGAATTGATAGAAACTGCTGGGAGAAGTTGGCCCTGCAGGTAGCCAGGTCCTGAGCTGTGTAGGGTTTTAAAAATTACAATCAGCACTGTAGACGGGAACCTGAAGTCAACTGGCAATTACTGCAGTTCTTGCAGTAGTGGCATTATATGGGCAAATGAAGTGGTGCATGTGGACCAGGTATAGAATCTGTGCAGTCTTCAAAAGCCACCTCAACTACAGAAAATTGCAGTAGTCCAGTTGAAAGGGGACCACAGCATGAGTTACGGGCCCACAAGCTAGAACAAACATATGAAGAAACTCATATGTTTCTTCTGTTCATCAAGCAAGAATTAGTCTAGGGGAACATGACTTCATCCTTAACCAAAGATGGAAAGTCAGTGGCCTCAGTTGATTCTTAAATGACCCTCTATTCTGCCCTGGCTGGATTAAACCTGAATCTGTTTTTCTCCATTTAGCTCAAATTATAAATTAAGATTAGATTGTAAGGTGTCAAACTAAGATAAGTTAACACATGCTCCCTCTGGTCTGAGGAAAAACCTCTCTCCACAGAACCGGCCTTTGATGCCCAACAGGTTGGGGGCCACTGTTCTAAAGGCATGAAAGTAGTCGGCTAGTTTCAAAGTGTTAGGGCAGCTCTATTAGATGATTCGTGAAAAATTCGTGCTTGGAAATGACATTTCAGTCAGATTCAATACTTACAGTAACATGTCAGAATCGTAATTGCCTATTCTAATTTCCCAAGCTTTTTGAAGATTATTTTTACTGGGACATAGTGTAGACATGCAATACTCACAAAAGTTATCAAGATGTGTCAAAAGCCATGGCAAGAAGAAAAGGAAAATGCTTTATTCAGTCAAATACCAGCATATGATACAGTATAATAAAACAGTCAGGCAAATATCGATAAAATATAACAAGAATCTATCAAACTAAGCCAAATGACTAAGACTATAATCCTACTAAATCCTATTAACCTATAA
This sequence comes from Notechis scutatus, assembly GCF_049901735.1. Classification (NCBI taxonomy): domain Eukaryota; kingdom Metazoa; phylum Chordata; class Lepidosauria; order Squamata; family Elapidae; genus Notechis; species Notechis scutatus. The sequence continues at coordinate 87,934,431 of NC_142010.1, read as the reverse complement.
AAATGAATCTAAAATATCTAACTGAATGTATTAATCCAGTAAGTATGTAACTGCAAACGGAGTACATTATTCTAGTATTTTGGGTTTCATATTTATACTATACCACAAAAAAGCGTTTATTTCATAAAATTTACTCAAAATATATTTAATAACATAAATAAAAAACATAGATTTTATACTCTTGGGATTAGACAAGCAGTTCTCTCTTTTCCCAAAATCTACAGGTAATCTACAGCATCAGATTTTAGCAACATTCAAAATAACTGTATCATTTCTGTCAGACAAAAGAAACTAGAAATAGCATTCATCTGGTTGGCCTGGGCAATTTACTAATATTGGCATTAAATAACATGCACAAATATCCTGATTCAAGGGCAACTACCAAAAAAAAAGAGCAGCCATTTCAAACTGGCCAATTTCTCAAGGACAAAACTGTTCATTAAAAGGGATCTTCATATATTCTCTTCCAAAACAGCAGTAGGTAGGATATTGAACTGTGCTAAGGTCATCACTTATCTAAATATGGGCATTTCAGTTTGACTCAAATATCTGTCTAGGCTGTGATTCAGAGATGCTCTCTGAACTTTGTTGTTTGTTTGCAGACATTTTGTTACCTGACCATGTTATATCTTCAGTGCTAGAGAGCATGGGCTTTACTCCATGTTTATATGCAGTCCCTTGTCCTGCCAATGTTGAAGTAGGAATAGTTTTCACCTTGGTAGTTCTTTGGTTAGAATATTGTTTTCTGCTTGATTATCTGTCTGATGCTAATCCCTGCTTATCTGAGTGCTGGTTGCTAGAGAGGATAGTCTTTTATTGTTTCCTTCTTATTAGCTTTTTATTTTTTTGAATGGCATGTAAATGGGGTTTATTTCTAGGTGTCTATTGGTGGCTAATTTGTCTGAATGCCAAGTTTCCAGGAATTCACTATTGTTTTTGGATTTAACTTAATGCTCACAGTTTCCCAGTTGAAATTATGGTTCTTGTGTTGTGATATGAAGGAGTTTTCTGTGTCTTTTCATTACCACTTGGTGCTCAGGAATGCACTCTGCTAGTCTACTATCTATCTAACCTACATACTGACTGTCATAGTCCTTACAGTGTAAGTTGTAGATGACTCCCTTTTTTTCTTTTTGGGCTACTGGGTCTTTTAAAATATTTTGGAGAGTTTTAGTTGGTTTATATACTACAGTGATGCTATATGGTGAAAATAATATTTTGGTTGTTTCTGATATATATATATTTTTTTTGGGGGGGGGGGTATATACTTTCCATCACTTGCATTGATTCTGCTATAGTGGGTTGAATGGTAAGGTTGTTGGGTATCCATTTTGTTGGAAGATGTTGTATAGGCAGTTTGTTTCTGCCTATACAACATTCTTCCTTTACCTGGTGTTCTGGGTGGTGCACTGTGTTTATATTAAGAGCTGTGGTGGCACAGTGGTTAAAGTGCAGTACTACAGGCTAACTCTGCTCACATTGCCAGGAGTTCGATTCCCTCAATCCTGACCAGTTCAAGCCTTCCATCCTTCCGAGGTTGGTAAAATGAGGACTCAGATTGTTGAGGACACAGATTGTTGAGGGCATTAGTCTGACTCTGCAAACTGCTTAGAAAGGGCTATAAAGCATTGTTAAGTGGTATATAAGTCTAAGAGCCATTGCTATATTCATCTGAATAATGTTCTTACACAGCCAGGAAGGGTAGTGTGCTGTTGTTTTCCTCTTCCCTTGTGTATTTTACTCCTTTGAAAATGTAGTTGCTTGTTTCATGTGTCTTCTCTAGTTGTTGTTTTTTATTATGATAAAGGTGTCATCTGTATATTGGATATGGACTTTTGATGGTATATGCAGGAGTGCTAGAGTTTCTAGCCACTGCATTTGTCTCTGCTATACATTATGAGTGGTGATTCTGAGGGCCTTCCTCTGATTTGTTGGCATTTTTGTCCATCAACCTGAAAGTAGGCAGATTTTGATGACGTCCATGTCATTTCAGTTTTAGTGTATTTGGCTAGGGTGAGTCTGTTGTGTAGTACTGCTGCCATGGATTGTTTCACTAGTTAGTTCTGGGTCTATGGATTTACAGAGGGCTGTGACATTAAATGAATCCATAATTTCATTTTCGATTTGGTTTTTTTTTATTTTCTGGAAGCACTATAGTGGTGAGTAGATAGAATATTCTGCCTGTGAGATACCCAAGCTTTTTTGTAAGTTTTTATACTATGTTCAGAAGTGGTATTTAGCAGGTTCTGACCAGTTCTGGAGAACCAGTAGAGGAAATTTTAAGTAGTTCAGAGAACCGGCAAATACCACCTCTGACTGGAGATTTTACAGTATCCTTCCCCTGCCACACCCACCAAGCCATGCCTACAGAACCTGTAGTAAAAAAAAAATGTATCCCATCACTGACTATGTTGTGTGTTGGGGTCCCTGGTAATTATATTATTGGACAAAGAGATATGATGTGTTCATGTATTTGGGGGTGTCCATAGTAGTGTGGGTGGATGGGTCTACTGCTTTTCAACTGCCACTGTTCATATTTTGTGATTTGTCCTTTCTTGGTTAGATCTTTGAGGGTTCTTTCTATATTGGATTGATATTTCTATAATGTGGATTTCTTTGTCCTCTAGTAATTGTTTGGCAGAACAGAATGCAGAACATTATACAAAAATATAATGTTCTGCATTCTGTATATTCTGCATTGTATTTTGTATGTATTATGTTCAGAGAATAAGTACTGAGATAAACCCCTGAAGGGAACAGTTTGGGGCTTTCTGACTTTCTATATCTATTATTGTGGACCTGAACTTGGCTGTGGCATGATCATAGTCTAAGGGTCGTATTCCTCCCTATAAATATCCCCATTAATTCAGCTTATGTAGAATAACACTTTTCCATTTACTTCTGGTTATTAAAGGAAATTAGAGGGACCAATCCAATATATTTTATTTTTAATTAGTAGTTCTGACTACTGAGCCAAATAGGTTTGAACTTGTGTATTTTAGCTTCCAACTGAAGAACAACATTTGCTACACATTGCAATACCTGAATTTGGAAGGACTTCATCAATGATTTCAGTGTATTCTAAAGGGTCATATCCTGACCCTTTTGGCATGACATATTATTCCAAAATAGTTTAATAATTTCACCTGTCCATCTATGAAATGTTGGATAGTTTGCAAAGACCAGGGATAATTGATCCTTTGAATTTCCTCTGTGAAGAACTCTGCAGGGAATTGAAAAATCTCCTTATCTTGCCAAAATTGCATAATAATGTGCATGCAGAAAAGTCAAAATGTGTTTGTGTGCCATTTTTGCTGATGGTAGTGGTAGAGTAATTTGCCAATTTATCTAGAACTGACACTAGATTTATATAAGGATTAAACAAAAACAAGGCCAAGACATAGTTCTACCTAACTCATTGAGATTTTCCTTGCAGAATGGTCCTGAGTGGAACACCAGATTTTTATTCTTGACTTACCGTGAAGTGTTTGCAAAAGTAGAGTGTGCAATGGTTAGAATGCAGTACTGCAGGCTAATTCTGCTAACTGCCAACTGCCAACAATTCAGCAGTTCAATTTTCATTGGGTCAAGGTTGACTCAACCTTCCATTCATCCTATGCTAACTCTGTAAACCACTTAGAGAGGGCTGTAAGGCACTGTGAAGTGATATATAAGTCTAAATGTTAAGTACTAACAGTAAAACCCAATGTCAATCAGTGGGGGATTCTTTCATCTATGACCTTGGCAAGGAGAAATAGAAAAACATTTAGCACGTCTGAGTTATTTCAGAAGAATCAATTCCAGTTCCATTAATTATGGCAGTGATTGACAAATGGGTCAGGCTGCTACTAATCACAGCTTGGCCGCCAAACTGTTGGAAATAGTTGTTGATAAGAGAAGACAGCTGAGAGTAGGAATGAATTTTATTAGCTTAGTAAGCTAATAAAACAAAGAGATGACTAATGTACAAAGGGAAATATTAATCTGTGTGCTTCATTGATAAAACATGTGTGCATCATTGCTCTCTGTTTTTCAGTGATTGCTTTATACACTTATGATACAGAAGATCAATTCTGAAAAGCATCATTACTATAGGTTCATCATATGGGAACTCATGAAAAGCCGTTGCTCTCTCTTAATTGTGCTGTAGGCATAAGAGACATTTCCATCTTACACTCCAATGGACTGCAACTAAAAGGCTAGTTCTACATGCAATTGCTCCCCTCTGAGCTTTGGTCTAACAGTAGACAGCTCCAGATCATGTGGAACTATTTATGTGCACTATACATGAAATCTCCCGAACCTCTAGACACTCTTGGCACAAACATGGAAGCATCTCTTTCTGGAAAAATCTTTTTAGAATCACAGCATATATTTAGTGGCTAATGAAAGCAAGTGTTTGCTTGCTTAGCAGAATCTATTCTGGCACTTGGATTGCTTGGAGCAATGCTTTCAAGAAGAAAGAAAAAGGAACTAATGTTTTGTGTGACATAAAACAAAAGAGTCTAGCTTTCCTTTAGGTCTGAGATGGTCTTTAATAGCTCACAGAAAGTTTGTGAACCTAAAAAAAATAATCACAGGGAACAATAGCAGATTCAATGAGAAAATTTAATTTTCAACGTTTCCAACAGAATACTATAAACAAACAAATGGAGCTTAGTTTCATTTAAATACAAGTGCACACTATAAATTTAACATATGCCCCAAAATTGAAGTAATAAATTTAGGACAGGTGGGATGGTGGTGTTACAGTGGTTTTAAATAAATTGCAGGCATTATGGCATAAGCTTAATTACAAAGGCAAATGTGAATGCATATCCTCATAATTGCATCTGAAAAATGAGCATAGCTATCTTTTTTCTAACAGTGCATGCCAAATATTATACATGGGGTCATGATAGCAAGATAAGTAAAGGAATTTGGATGATTCATAAATTGGAGTTTCTCCCCAGTTATTATATGCTATTTGTAGTTCCATATAGGAGTAGAGTAACAGCCACATTAAGAGGGTAAATCCATATTCAAATGATCCAAACTCTCAAAGATAATTGAGTGTTGTGGCCTTTCAGTTTTAGAGTAAAATTAGTAGATCCAGGTTTACAACAAAGATTTACCAGGAAAGTTTTGCCACAAGGAGAAAAGGCAGACAATTCCAAACATTCTGGTGAACAAAATTGTATTATTATGAAGAGAAGATTCTGGGGTAGGGAAAATAGATCTGAAGCAGCTTTCCAAACTTATAAAGAAATCGGGACCTTAAGACCCGACCACCTAAGCTATGTCTTAATAACATAACAGTTTTGGAACTGGATAAATCAGTGGGAAATCTAGTGCTTTTGAAGTGAGAGATTTGAGGGAAGACTTTTCTCCCTGCCTGCCTGTAGCAAATACATTCTCAGAATTTTTCAATTGCCTCACTTCATCCAGCATTTAATGGTTATCCAGGATCTAGTTAAAAATGGTACCAGAAGCATTCTCTATCCCAGGAAATAGATCTATAATGGGAACTCTCAGAGACCTTTTAACAAGAGGCATTGAAGGATGAAGCGCTAACAGTAAGAGATGATAACATACAGCCCCATGTCATGCTTCTTGGCCTTTCACGCCAAGAGCGAAGTATTTGTAGCTGAGACTGTAAATTGCATCCTGTGGCCCAGCTGGCCAAGGGGAATAAGGAGAGGAAGCTGAGCTGAGTAATATAGAGGGGCTGCCACAATTAAGCTTCAAGGAAGCAGCCATTTAAGAAAGACTCTAAGAAAGATTCATATATAGCAGTGTAGCATAGCATAGCATAGTATCCCATTATTCCATAGTATCTCATTATTTTGGCTTTTAATATATACAGTAATATAGTACAGTATGGTAGAGTCTAATACTGTGTGTACCTTTAATACTTTGGACCAGAAATTATGTTCCAAAAATAAAGGTGTGATAGCTGTTTTATGGCAATTGGCTGGGGCTAAATATCTTCCAGATTTGTTTGAAAATACTTCAACTTCAAGCATCATTGTTCAGATGTCTTTATTAATATTTAGATTTAAAATCTATTTAAACCTGAAAAGATGACTGACTGTCATGGGAAATTTCAGAACATATTAACATTACTGTATTGTCCTCATCAGTGGTGGGATACAAATTGTTTTACTACCAGTTCTGTGGGCATGGCTTGGTGGGTGTGGCAGGGGAAGGATACTGTAAAATCTCCAGTTAGAGGTAGTATTTGCTGGTTCTCTGAACTACTCAAAATTTCTACTACTGGTTCTCCAGAACTGGTCAGAACCTGCTGAATACCACCTCTGGTCCTCATGCTGTCTTAATATTTCCTCTTATTTTTCAACATTCACACTATATCCATGCCTAGTCCTAAATAGCATATTCATAGTCTTATTATCTTTGTTTTGGTCCATTTTTTTTAAAAAAATTGGCCTATAGAATCTATTTTGACTGTAACTGCTAATACACTACAATGGTTTTCTCTCTGCTTCCTATTATTTCACCAAAAGTTGAAATCCTACAGGAGATTCATGTTAGCAACTTAGCTGATGAAAACAATCTTCCAATAAATGACTCTTAGTCAAGTAAAATGATCTGTGAATAAGAAATAGTTGGGTTCCAAATTTATTTTAATTTGAAATCTCAGTTTGAAGAGCAGGTTAATTATATTCTGTGATAATGAGAAACATAATCGGTATGTATTCAGCAAAGAAACCTGATTCTAACCACTGCCACCAATAACTTAGCCTTGAGTAATTATGTTTTAATTTAAAACCTTACATTTTAAACTTTATAGCAGCAGAAAAATAAACATGAAAAGCAGAGGAGAATAGAATTGTAAAAAAGCAAATCAACCAATCCCTTTTTTCCCCCTGGATTGAAAATTAAACATACTATACTTGGTTGAAAACATTTTCCATTCTCTGTTGTCCAATAATATCAGCAATGATGGAGACATTAAGCTCTGTGTAGCAACCACACTCAATTTAGGTTGCGTTTTGGTCTTGCTACACTGAAATGATGTGATTCATAAAACTTATGACTAGATAATTCCCCAGGAGAGGGGCCTCTTGCTTCATTCCCCCAGTGACTCAGGTTTGTCTAGACACTGCACAGGTGAGTCTTCATGGGGAACAGTGGTTCTATCCTTTTGCATATCATTCACATCTAAAACAAGGAATAACAAAGAGGAGAAGGATGTGCTTGTCATTTTTATATTTCTCATGTCTGTGAAGGGAGATAAGCTTTTCCTCCCCCCGCCCAACCAGCTGTAAACAGACCAATGATTACTTTATGCTCTTTGTTCCTTGATCCCAAGTTTGTCACAAGGTTGGTGACAATGAGGATGACATGGATAAGCTTTAAACTGTGACTGAGGCTTTGAGAAGTGAAAATGGTCATAATACTGGAGAAATCTTAAATTCTGAAAGGGTTCAGTTTATGGACATGACCCCCACATTGCCCAGTATGTGGGAATCCCATATGAATAAATAACTCTCTTTTCAGACTCTCAAAAACCTTAAGGAGATTCTTTCCTTCACAAGAAATTCTTCCAAGAAAATGGTTTGTTTCCTGGAGTCCAATCTGCAGTTATTTTTCCATTGAATTTACTTTTTATATACACTAAATGTCTATGGAGAGTCTCAGTCATCCAGGTCATGGTTGTCCCAAAAGTGCTTTTTTCAAGAGTCAACTGGACTTTCTGGTTTTTCTTTGAAGGTGTTTTGCTTCTCATCCAAGAAGCTTCTTCAGCTCCAGAGCCCTTTGAAAAAGTACATTTGGGACATTTATATACACTAATGAATAGTGAGGTGCAGGACACCTCAAAATAAAGAAGCAGGGAGCAGTGACAAATGTAGGAAGGCACAGAAATACCAAAGGATAAGAGATTGTTTTATTCCTATCTGTCCCTTCAAACTCTCAGAGGACAATGCTTTAAAACAAATAATGTCTCCCACTGGAGCTTCAGAAACTCAAACTAAAAAACAGGCAATCATTTTAACAAAAGAGATCAGCCAATTCCAAGATTGGAGTTTAATATCCTTTGAGGCTTTAACTCCCCATGCAGCAAACCTGGACCTCCTTAAAGACTGGGGGGAATAGCAAAATGTTCAGTGGTGAATTTTCTTCAGCTTTCTACACCTTCTCCATCCAGGGCTTTGAAGCTTTGGGACACCCTACTTGTGAATACTTACTCCTCAGGGGTTAAGGCTTATTCCCGAGGAGACTAGGATTTCCTCTCATCTCAACCTCCACGTATGTACTGTTTAAACCCCAAATGTTTTTTTTAATGAGGGGGAAACAGGACATTAAGGCTACTTTACCGAAAAATGATGAGGCAGTAAAGTGACAGTAGTGGAAAGCAGCTAAATCTCTTTGAGCAGAAAAGTGCCTGCCTTCTCTGAAGAGATCCCTGTGGTCTGAATAAGGCAATTCCAAACCAAATTCATATTTTGTAGAATGCGCTATAAGCAGTACACAATCTGCAGTGTGGATTTCTAGCTTGCTATATAGTCAATATCTCTTCAAGATAGATGGTAGCTGAATCATCCAGTAAATGAACAGTTACAGCAAATGCACTGTTGTTTCCTTTTTACAAAAGTGAGTGCAATTCTCTTTTCCGTCTCTATTGTCTATTCTATTCTCAACACCAAATTTTATGGAATTGGGAAAAAATAGTGCCTTCTTGTGCAATATGGATTAGAATAACACTTTTCTGATCATCCTTGCAAATGCTTTGCAGTCTTCAGAAAAGATGAGTTCCACTGCAGGCGGATGAGGGAGACATTCCTACTTATTTTTACCATGGCTTTCAGGAAAGTTTTTGCCTGAAGCTACTCCAGTACACAAACCACATGTTCCTTTTATGCATGAGGGAAAAAAGCAAAAACATCTATCCATAATGAGCAGCCAGCGTATTTTACATTTTATTACAAATCTGCCAAAAATTTGCAGTTGACATACAGTAATCATTGGTCACATTGTCTGCCTCAGCATAATTTGTTGTCATGTGTTATTCCATTAGTTGTCATTCACAGTTTCAGTAATATGTAATATTGCATACAAAACTATACATTCCTGAAAGTTATTTTTAAAATGTTTGCTAACAAATATTGTGTATTCCATTTATAGCCCATTACAGTCCAGCGCTTTCAGTATTATACAGAGCAATACATATTTATATGACATAAGGGTTTTCTGTGCAGAGCAGCGTGGTGGCCTAGTTGTGAAGATGCTCACCTCCCATTTGGAAGGTTGAGAACTCAATCCTAGGTAGCGGCAGATGTTTCTCTCTTATGGTGCAAAACAAAACAAAAAAATTTGCTGTGAACTCCGCATAGGTGTCAGGAAGGGCATCTGGCTAGTAAACACTCAGCTCCATCCAGTTGCTCAGACACTCTACCCAATTGGGACTACAAGATCATAAAAAAGGGGGGTGTTTCAATGTCCTGGTTCCCCAATATCTGACATGGACCTTCTTAATCCAGGCAATGTCCAAGATGGCATGACTGTCTCCATTTACGTCACTCTTATATCTGAAGTAGGTAGATAAACTGTTAGGGGGTTTCTCCCAAGGACCCCTACAGGTAGATATCACCTGGGATTCATAGCCTGCTCTTCTGCATCTATGAAGATAGAAGAAGATACAACTTAATTGTGGTCATTAGCCAATAAAAATACAATCAATAAAATGAACAAAAAAAACTATTAAAAAAAACTGAAAATGGACTTGGAAGAGTCCCTTGATGCCCCTACCCAATTACTCTGTAATAAATTGACTCTTGATGAAATAGAAAACTTTGAGTCCAAAAATGATTGTTGCAAACTAATTTGATCTACTTACAACACACTTTTCATAGACTCAACAGTACATAGTGAGGTTCAAAGAAAACAATATTTTACTTTCTCAGCCAGTTATTTCAGTGTCATTACTGTGCAACTGACTTAAATTTGATGGCAGCTGTAAATTTTGCTGACATTCCAGCAATATATACATACATGCATGCATACCTACATTAAAAAATTCTGCTTAGATATCTCCTGCAGCAAATATAGATCGTTCAGATTAATCAATATATTTTATCTTGTACAAAGTAAAGCTATTGTGTTCACTTCTCCTAGACTGGTTCTCTGTGTGTTTATTTTATAATCCATTTGAAATTATTAGTTTTAGACTAAGTAACTCATCACTATATCTCATAAGAATGAAATGTCACCATTCTAAGAATTATAATAAAGCTTACTCATAGAATTTATGTTGAAGCCTGCTATTGCACTAGTGTGTGTTATGTGACATGGTTGACTGAATACATTCACAAGCAAATACAGATGCCAAATACAGCCCTGCATGTAAAGAAAGAGAAAATTAAAATTTTATATTTGATTTAAAAAAATGATAAATGCAAATTCGTATGAAGAGAACTCAGATTCACTGTCCATCCATTGTTTAACATTCTCTCCCTCTCCCTCCCTCCCTCTCTCTCTCTCTCTCTCTCTCTCTCTCTCACACACATACACACAAATTCTTTTCCTTCTTCTGTAATACATAGCTTTTCTCCAGCAAATCAACATTCATATGTGTACCTTCACTTGTCTTCATTCTGTCTGGGTAGCCCTGAGACATTCCATCTGTGTGGCAATAATGTTTAATCATCATTCTTTATGCCCTCAGGCACAAATAGCCAAGCTATCTTATTGCAGAAGCAAAAGCATCTGTTTTTTATGGGCCAGTGTTCCCTCATAGTAGAATTGACCTTAAAACAGCCTATCTAGCACAGTAAGCAATATTCATATTGCAGGAATACAGTTGGCACTGTGTGCCATCTGCAGCAGTATTAGGATATTTAAATTGTGGGGAGAACCTTCTGCTACGTATAATGGAGTTTGGTGAGGCTGCTGAAACCACTAGTTTTAAATAGGCATCACTTGGAGAAATTGTCCTTTGTTTCCCTTTGTTCCTTTTTACTCTGGTGTGATTGTATTTCCCTTTCCATTAATGAATACATAACAGGTTTATAGAAATTTCATCTTCTTCTTGCTTCTGTTTCTCTTTCATTCTCTGAATCAGATGTGGCATTCAGCAGGTTCTGACCAGTTCTGGAGAACTGGTAGTGAAAATTTTGAGTAGTTCAGAGAACCAGCAAATCCCACCTCTGACTAGAGATTTTACAGTATCCTTCCCCTGCCACGCCCACCAAGCCATGCCACAGAACTGGTAGTAAAAAAAAATTGAATCCCACCACTGCTCTAAATATATTTGTGGGGGAGCATGAGGAAGAGAGAGAATATTGCTTTAATATTATACACCATAACACTGCAAATCACTAAATCAGCAAAAAAGGACACTGTACAAGAATCTGGTAGTGATATTCCTACCATACTTCAGAACTGTAGGTTTTCTAGCAACAAAATCAACCGTAGTATTAATCTGAACAAAGGCTTTTGCACATTTAATTAACCATAATAGAATATATTGATGGTTGACAGTAACAGAACTGTGACAAATCTCTCTCTGACAGAGGTTTCCAAACAGTTTTTCGGACATAAAAAGCTCTGTTACTTCCAGCCCAATTGTTCAAAAACAGAACAAATATGGAGGTCTTTTGATTTGCTTTCTGGTATCTGAGATTTAAACATTAGCTGCCAGCATATTTGCATGGGTGGGAAGGATTTCTAACAGGAAAATGCTACAATTGCTTAACATTAACTAAACACATTTTCTAAATTCTGCAAATAGTGAGGGAAAATGTTTCCCCCCCTCCCTCTGGTTACCTGTTAATTGGATTTTATATTCACTGAGATAAATACAGAAGTGGTATTCAGCAGGTTCTGACCAGTTCTGGAGAACCAGTAGCGGAAATTTTGAATAGTTCGGAGAACCGGCAAATACCACCTCTGACTGGAGATTTTACAGTATCCTTCCCCTGCCACACCCACCAAGCCACGCCCACAGAACCAGTAGTAAAAAATTTGAATCCCACCACTGGATAAATAGCTCTTGGTTAAGACTGCCCAGTAGTCTGATAAATTTAGCCCTCTTAGTAATGCCTAAAAGGAGTATCTCTCCTCCCTGTCCTTCTCTAAGTGGTTCCCTCTTCACTTCTCCTCCTCTCCATTCTCTCCCCTCCCCCGTTCTTTTCACTGCAGCCTTTTCATCTGCAAGGATATTTATGTCGCACTTGTAAGTTAGTTGCAACATGCAGTCAGTACATCAATTAATGGAGGCACTTACTTTTACATACGCTGTATACTTACTGGAGAAGGGAAAATCTTCACAATTATTTCAATTGAAGTTGACACCTTTGAGTTAACAAACTGCAGAAGCTGGGCACTGTATAGGATTTTTGTCTATATTGTGAGAGAGAACATATATTTCTATCCCCTCTTTTTGCTTGAGTAAACAGCTTAATTCAGTGTATTTCAGCTACATCAGTATAAGTATAAAATTAGTTTAATCAAGCAAGCTTCTCATAGAGTATGAATTTCTTTCTAAATGATTGAAGAATTTATATTCTGACATGACTGGTGAATTAATATAAATCCTTTGCAAGTTCCATTGCAATGTATACAGGACAAACTAGCTTAGCACAATAAAATAGGAGTTCATAATAACATGAAACTCAGAGCTATAAGCAGTACACCCAAAGCCTTCAAAAGTCTGTATAAAAATAGCCACAGAATTATAATTTAATGTGTTAGAAGAGGAAAGTAATTAAAAACAAAGAATTCATGTGATCATAGTAACTAAACTTAATACTACATACATTGAACATAAATCATATCTAATTTAATTTTGTCCCTTCCCAGTGTTTGGAGTGTGTCTCCTTCTCAAGTGCAGCCTGGAAAAAAACCTGTTGTAACTTATGTTGTTTCTCCAAGAGGATAATATTTCATAGTAATAATGTAGTCCCTCATGCTACACAGTATTTATAGAAGCTCTGATGCCTTTCTCTTGTTTAAAATCTAGTGGTTTCTATGGAAGACACAGCAGGTATAGTTTCTGTTTATCTTCCTCTTGAGCTGTGTTTGTAACAAATAGAAGTGGTTCATGTCAGTGGTGGGATTCAAAAAAATTTACTACCGGTTTGGTGGGCGTGGCTTGGTGGGGTGGGGTGGCTTGGTGGGCATGGCAGGAGAAGAATACTGCAAAATCTCCATTCCCTCCCCACTCCTGGGAGAAGGATACTGCAAAATCTCATTCCTCCTCACCCCACTAAACTGCCTTCCAGAGCCATTCTCTTGTGCAGGGCAACAAAAGAAGACCCAGACGATCAGCTGGGAATTGTGAGGCAGATAATAGATGGGGGTGGGGCCAGTCAGAGGTGGTATTTGTCGGTTCTCTGAACTACTCAAAATTTCTGCTACCGGTTCCCCAGAACTGGTTAGATCCTGCTGAATACCACCTCATGTATCCAAGAAAGCTAAGATTGAACTGTGACAAGAAGAAAAAAAAACCACCCCATCTCAGCTACAAACTTTTAAAAGAATAGAACATTGCTCTAAGTTGTTACTTATAATGAGCAGCAGCTGTTTGTATGGTGTCAAAATGTACATAAGTCACAGCCCTCTTTTCCTCCTGTTGTAGATGTTTCTGCTAGTAACTGTAATCCTTCAAAGGAACACGATTAGTGCTAGTTGAGGAAATGTATAGAAAAGCATGCATAAGCCTCATAGTTAAGAAACCAGGATGCACGAAGCTCTCTTGGCCTTTACCTTTCTTCTCCCATCCCATTTCTTCATTGCTGCCCTCTACTAGTACATCCATTGCTTCAGCTGCATGCATAGATGCTGCATAGAAAAGCACACTTACTGTATACCTTTAAAATGACAAGTAAATGTAGCTGGTTTCTTATGAATCACAGATCTGTATTCAGTCTTCCATCAAGTCTACAATTAATTAAGTCTATCAAATAATTTACTGAAAGCTGAATGACTCTCAGTGAAAATCAAGGGATGAAAACCTAAGTCTCTTAAATATATATTTAAAAACTTCATCAATCCAAACTGTATTTAACATTCTTTGGTAATTGAAAACCATATCTATTTCCTTGGTGGGCCTTTTTGAATTCTACTTCAACTCTGAAATTGATACAGTGAGAAAATTCCAAATATGAGGCTAAAGACCTGTACAAACCATGCTGAAATAGAAAGTTATAGAAAGTTGCTGCGTTCATTGATTTTGTTTTCCCTGCCATTCAACATATCTGATTCTTGAAGACTGCCTAGACAAAATCCTATATTTCTCTTTGGAAACCATTTTCACAAGTGGTTTGCCTTTGCCTCATTTCTAGGGTTGAAATAAAGTGACTGGCCCAAGCTCACCCAGCAGACTTTGTGCCTAAGGAAGAATGAGAACTCATGGTCTCCTAGTGTAGCCACTATACAAACTGGCTTTCTTACATTTAGAGACACCATGGATATAAATGCAATCTGATTTATTGTATAAATGAAAAAAGAAAAGATATGGACACAGAAGCCATCAATTGTTTTGTTTTGTCTGTTTGCTTGTTTCTATCTCCTTATTAATACTAGAATTGACATATTGTTAATCCTATGCTGAATGTCTATGGAGATCCTCAGTCATCCAGGTCATGGTTGTCCCAAAGGTGCTTTTTCAAGAGGCAACTGGACTTTCTGGTTTTTCTTTGAAGACGTTTTGCTTCTCATTCAAGAAGCTTCTTCAGCTCTGACTGGATGGTGGGGAATGGGTCTTGGAGAAGCAAAATGTCTTCAAAGAAAAACTAGTCCAGTTGTTCTTGAAAAAGCACCTTTGGGATAATTCTATCCTGGTTTTGCATTGTATTATCTCTAGGGAAAGAAACAAGATTAGTTTTGGTGCAGTAGGGCAGTCCACTAGTCCTTCCTTTAGTCAAAAATAAAATATTATTGTGGAAAACATTTTTGTTATTGCATTGGGGTAATATTTTTTCCAAAGACCAAATGTTCAAAATTGTTTATTTGCCCAAATAGACTGCAACAATCAACTTACTTTGGCTGATACTATAAAGATAAGCAGGGTAGGCTTAAATGGATACTTGGATGAAATTGGATGAAAGCTGTGAATTTTGCAAACTAATTGTGATCTTTTCTTTGTTGTCAGTCATTTCATTTTTACTAACAAATATACTGTATCGTTTTTGACAGGACTGCCCAAGGAGCTAAATGAGAAGATGTAATGTCACCTTGTAGATGCCACAACATGTTGGATGGAAAGAAATAAAAAAATGGATATTTCAATTTGAAAAAGGATTCTCACACACAGATTCGCAATTGCAAACAGCCATGTCCAAAAAAGGACGCAGCAAGGCTGAAAAGCCTGAAGTACTGATTATGTCTTTACAAGCTGCCAATGAAGATCTCAGGACTAAGCTGACGGATATTCAAATTGAGCTTCATCAAGAGAAGTCTAAAGTGAGTAAAGCACTAGTAGCAAATGCCAGGGGATTTAAATAGTGGTTGCATGGCTAATTATGAATTAAAAGTTTCCTCACTTCATTCTGGAAGAGAAGAAGAATACTAGAAAAATACATTTTTATTTATTGCTGACATTTGCCAGAGTAAACATAAAGGGAAATTCAATCAACGAATTACAGCTGAGTCAACACTTGTCTCCAGAGCATACTTGTTTTTCACCTATTGTCATTCTACTGTGGCTCAGTTACAGAAATATTCCTGTCTAAAATTGGAATATTTTTTAAAAGATTCAAAATGGAGTGTAATGTTTTTGTTACCTGTTGGAGAAAAAAAAGGATCATATAAAGGATCATACAAAACAAAAATGGGGGAGGAACAATTTCCTATAAGGAACAAATAGGAAGATTGTAATAAGTACATATAGAATATAAGCAGCACTTCCTCATAGTTCCTAGGAAAACAGAAATATGGGATTCTTGATGTCCTCTGAGCTTGGTTTTCTTGAAGACATTTCATTACCAGCCTAGGTAACATCATCAATGCATGGGTAAATAGAGTTGCTTATATTTAGCAGTCTTGCTTGGAGAATGGTTAGGCAGTGGCTTTTTCCTTCTTAATCTGAAAACTTTGCATACATACTTTTTAACATCTCTGTTTGCAGAAAAACAGTGTTCAAATGTTTCTTGCAGTCATTTAAGGTTTTTTTTTTTCCTGTTTGTACTTTAGGACAGGGGTCCCCAACCACCGGGCCGCGGACCGGCACCGGGCCGTGGAGCACTCTGTACCGGCCGCAAAGAAAAAAAAAAAAAAAAATGGCGGCTTTCTTCGCCGGTGAATGCTGCTGGGATCGGGGATCAAGGACACAAATGAAAGAAGGGGAGGGAGGAAGCAACCAAGCCTGTCCTGCTCTCTGGCTCAGCTCTCTCAGTCGCTTATTGCTCCTCCACCAGCACAGGAAGAAACTGCTTCAAAGAAGCCGGGGGTGGCTTTTCCGCAGCTTCGAGCGCCCGTTTCACCACCGCCCGCCGCCGCCCACATGTTCAATCCACAGTGCTCGTTCTACCTGCCTGCCTGCCTGTCTGTTTGTTTGGGAGCAGCTTCGGCTGAGAATAATAACTATTCGCCTCTTTTTATCAGCCGAAGCTGCTCCGAACGAAGAAGGCAGGCAGGCAGGCAGGTAGAACGGAGCACTGTGGATTGAACCGCGAGCGGGCGGGCGGGCGGGTGGGGTGAAACGGGCGCCGGGAAGCTGCGCGACAGGAAAAGCCACCCCCCACCCCGGCTTCTTTGAAGCAGTTTCTTCCTGGGCTGCTGTAGGAGCGATAGAGTGACTGAGAGAGGAACGAGGCAGACACCTGAGGGAGGGAGGGAGGCAGACACCTGAGGGATGGGGCTGAGGGAGGCAGGGCCGAGGCGCTCCCTGAACTTGGTGGTTTGCTGGCAGACGTTTTGATTACCCGACTAGGTAACAACATCAGATGTTACCTAGTCAGGTAATGAAACGTCTGCAAGCAAACTACCAAACTCGGATTCTCCCCCCGGTCCTTGAAAAAATGTTTCTGCTTGAAACCGGTCCCTGGTACAAAAAAGGTTGGGGACCACTGCTTTAGGAGGTTTTTTCCATTTTTCCTTACAGAACTATTCTAACTCAGAAGTTTGTTTAAATATCCTTGTATGCACTATGTGCTGGAGCCTCTCCATAGATTTTTAGATTGTTGTCTTACTGTTTCAGTTTTAATTTCTTCACTGTTAGAGCTTCTAGAATATATTGATATTTAATTGGTCTATTCCTTCTTCCACCTGCATAATATTTCCTGTACTACATAACTTCAAACATACTTGAGCCATTCTTGTGTTTAATGACTGACAAACATTCTTCAAATGCTTTGCCAGTAGCAATTAGACCATTCAATTTTTGTTTCATTAGTCCAAAGAACTTTGTTCCAAAGAATTTCTAGTTTATTAAGACTTTAGAAAATGATTTTGTGATGAGTCTGAAGGAAATGTTTTCTTTTGATAATTCTCCAACTAAAACATTACTTGGAATACTGCATTCAGATTTGGCTGCCATGATGTAAAAAAGATGTTGAGACTCTAGAAAGAGTGCAGAGAAGAGCAACAAAGATGATTAGGGGACTGGAGGCTAAAACATATGAAGAACGGTTGCAGGAACTGGGTATGTCTAGTCTAATGAAAAGAAGAACTAGGGAGACATGACAGCAGTGTTACAATATCTCAGGGGCTGCCACAAAGAAGAGGGAGTCAAGCTATTCTCCAAAGCACCTGAGGGCAGGACAAGAAGCAATGGGTGGAAACTAATCAAGGAGAGAAACAACTTAGAACTAAGGAGAAATTTCCTGACAGTTAGAACAATTAATCAGTGGAATAACTTGCCTCCAGACGTTGGGAATGCTCCAACACTGGAAGTTTTTTAAAAATATGTTGGATAACCATTTGTCTGAAGTGGTGTAGGGTCTCCTGCCTGGGCAGGGGGTTGGACGAGAAGACCTCCAAGGTCCCTTCCAACTCTGTTATTCTATTCTATTACTGTATAGTGGACAAGTACTTCAGTGTCCATTAAACTTTACAGCAGGGCATTTGCACCTCTGGGTTCTGCTTGACAGAATATCCTGTACAATAGTCCTCTACCATATTCTGAAACTGTTGTTTGAGGAAAGGCCGGTCATTTAATAAAATGTGAAGAGGCTGAAACCTGGATGTCCATGCAAAATATTCAAGAAGTTGAGTTTCCTGCATTTCACCCAGTTGGAGCAAGCAGAGGTGACCTATGTAAGGCACTTCTCAGCTGGGAAAGTTTAAGGCGTCTAAAGTGGCTGGAGATTTCCTTGGGAGACTTTCTTTCTGGAACGCTTAGAAAGTCACCTTTGTTTTGGCATAGGTGACATATCCTTTTATGCAAAGCAAGAGAAATAGCTTTCTCCTTTCATCCCCTGGAGGAAGGAAAAGATTCCTTATAGGCTCTATACCGTTCTGTTATTGTTGAGCTATAAGACAACAGGAACCTTCACTTACTGAGTTTTTCAGTAAGGATAAAGTAGAGATATGAAGAGAAGGTTTTGTGAAATGTATTTATTTATTCATTCATTCAATTTGCATGGCGCCCATCTCAAACCAGTGACTTTGAGTGCTGAACAAGCATAAAAACAATTAAAACAAGGTATGATGAGAGGCTTTCCTCTTCAATTATCTGTCATTCACTTTATCCTACCCCCACCAGAGTTTTTCAGACAGACAGTCCAATCCTTTGTCTGGCTTGAATTCCTCATCTTTTCTTAAAGGTTGCATTCAATTGTGCATTGTTGTTGTTATTGCTGTTGTTAAATAAGACAGCATTTGCAGAAATCTCTTGTCTTCCTCACTTACTCTTTGTATCACCTCTGCATTCTCTTTTACCTCATTTTGCTTTGTGTATGGATCATGCTATTTTAGTAAGAGTCCTTCTTTGAGGGGCTGTCATCTTCAGTCCTTCAAACAACAAAACTGGTTTTGAGACTATTCTTGCTCTTTTGAAGTAGATTTTTCATCTCCTTTTTTCCAGAGAAAGGTAATTGACTTCTGTGACCCAGACTTTTTCATTCTTTTGCCAGTAATCATTCTTTTTCTGGGAAAACAAGCCTAAGCCACCATTAAACTCCATAATTGAGCAGCAGTCTTTTTAGCTTACACAAAGTCTTTCATCATGAAAACCTTTAAGGGTTGGTTATTTATCAAAGTTACCATTTACCTCAAAGGACAATTTCATGGATATCAGTTTCTTGTACTGTAGGACAATTGGGATGAAAGAAAGATGCTCTTGTGCTTAGCTGTAGCTACAGGCTAACATACCCCAGAGTACTGCTCATTTTATCCTTCTATAAGACTATCAGGGTTCAATTTGCAGCCCATTTTAATAACAGAAAACCATGTCAGTGCATAATCCTGCACATTATCTACACATAGAAGTTCTGTTACAATCTTGAATGGCTATTCATTTTTTGTCATTTATATGAATGTTTTAGCACTTAGACAGAATTTGGCTGATTTATTTAAAAGCTATGGGTTAATTGCCCAGATTCTAGAAGGCAGGGCTAGGAGCTGATGAAGGATTTGATGAATGCTGCATTTTCATCTGCCCAGATAACTTTTATACTAAGAATTAAATATAAAATAAATTTATTTTCATATTATCTCTCTTTTTGTTTATTTACTACTAAAGATGTTTGGACTTTCTAGTTATAGGAAAGAGATTGAAATATTTTCAGTGCCAGGGCAACCAAATCTGCATGTAAGAGGACATTGCTTTGGGTTAGTGGATGTTTAAGTAGAGGAGGAAAAAAAATGTCATTCATCACAGTTAGTTTTTAATTTTTGTAATAATGAGAAAGCTGCTCATGGATAGCAATCTCATGTATTCTGAAACAAAAGATTTTCCTTAAATTGTACTGCTGGGCTGCATCCACCATTGCCCAAGCAAATCTTCATTCATGCATTTTTCATTCTTTTCCTCTTAACTGCAGTTTCCTAAATGAACTTTGTTTAAGAGGTTCCCCCAAATCCTTAACAAATGTGACTGTGTCTAAAGAGCCAAAGCTAAATGTCAAGAGAGTAGAATGACTAATGTTTCAAAGGCCACACAGAGATATTCTGTCCTTTCCTGTCCTTTCACATTTATTTGTTTATTTGGCTGCCCAACTCTACAATTGCAAAAACAATCATACAAAAATCCAAATGACAGAAAAAAAAATAACCATTAAAAAATCTCTTAATGCAGGACCTGCCTCTCTAAACCTGAGATTTGAAGAAAGAGACAGGTTTCAGGGCTCTTGAATCCATGTAAGGTGGGAGCCAAAGATGTCTTGAGGATGGGATGTCGTTACAGAGACAAGCACTCCAACAGAGAAGATATGTTGTATTCATCAGGTGACACTGTAATGAGTGGGACCTGGAGCATGTCATATAGCTGGGCAGAAGCCACAGGAGACATATGGTCTTTTAGATGACCAGGCCTTAAGGGCTTTATTAAGAACCACTATAAGCAAATGCACTCCTATTTAGTTTAAATCCTAATACCACAAAAATGGGTGCACACTCATTAACTAAGAGGAACACATAAATATATGGAACACAATATCTAAGCTAGTGGTCGGGTTATAGCTATAGCCTTGGCTCAGAATCATCCCTTGTTGTAAATGTTATAAAAATGTACAAAGGAAAATTAAGCAATTATTTTTCATCCATTAAGCAATTATTAAGCAATTAATAATTAAGCAATTATTTTTCATCCATTTCTTTCCTTGTTAAAAAGAGTATAAAGTTTTTCCAAGGAACTCAGAATAGTCTATCAGGAAATCTCCCCATTTTATGTCCATAAGGACTTTTGAAAAGGGTTAGACTAAAAGCAGATCAGCATTCATTCTGCGGAGTCAATCCTGAGCCAGTCAAGACTCCTGGCTGTGGGCAGAGTTTGTGTCAAGCACCAAGGAAATCAGTAGATTTAGGCAGTTCAAATGAGTATAAAGATTTATTGCAAGCTTAAGTTCTCAACAAGAATCTGGCCAAGTGACCATTAAGGGAAATGTGTAGGGGTTAAGAATAGAAAGGAATTCAAGGTGGCTGGACTTAGATCTCCAGCAGACGCAAAGGGACTCATGACTTATAATGCTTTTGACCCCTCCTTCAGGCTTGGCCTGGTCATCTCCTACAGTTTGCCTGCAATACTGTGTTTTAACCATTGTGTCACCAGGGTGTTTTAAATTAGATGAGGGAACTGCTTATAAAGCATGGTTGTTTCAAAGACTAGGTGATGATAAATGGGAATTTTTCAGCCCATTGGAAAATGTGGAATGTGATTGAACTAGAGAAGGAGGCTGAAGAATTATGACAAGATTATCTAATAAAATAGATAAGCAGAATACTAGTCAACCTCTGTCTGACTCAAAACCTAAAGAATCTTCTAATACAGATTGTTAGATGGCTGCCAGTGTATTTGGAACTATTTATTGTTCATTTACTTTGATGTTACAGTGTTATATTTTGTATGGCTTTAATTGTATTCTAATATTTTAATGACTTGTACAATATAAACCTCAATGAGTCACAGGATTTGGCAGAATATATATACATAAAATAATCTGGAATGTCCCCAAATTCATAGCAGTGAACATATAAATTGTATTGACAATCAGAAGCTGATTATCGTATGAGTTATATTGACAGAGAGCGAGCCTTAGGAGACAATTTGAAGAATAAAAGAAAATGGGGACCTGCTGAAATTACTCAAATTAGAATGAAATGGAATGGAAGACAGGCAATAAAATCAAATATGGTTATAAATAATATATATATTTATATTATTTAGGGTTATAAATATATTTCGAGAACCTCTATTGCATTGCGGAAGTTAAGTAGTTATACATTCTTGTTCCTGATTATCCTGTTTATCTCACCGGAGACAATCACATTATCTTTCATACCGTGTTTCTCCAACAATATGCCCCCCCAATAGGAAGACCCAGCATGTTTTCTAGGCATAAGGTGAAATTAAGCACCTCCCCCCAAATTTAGGCCTAGTTTAAAACATGCAAAATTTGCTGCAGACACAGGTATGGTGCTGGGTGCAGGCCGGGTCAGCGGGCAGAAGGGCAGCGGTGGTGGGTGGCGTGGATGTTGGCCTCAGTGGTGGTGGGGCACTTCAGGATTCATCAGAGGATTCCTCCCAAAGGAGGGGAGTGTATTTAAGGGGGTGAACCCTCCTTTGGGGTGGATCCTTTGGGAGAATCCTCTGGGAAGCTTGGTGCTAAGGGTCTGTAGGATGATTCCCTTTCTCCTCTGTTTGGATTGGAAGGTTTGCCTCTGCTCGAAGGGAAAAATGAATAGATGGTTCCCTTTTTAAAACTACTGGGAGGGGTGGGGAGGAAGCTGCCCGGCCAGTCTGTATTCTTAGGGAACTGACAGAGGGAATGAGAGTAAAGAAAACTTAAATAGGGGGAAAAGGTCCACGGGGAGGTTTTGGGTGGCTGGAGCAAGAGGAGAGCACCCGGCCGTACAAAGGACGAGACCATGACCCAAAGCTCTGGGACAGGAAGCAAAGCGAGGCATGGGGGGGAGAGAAATTATCGCATCACCCTTCCACCGCCACTTCCATCCACCCAACCCCAAAAGACTCACCGACTTGCAGGACCTTGTCGACGCAGCTGCCGTCAATCAAAGTGATGCCCGTGAGGGAGGGCAGGCGGTTCTCGTTGGCAGTGGGGTCTGTTTCACCGCTGCTGCTGTTGTTGGAGATGGCGCTGGCGAGAGAGGCACCAGCGCCGGCAGAAACTGTGGAAGCTATGGCTTCCCCGCCCAAGAAGCGGCTGAAACGCTGCCGGTGGAGGAATGTGCAGCCCTCCAAATGCAGCAGCGCACGGGCAGAAGGGAAAGCAATAGCGGTGGAGGAAGCAACAGCGGTGAGCAAAGTGCCCCACTGCCACCGAAGCTGACATCCATGCCACTGCCGCCCGCCTGCCCGCTGACCCGGCCTGCACCCGGCACCATACCCGGGTCTGCAGCAAAGGTGCTTGGAGGGGTAGGGAACTCTCCACGCTCCACCATGTTCGGCCATTAGGAGCGCCCGGTGGCGAGGCGTGGCTGCCCGCGGGGCACTCTAGGCAAGGGTGGGGGGAGAAATTAAGTCAACCCCGAAAAGACGGCCTAGCCATTTTTTCAAGAGTCAAAAGAAAATAAGGCCGGGCCTTATTTTCTGAGAAACACGGTATGTATGTCTTCATTCCTCTTCTCCACTCTCATTCCCTTCATGTGCAATACTGAATTTTTCTTCCAATAAAATGTATACAAATATTTTTCTTTTAATAACCTGATCAATTGTCTCTAACTTGCATATGTCTTCATTGGTGTCTGTACTGTTTCATAAAGACTTTACCATGACCAGTGTATAACAGCAAGGAATCTTTCATATGACTATGGGTTCTGAACTATAGCTGGCAACCTTTGTCCTCTTTGGCCATGCTTCTGCTAGTCCAAGCTTCTGCTCAAACAGGAAAACCTGTTTCATTTGAGACAAATGATTGTCCAATTTCATCCTAAAAACCTCCAGTCTTGGAGCATTCACAAATTCTAGGGGCAAGTTATTCCACTGATTAATTGTTCTGACTGTAAAGGAAATTTCTCCTTAATTCCAGGTTGCTTTTCTCCTTGATTAGTTTCCATCCATTGCTTCTTGTTCTGCCTTCTGGTGCTTTGGAAAATAGGTTGTCCCCCTCTTCTTTCTGCCAGCCCCTCAAATGTTGGAACACTATTAACATGTCACCCCTAGTCCTTCTTTTCATTAAACTAGACATGCCCAATTCCCGAATCACCATTTATGTTTTTAATCATAGGAGAATACTTTAAAAAATCATAGCAAGAGGTTCAGTAGATCTCAAGGAATGTGTCCTGGGAATATTAGTTATCATGAGCTCCAAATTGTCTAATTTTGAGTTAAAGATAATTAAAGAAAAGTTTATTCCTAGATATATACCTACTCAAAAATATTGGCCATCTAAAAAATCAGGAATGTTTAAAAGTGACGGAAAATATAAAACAACAACTAAATGATGATGAAATGAAAGTAAAATATAAACTATTCAATTGGTGACTTTCTCCATACAAGCTTTTTATTATGGTAGGGAATAAAAGTTGGATGAAGAGAAATTAGGGTTCCCAAGTGATAATATAGGCGAAGAGACAGTTATCTTCTTGCCACGGTTCCAGCGTGGCATTCTTGTTATCTTGCTATCATTTTTTTTAATGCTTTGCCTCAGCTAACCATGTGATGAATGTCATATCTAGTCTAGCCTTTAGGTAACAGTTTTTTTCCTTTCATTTACCTGAAACCTGATGGCAAGCCTCCTGCAGTGTGTATAAATCCCAACCTGAAATTATGGCTACAGTTTCCACTCCCTCTCTATCAGTCCAAAGCAACATACAGTAGATCATGCTTCTTCCATACGGAGTTCAAAAGAATCATAATGCTTGTCCCTATAAATATTTCATGGTACATTTGAAAATAACATAATGCCTTTTTGCAAGGTAAGTGGCTTTCAGCAACCTCATGAGGGTAGACCACAAATGCAATGCAGCAATCACAAACACAGTTCAATAATGGAAAATTTCTGGGACACCATTTTGACTTAACATTAAGGCTGACAGATTTCTGTAAACATTGTTGGCTGGGAAAAGGACCTTAATTATATAAGATGTTTCTTTGCCTTTTGAATAGTTCAACAAATAGAGCAATACTATATAGTTAGGGGAAATGGAAGTTAAGAAGAAATGAGGAAAAAGTCTGACAGAAAAAAATGCCACTGATAATTTCAAATAAATTGACTCGGTGTAATATGGGGGTGAGGAACCTGTGACCTTTTAGATGTTTCTTACAGTCCCAAAGATTACCAATTTAGATCTTAACTTTACCATCTGAATTTTTGTGAAGACTAAAGAATTATCATATTTTAAGATTTTTATTTTTATTTTAAGATGATTCAGCAGTAACCAAACAGAACATACACATACTCTCTCACACACAAAAAGCACCCATGTACATATCCCTCCTCTGAAATCTCAAGAGAGTCAAGAAAAACATTCAGTAGAGTATATCTATTGTTACTACAGTAGAAAATAGATAGTTCATATAAAGTAGGTTGCAATCTTTTGATCTATGTTTCACTTTTGTGGATATTTAATTTTGTACTCAAGCCTGAGAGAGAATCCCGAGCCAGTTCTCTAGCTTTGGACAATGTTTATAAACTGGAATAAAGATCTAATTCTCATTTTGATCTCAAAGTCTTATTTCTTTTTTTTAAAACAAAGACCTATTTTAAATAAATAATTATGATATAATATCGTATTCTAAGAATTGGTCCTTTTTTGTTGGAAAAAAAAATGAAGTCCTTTTGTATATGGGTTCCTTTAAATCAGTCTTGACTCCTGGAGACTATGTCAAAATATCTGCAGGTTTCTTGGCAACGTTTTTGGAAATTCTTGGCCTTCTCCTTCCTAGGACAGGGGAAAAAATGACTGGCCCAAAGTCATCCAGCAGGCTTTGTGCCTTAGATAAGATTCAGAACTTGCTGCCTTTTGGTTTATAGCCCAATGCGTTTAACCACTAGACCAACTGTCTCTCAGCCTCCTATTTACTATATTTGAAACCATTTATCAGATAATGCTTTGAGGAAAAAAATAATTGTTTTGGTAATGTGTTATTTTCTCAGTCCTGCCATCTCATGAACTTTTGATCATATTTTTACTTTATTTTTTTTTATTTGATTTGTCAATCGCTTACAAGATAATAGGTATAAGAATAAACATGAGTATGAATACAGGAAATAGGTATGAATAAATGGGGACAATAGGACAGGGACAGTAGGCACGATTGTGCACTTATGCACGCCCCTTACAAACCTCTTAGGAGTGAAGGTTTGAGGATGGTAACAACAGAGTCAGGTAGTGTATTCCAGGCATTGACCACTCTGTTGCTGAAGTTATACTTTCTGCAATCAAGTCTGGAGCGGTTTACATTGAGTTTGTATCTGTTGTGTGCTCTTGTATTGTTGCGGTTGAAGCTGAAGTAGTCATTGACTGGTAGACATTGTAGCAGATAATTTTGTGTACTACGCTTAAGTCCAACTGTAGGCGGCGTAGTCCAAGCCCAACATTTCAAGCCTGGAGTATTCTGTTGCAAGCAGAGGAGTGTAGTACTCTTCTCGTGAAATACTTCTGGACATGCTCAATTGTATTAATGTTCGATATACAGTGCAGATTCCAGACAGATGAGCTGTATTTGAGTATTGGTCTAGCAAATGTTTTGTATGCCCTAGTTAGCAATTCAATATTACCAGAGGAGAAGCTTCGTAAGATTATATTTACAACTCTTAATGCCTTTTTGACAATGCTGTTACAGTGAGCTCTGGTGCTTAGGTCATTTGATATGAGTACTCCAAGGTCCTTGACAGAGTGAGGGTTGTCAATGAGGTCGTATCCGCCTAGCTTGTATTTGGTGTACTGATTTTTTTACCAATATAAATGTAGGACAAAGCATTTGTTGGTCGAGATTTGGAGTTGTCAATTGTTTGACCATTCAGACACATAATCAAGATTGCTTTGAAGGACGGTAGCATTGTCAGTGGTGTTGTAAAGAGAAATGTTATTACATTCTCTTTATATTTAGGTGTTTTCAATGAATGGATACTAAAGGAAAGATTATTTATGGGGATTATATAATCTGACATTTTAAGATTCATTGAATTTGAATATAAAATAACACCAACAGAAAATTGCATTGTGAGTGTATAGATCAGATCTAAAGTTCTGTATGAGTTCCCCAAAATTAGATGCAAAAAGATAAAATGTGTATTTTTCATAAGGTATGAATTAATACATTTTAGTTATAATGTACACTCTTCAATTAAGGTTTGGTTGAATGCATAGGACTTTGCTACACTTCTGAACTGATTTTTAGTCTCTTTCGTAACTAAAAGTTATTTGCAATTGTGCATCAATTACAGTGTGTGTGAACATTTATAAAACTGGAGATCCCATGTAATTGTAAACTTAGGATGATAGTGATGGTGATAATGCTGCTGGTATCCATTTTGTCTTTTTTTCTCTTTTTACTCTGTAGGTGAACAAACTTGAAAGGGAAAAAATCCAAGAAACAAAGCGGATCCGGGAATTAGAACAGCGCAAACAGACAGTGCAGATCACTGAACTCAAAGCTAAACTCCATGAGGAGAAGATGAAGGAGCTACAAGCTGTCCGGGAAAACCTTATCAAACAGCATGAGCAAGAAATGGCACGGACGATGAAAATCAGAGACAGTGAAATCCAGAGACTCAAGTCAGCACTGTATGCATTGCGAGAAGGGAGTAGTGATAAAGTACGGACAGCCCTGAGCATTGAGGCTCGTGAAGAGGCCAGGAAACAATTTGACTCTGAGCGCCTTAAACTTTTGCAAGAAATTACTGAACTGAAGTCTGCCAAGAAGCAGGTGGACGAAGCCCTGAATAACATGATCCAAGCTGATAAGATTAAAGCCGGGGATCTCCGGAGTGAGCATCAGTCCCACCAGGAGGCAATCTCTAAGATCAAGTGGGAGAGTGAGAGGGATATTCGCAGGCTGGTTAGTAACGTGTCTAAATATCCCGCCATATTTATGGCTCAATGTGCATAACCTTTCTTGTGATTCTCATTACACAATGTGCAAAGATTTTGATTGCCAAATTTGAGAGAGCTGCCCTCCAAAGCTATTGTGCATTATAAGTATGTTATAATGCAAACTTCTGTGTGTGTGTCAGAATTAGCCTGTAATATCAACATAAAGAAAACGAATTAGTAGTTTATCTTTCCAATTGTTACCAGCGCAGGACATTTTAACAGTCAATACTTAGGTACAAAAATTGCACTGAAAAATAAGAGACTGAGCTAAGAATAAGGATTCTAAAATTAAAGAAATGTGACCATATTAGCTTGGTGGAGGGGGGGAAGCATACTGTGTCCACTAAAAAAGATATAGCTATCATCATGCATCCTATTAACCTAGCTTATGCTATCATTGCTTTGTGCTGGTACCATATGCATTTAGTGACAATAGAAAATTCTCAATGAGTATTGCTCAAAATCATGAGTGTTTAAACTAATATATCAGCAATTGTGTACCTTCTTGTCTTCAAAATGCTTTCCCACATGCCATTAAAATTTTAGTCCTATGTATACTTTAGAAAAAGTGCCATGGAATTCTGCACAGTTGTTTCTCAGAAAAAAAAACACCAAATGTTTTATTTCTCTCACAACTTGTATGTGAGATTTGGTGCCTGAGTTTTGAATGACTTGCTGTTGAGGAAATCTTTGGAGTTAAAACCAACAATTCACTAATAATTTAAACATACTGGATGGAGATCTACATTAAAAAAAAAACTAAATAGGCTGTATTTTCTTATTTCTTATATTAACCACTAGACCAAACCTTAACCATTAGACCAGGGGTGTCAAACTGACAGCCCACGGGCCAGATGCATCATGCACAAGCCACACCCACCTCAGCTCCACGAAGGGAGAAAACATTGTGATACGTCATGTGATGGCAACATAACGCCACGAGTTTGGCACTCATGCACTAGACCAAATTGGCTTTCCAATTCTATTTAAAAGATGTCTTGAAGTTCTACGTAGTGTTGCCTGTTTGTCTGCATCCAGCAATAATTTATTTTTACTGAACTCCCATTTTGTGTTTTCTTCTTGCTCTCACAAAATATTGACATATTTTTCCTACAGTGATCTTTGCCACTGTTGTCACTTAATTATGTGGAAAGATTTGCTAGTGTACAGTGATGAACAATTGCTCATTAGAGACGTAAATAATTTATTTTCAGATTAATTTATTCACCCTTGAGGCCTCTCATAAGGTACTAGAAATGAACTGCTAAATTCAATAAATTGAAACACAGGTAGCTGATAGGAAAAATATTTTCAGTTGCATCTGTTCTAGGGCTGAGTTGAAATGGAGAGATGTATGTTTCATTAAGATGTCACCATCTTTGAATGTATTTGTTTGTTTGTTTAACCAACATATATAGCCACCCATTCCAGCAAATTATTCTGGGCAGTGAATAGTACAAACAATTAAAGACACAGCAGCCAAGAAAACTACAATAGGTTACCTGGGCAGGAGACAAATCACTTCACTCACCCCAGGCCAGAGTACACAATGAGGTCTTTACGTCCATACAAAAGGCCAGCAGTATCAGAGACAATCTAATCACCAGAGGAAAAATGTTCCATAGAAAAGGCATTAGGGCAGAAAAGGCTCATCTTCTGGGCCTTATTCAGCTGACATTTTTTACCTGATGAGACCCAGATGGTGCCTATCTGGCTGGACCAGATATGTTGTATGGGTATAGATGGCTTCTTAACTCACTTAGCCCTGTGCCTTCAAACATCTTAAAGGTCTGAAATGCCCCTGAAATACCCTGACAGCAATAGAACTCATGAAATAGTGAAATCACCTGCACCAGGTAAACTGGCTTCATATTTGTGCCGATTGAAGCTTCCAAATGCTCTTCAAGGGCAGCCTCACACAGAGCATGTTGCAGCAGTTTAGATAGGAGGTCATTCCTTTTTAATTATTGCTTGTACTCGTAATAAAAGAGTGCAAAATTATGCACAGAAGGACAGCTTTTGGGGTAGAAGAAAGGAAATGTTCCCCATTTGTTAAGACAAATAGGCCAGCTCTCTCTTACGCTAACCATGCGAGTTTAATTGATTAGTTGGGGCACAATGTGAAATTCTACTGTGCAATTAAGCAGGAAGTTATCTGAATTAACGGAAGAATACAGAGATAATATTTTCAGCAAAATAGGTCTTTAAGTATATATGCTATTATCACTATATCACTTGTAATGGAATCTCTATTTGTATGTGTAACCTTTCCACATTTTGTTTGGACTAAGTTGGACCATAGCAAAAGTGCAATGCTAATCAGTAACTGTACTGCGATTAAGTTTAAAACTTGGGTGTGTGTGTCTGATGCCCAACAAGCTGGATAATTGGAATTTCAGGAAATACTCTGGATGGATGGCTTTAAAGCAGAAATGCTTACAGCTCAGCTAAACTCCTGCTTGGATTATATACATATTTTGGATTAAGAAAACCCTTAAAATTGTATCAAAACTTTCACCTAATCTGAAACATACCAACATATTGGGGCCATTTCTATAGGAGCTAATTTAGTACTTAACTCCTATTCATGATATAATTAAAGTTTATCTTTAAAGTTTTAATGATCTTTAAAACCCAAATAAATAGAAAAATAAATGGGACTGAAGCATCTAAAAGAATACCTTTATCAGCCAGAAGTACTGCTGAGATATTATATATCAATCAGGAAATAAAGTGGTAATTCTGTTCTTATAATACAATTGTGGATAACAATTGGAAACGTGTTAATTTAAACTCCGTGTGCCAGATATAAATTGGTATTTTTTATCAGGGATTTTAATATGGCTGATCTGAATTTGATATGCATTGTCAGATTTGAGCACTGTATTTTACTATTATGGGCATGACAGTATTTTTATCATTTGCAGTTCCTGCTGTAGTTGTAGGATGGTATGTTCACTATGTGATCCCTGATTAGCTGGTATCACACAATAAATATATTGTTTCCAGTAAAAACAAACAAAAGGCACTCAAAAGCCAGAAATTGGGAATAATTGCTGGCTACAAGTATTGAAAAAATATGGAGTACTAGAGGATGGGAAGTTAGATTTAAATAAATTATCTGCTTGGTTATTTGTTGCTAGTTTAAAGATTTTTTTTCTTTATTTAGTATTTTATTTCAATTTATACTTTATGGTTTGACTTGCAAGACAAGAAAGACTTGAATACAACCAAAGCCATTCTTGTTCAGAATAATCCATATAGAACTGTAATGACTGATCTTTTCAAATGTTAAGCAAACTTTATTGCCTTCACTGAAACATCAAGAAGAAATGCTGAAGTCAGCCCCAACTTCTGCGACTGACAGCAGGGATATAGATCTGGATTCAGCCCACTTAGGCATAAGTTTCCATTGAGAAAGATGTGCAAATGATGAAATGTGCATTGCAACATCATAAGAAAATTATATTGTAGTATAAAAGGGTGGAGCTTGGGTCTTAACATCACAATGCATATTTCACCATGTCAGTAACATCTTGGGTAGGTATAGATGCCAGTGTTCCACCATACTGCATCTTAGTTAAAACTTAGAAGCATTCTGACAACTGTATGCTTGTTGGGCTCTTGTGCTTGTTGGGTCAAATCACATTTTTCCAAATTAAAAATATTATAAATCAGGCCTTGATTAAAATATGTTGTTTCATTTTAGTAAATCAGCTATTAATATTTCAAGTGCAAAATTCTATGTAGAAACTTCTGCAACTTTTTATTTGATTTGGTGTTTGTTTTTCTTCTCATCAAATGAAAATAATTTTCCTCCCCAGAATATCTGGCCAATTGGGGACAAAACCAATGGATCTTTGAATCATCATGCAGTTTCTCTGATTGTCAAAGCTGGCCCTATCATTAGGCAAAATGAAGCCATTGCAATGAACAGTAACCCTGGATGGCCCTAAACCACTGGGCCACAAACAACTTTAAGGCTAGGAGATTTCAAGGCAGATGTTTAGCCTGGCCAGCCACTCTATGGACATCACCCTGAGGTGTTGCTTAGAACAAAGTTTAATGCAAGGAACTCAGAATGCATCACTCTATGAACCTTCCTATAGCAGCATCTATGGTGCATGTATTATCTAAAGAATAAATCCTTTTGTTACTCCCATTTGGAGTAGGATATACAAGAGGAAATAAAAATGGCAGCTTGAGGCAGAATCTGCCATGGGAATGACAAAGATATAATAATCTTGGGATGCTTCTGCTGTTTGTGATAATCAGTTATATTGTTTCTAATACACAGCTAATCAAAATGATACAAGATTTTGATTCTTGGATCTTTTGAAAAGATTGAGAGGTCCAGATAAGAAGATGTATATACCTGTGTTATTATTGGTGATTAGAATAGCTTCCATTCAATGAAGCAGAGCAAGATTAATCTATTTGCTTAATGAGCAATCTTTGATTGGCAATTTCAAGTTGTATTCCTTCTGTATTTTCCAAACTTGTCTTTCTGTGTTATAATTTATAGAAAATTCAACACAAAGCTCCCATTCTTACCATGATTTCCAAAATATATGACTGCATTCTTAACTAGAAGAATTTGGTTTCTGCTAGCCAACACTGTGTACTTATATCTCACAGTCAATAATGGTTTTGGCTTTACCAAAAATGAAAAACAAACTGCGGAGAAATTCACCAGTTTCATAGAGCTGAGAATATCAAATCTAGATATCAAATGATGTCTGCCCTCATTTTTCTTGATGGCTGAATGACAACCTGTAAATAAGACTTTCGCTAGGTTTTATCTATAGTGGAACAGAGTTCTGTTTCTCATATTTCACTCAAGATTCAGGATCAAACCAGAATTTTTGCAGAATAATGCAAACTGATCAGGCTGTTCCTCAAACCTTAGATAGAATGCATTTGGTGAATTGGGTGATTTTTGCACCAAGCTACCTGTAGATGTTCCAGGCTTTACACTTGCCACTGCTTTCTAATGTAAGGACAATTAAAAATTGCATTAAAAAGCATCGATATGCAGATTTGCTTGTTTATTTGTATTCTTTTGTGCCACTATTTGAGCCATGGAATATTACATTAAAACAATGGTACTTACAAAATACATAACTTAAAAATAATGTTTAATTTTAAATACGTATATTCTAATGTGCACTGAACTATTTTATGCTGTTGTAGTTTTAGAGAAGAAATTGCTATAACAAATGCTGAAACAAATGAATCCTGAAGAACTATTACTTGCAAAATGTATTCAAATGCATGGATTCATTTATTGTACTTATGCCATATCACTGTTCTCATGTATCTTCATTCAGATGGATGAGATCAAAGCAAAAGACAGAACTATCTTTTCTTTGGAGAAAGAGCTGGAGACCCTGACAGGATACGTTCAGAAGCTTCAGCTACAGAAAGAAGCATTGGATGAACAACTGTTTTTGGTTAAGGAGGCTGAATGCAACATGAGCAGTCCCAAAAGAGAGATCCCAGGCAGAGCAGGAGATGGCTCGGAACACTGCAGCAGTCCTGTAAGAAGCATGTTCTATTTCATCACACTGGGATTTTGATTGGGTCCACTTATTGCATCATTGCTCTGCTTTCCATGAGTGGCATCTACTCACGAACTATACAATGCTCCCTCTTGTGGGAATTCGAAGGTGGCATTTCAGTTGTGATTCAACTGTGCACTTAATTCAAAATGAGAAAGGGGGAGGGGGAGGGGGAAGAGGAGGAGGAGATAAATGATCGGCATTTATACCGAGCCTTTAAAACACTCCAAACATTCTATATTCATTAACTCAACTATTTATAAAAAGAAGCTTATAAAAGCCTGCTGATGATGTTCCCTTGTTGAAGATCAAATTATACACTGAGACTGTGACATAGAACACACTTACTGGTTTAGAAACATACAGTCACATTGTTTACATAAAATGCAATGGGGCGTGCATAAGCGCACCAACGTGCCTACCGTCCCTGTCCTATTGTTTCTCTTATTCTTCTTTTATTTTTCTTATATGTACCCATTTCATGTATTCACAACTATGTATAACACTTATACTTATTATCTTGTAAACAATTGGCAAATCAAATAAATAAATAAATAAAATAAATATGTTTGGCAAGGATGCACAATATGTGGTTCTCTAGACACTACTGACTTGTACTTGTCAGTATTTGTCACTGATAGAAGAAAATATTTGGACCTCAGGGTTGACCTGTGGGATCCTTGGTGCTCTCTGGGCTTGGTTGTTTTCTTACCAAACTAGTAACATTATCAATACACTGATGATGTTACCAAGTGTGGTAATGAAATGTCTGCAAGAAAACAACCAAACTTACAGAGTACCAAGAACCTCACAATATTTGCTTCTATTGGCTATGTGTGAACTATGCAATTCCATTTCACAAATGAAGGCAAAAACAAGTCCCAGGATAATGTTCAAGGATCCCATCTGCGCCGATCACTGGGACCAGAAGTTTAGTCTTCCAAGCTTTCAGACTCATGCTGGAGCCCATCCTCAGGGAACTTCTCTTTCACCACTGTGATGAGAGAGAACTTCCCCGAGGGTGGGTTCTACCACAAGTCCGAAAGCCCAGAAGACTAAGCTTCTGGTCCCAGTGGCTGACACAGATTGGATCCTGCAATTTCACCTTCATTGTGATTCATAATTTCTGCCAAGGATCTCAACACTTGACTATAAATAACACTTGTGTCGAATTATTTTTCTTTGACAAACATTGTAGGATCTACGTAGAAATCAGAAGAGAATGGCAGAACTCAATGCAACTATTCGGAAACTTGAGGACCGGAACACTTTACTTGTGGATGAACGTAATGAATTGGTATGACCACTTAGCAGTTTCTGAACATTTTATTTCATCTAAAATATCTGGGATAGCAATAACAAAATCATAAATGATAAATAATACTGCAGAGTTGTTTTGGCTTTGTTCATACTTGTTTTTCTTCCGTTCAATCATGTCTGACTCTCTGGATAAGTCCCTGCAATTTTCTTGGCAAGGTTGTTCAGAAGTGGTTTGGGCTGAGGAAAGTTCAAGGTCACCCAGCTGGCTTTGTTCCTAAGGTGGGACTAAAGTTCATGGTCTCCTGTGGAATCATTTCAGTGGAAGGTGATAGAAGTTCTCTAGTTAGGAGCAGGACAACTGATATTAATTATCTGAATCGAGTTAGACTGAGAATGATTTATCTAAATTGACCCAGTAAAATTCCATGGCTATAGGTAGACGTGAACCTGGGTTGACCACTATAATAAGCTCATCATGTGACCACTATCTTCCATAATTCATGTTTTGTAGCACTGCTTGTGTGTGAACTCAGGCAATTCTGATTTATTTCATAAATAATGGTTAGTTCAAGGTGTAAAATCAGTCCCTGGCTGATTGCTTCTCTTGGTTTCACGTGATTAATTTTCCAGCACTGTATATTATACATATTTTAGTACCAAAACACAACCACAGCAATTGAAAAGCAACCATTCTTTCTCTTCTTAGAAGCATAATCAGAAATAAGGCATGACATGGCCTCTCATTCAATGTTAGGAATAGTAGTTAGGTTGGATTCTTATGTTAAATTTATTTTTTGGCTATAGATACTTGAATAACATTTCAAAAAATAAGTGTAAGAAAGTTAGAAGTGGAATCTCTTTCCATAATGAACTCATCAATATTTTTAACTCTGATTAAACATGTTTTGTAGAGTCAAATGACATTATTATTATTTTAAGATTTGCAGATGACATCTTAAAAAAACATCAAAGCTTGAAATTCCATCCCTCAAACTGTTTCCTATAGATCTGATTCATACAATATTCTAAGCCACGATGTAATTTGTTTTGAAGTTAGTGTGATATATGAATCAACATGTTAGCTTATTGAAGATCAATGTTTTAAACATTTCCATTCCAGAAAAAATATAAATATAGATATGTCAATATATGTCAATCAGAGTGTTCAGGTAATCCTTGACTTACAACAATTCATTTAGTGATCGTTCAAAGTTATAACGGCACTGAAAAAAGTGACTTATGACCATTATTCACACTTGTGACTGTTTCCTCATCCCCATGGTCATGTGATTTACATTCAGATGCTTGACAGCTGACTCACATTTATGACGATTGCAGTATCCCAGGGTCATGTGATCGCCTTTTGCAACCTTCCGACAAGCAAAGTCAATGGGGAAACCAGATTCACTTAACAACCGTGTTACTAATTTAACAACTGCAGTGATTCCCTTAACAAATGTGGAAAGAAAAGTTGTAAAACAGGGTAAAACTCACTTAACAAATCTCTCACTTAGCAACATTGTGCTCAATTGTGGCTGTAAGTTGAGGACTACCTGTATATGTGTTAGTGGATGTATGTACTGTAGATGTGTAGTCTATCTAGCTAGCTAATTAATTAGTATTTTGTTTGCAGTTGAAACGTGTTCGAGAAGCTGAAAAACAATGCAAACCTCTTCTGGAAAGAAATAAGTGCCTCTCTAAAAGAAATGATGAACTCATGCAGTCATTGCAGCGCATGGAGGAAAAACTTAAAGCAATCACTAAGGAAAATGTAGAGATGGTTTGTACCAAGAATTCAAATTTATTCTGTTTTTTATTCATTAGTTTTTTTTCCCGTTCTTGGCATATAACTATTAAAGGAAATGCCATAATCCTATTTTGATAATAGACATTTTTGGTGTCATAACAAGGTATGAAAACTGAAAGGACTAACATCCAGTCAATGTTATCCTGACTTTTTTATGTTCATAAAAATTGCAACAAAGAAAAAACCATGCCCAACCAATATGGGGTGAAGTAATTTTTCATTGGATTGGTGTATGTGTTTTTCTTTTCAGTACTTTTTTTCTTTATTTTAAACTGGAGCCTATTTCCCCAAATTGGCATAAAATGATGGCAACAACTTGAATCAAAGTTTGGAGATTCAGATTGGGGTTCTAGAAAACACAAAAAATAATTTTTTAATCCTGGGGTTGTCGGTGCCCCCTTTCAGTTTAGAAAGACGGACATGAGTTAGAAGGAACTGCAGTGATGCTCAATTCAAAATTGAACTTCTGTTTCCCAAAAAATAATTGCTCTTGGATTCATTTTCATTATTCCCTTAATTCTCTAGGGTTAACATTACAAAAGCTCACAATTTGTTGTTTTTCTCCATTCCTGTTTTTTCATGTTTTGAAAGCCATTTGCTACAGTTTATATGTAGGAATCAAACAGATGCAATAAACAATGGCCTGGATAATTTTTCTAGAGAGCCAGGCAGGCCTCTATATCCCAAGCATTTGTATTTAGAAGTCCCAGTGAGTTCAGTTTTGTCTCTTTGTTTATAAATATACACAACATCCATAGTTGAATGCTCTGTTGAGTATTTTTCCATAAAGAGACATGTATCTTTCCTTTTCTCAACACAACAGTAATTTAAAAACATGCCATGGGAGAAAAACAGCTCTAACATCTATAATTCAGTGTTTAAGATAGGTGAAAAATAAAATGTGACAAATAATACAGTATGATGAAAATTTTAAATAATCTAAAAAGAAAACTGGCTTTCCTGTTTTATTTTGTTGTTGTGCAGAAAGAAAAAATGGTATCACATCCTCCTCTGAAGAAATTAAAATCGCTCAATGATCTTGATCAAGCAAATGAAGAACAAGAAACCGAATTTTTGAAGCTCCAGGTTATAGAACAACAAAACATCATTGATGAGCTGACAAGAGTAAGTTTGTTAAGTCTTCATAAATTAAGAACCTAGAAACAGATCTTTTAAGATTATATAATTTAAAAGAAATTGCATTAGGAATAATGTATTTTAATATAGCATTTTCTATACTAGATGCTCTATAGATGTTTTGAATTCTACAAAGTCCAACTAATGTGAAATACAGTCCAGAATAGACATGCCTGAGCTTGTGAGATTAGATTAATAAAATAAGTTGAAACCTGGTAAACTGCAAAGCAAAGTCAAGAAGTCAGCATCACCTCTATTTACAACAATGGACGAAATAAAGATTCCCACATTTGCTTCAAGGCATTCTCAGGAAATAATATGGAAGGTGGCAAATAACACAGTACTTTATTCAGAAATGCACTCAGAGTTTCCTACAGTTACAAGGTAATTGTACAGATCACTCTATACCTACTACAGGAATTTAGATTAAAGCATATTTATGGATCTCTATCTAGCTTCCATATAAACCTATTGAATGAAGCAGACCCCCAATTCTAAATAATTGGTTTCATGTCAAACTGCTTTTACTAGCAATATCGTTTAAAAACAAAAACTTTAACCAAATATTTGACCACATGAAGTATTAATGCCTCAATCTCAAGTATAATGCCTTGATAAGACCACACTTGGAATAGTGCATCCAGTTTTGGTCACCACAATATAAAAAAGATGTTGACATACTAGAAAGAGTGCAAAAAAGAGCAACAAAGATGAGGGGACTGGAGGATAAAACATATGAAGAAAGGTTGCAGGAACTGGATACGTCTGTTTAATCAAAAGAAGGACTAGGGGTGATATGATAGTGTTCCAAAGCTAAGGGGCTGCCACAAAGAAGAGAGGGCCAATCTATTCTCCAAAGCACCTGAAGGCAGGACAAGAAGCAATGGATGGAAACTAATCAAGGAAAGAACCAACCTTGAACTAAGGAGAAATTACCTAACAGTTAGAACAATTAATCAGTGGAACAACTTGCCTCCAGAAGTTGTGGATGCTCCAACACTGAATGTTTTTAAGAAGAGATTGAACAACGATCGGACAAGGAATGAAATGATGTAGGGTTTCCTGCCTGAGTAGGAGAGTGGACTAGAAGACTTCCATGGTCCCTTTCAACTCCTTTGTTTTGTTATCTTTGTATCCTGTGTGGTAACTGTTTCTTGGTTTTCTTATCTAGGATAGAGAGAAACTTATTAGACGGAGGAAGCATAAAAGAAGTTCAAAGCCAATTAAGGTAAATTTACAGATTATTTTGAATCCCACTAATATATTAAATTATATTTCATTTCCAATTCATGAAATTACTCTATTCCATGCCCATTTCTCAATGAATTCAGAAGGAAAGGTATTAGGCCTCATAGAAACCATATATCAAAGAAAGAAAACATTTTCTCAAGTAGCAGTAAATCCAGCTGTGCTTACTAGTGATGGAGGCAGGAAAACTAAACAAAAATTCGATCATATGCCAATTTCTTGCTAACATCTGTGGTTCTGCAAGCTGCAAAACTGACTCTAGTCTAGACCATACTCATACAATATGTTTTCCACTTCTGTGATGTCTTATTTTTTATGTGGGAACAAAAACACAGTAGTATATGTGTGATTTAAATTCTCATTGATCAGACTTCTTCATTACTCACTTTG
Organism: Notechis scutatus; assembly: GCF_049901735.1. Classification (NCBI taxonomy): domain Eukaryota; kingdom Metazoa; phylum Chordata; class Lepidosauria; order Squamata; family Elapidae; genus Notechis; species Notechis scutatus. Next base: position 87,895,428 of record NC_142010.1, on the reverse strand, counting down.
GCAAGTTTTAAGTGCTGAAATCATCAGTACTTTGCTATCCAACCTGCTGACTAACCAATTCTGTCAGTTTGGTATATGACTCATTTTCTTCTTTGATGTTGCTAATTAACTTAGTCAGTCTGAATACTAAAGCTATTTTTAAATCATTGAATTGTAATAGTAGGCTCCAAAAAAATAGCAGTTATTTTCCAGCATTGCTTGTGAGACCTATAAATGATGTTGCATAACCAAACAAGCAAGCTTAATGAGGAAGCAAATGGTCTTGGAAAAAATGCTTCCTTGTTTATTTGCATCTCAGTTTCCTTCCGTTTCCTAGGTCAATTGTTAGACTTCAACCTGCCCAGAGCAAAGTCTATCCTGTTGTACTCTGTAAAGGACTTTTAGTCAGAGCCTTTGGAGTTGTTTCTGGATTGTGAATGCCACAATTGGAAATGAGGAGTTAGAAGGACAAACTGTCCAGGGGTGATAGATCCAGTTGTGGGATTCAGCCAGTTCACATCGGTTCACATGAACTGTTTGTTAAATTACCACCCCACCCCATCCCACCCCACTATTAAAATGGCTCCTGGGCACTGCGCTGCAATGGAGAAACAGGCAACGGTGTGGCCTGAGCAAGGGAAGGAGAAGGGCACTTTTCCTCTTTCTCCTCCCTTCTCCTCCTCCTTCCCTCCTGCCAGCCACTCTGTTTCCTGTTTCTCCATTGCAGCACAGCACCCAGGATTGACTTGGATAGCGAGGATGATAATTTAACAACTGGTTCACCCAGGGTCAGATTGGCCATCACAGACTGGTTGTTAAATTATTTGAATCCCACTACTGGGTAGATCTGTTTCTTTTCTGCAGTCATCAGCAGAGCCATTTGGCTAGTTTACTGCCTTCAAATTCTAGGTTTTCATAACAAAACAGAGTTTCAAAAAACTAGATAATTCCTACATGGCAGAAAAAAATTTCTTTGCTGCCTTTTTGTATTTCTTTGCTGCCTTTTTGTTGTCACCCAGATGAAGCATCTCCAACAAATACCTGACCAAGTACATATGATGGAGTATTAGCTGTGCTAGAAAGCTAGGCTGGTGGCAGAGTTAGAATGCTTGGCTTTTTTTTTTATAGAGGCATGTTCTGGACACAGTTTATGGGGGTGATGATGACTCCATGGACTCTGAAACATCATCCATGGCTTCATTCAGGACAGACAGAACACCAGCAACACCAGATGAAGATCTAGATGAAGTAAGATTTTTTTTTCCTATTTTTATAAAGTTTGAATAATTAGCAAATGCGTATCATCCCTTTCAATTTCTTGTTGACCTATTTTTTATATAGTGTCCTTCGAAACCTCTATTTGAACCTCCTCCAATTCCTCTTTAATTTTTTTCTAAAAATTCCCTCAATTTCTGCTGTTTAAAAAAATCACATCTTCCTTTGTCCCATCAAAATGACAAATGGACATTTGTTCCATCATTGCTTTAATTTCTCGGTCAAAAATACCTTTTCTCTTAAGCAAAATACTAATAGGAATTTCTTTAAAAACAGCTGCATATGTTGTGAAACTTGGTCTTTTTCCTAACAAAGTGTACCAAAACATACCTTGGAAAATTTCTTATTCTTTTTGAAATTTTGTATTTATTCTATATACTTTTTCAAGGTCTAACCTCTGTATACTCCTCAAACCCAGCCAAAAATATTGCCAAAGTTTTAACCTTTTCTCTAATATCTTCACCAGAATTATTCTGGATTAAAAGAAAATTTCTTCCCTCTCTAAATTCCAATAGAAACAGATTATCAAGTTCACTTTACAACAGTCTTATAATAGAAACTTATTCTTCAAAACCTCCACTTTGCATTTATTTATTTTACAAGTCCAGGCATTTGTTTTACAGAGCTTTCTGTCTTCTCAACTTCTTCTTTCATCTCCTCTTCTACTTTACAAATCTTTCACCCATTCTTTTTTCAAAAGTTGTCAGTTTAGCATCAGGTGATTCAGCTAACTTACTGGCCAGTTGCTCAAACATTTTCTGAAGCAAACCTGGTGTAATCCCTCTCTCTGCACTTTGCTCTAACAAAGTCTCCCCTCTATTTTTGCCACTTTTCTGGTGGTTACCATTACGAATTATAATAAAAGAGAAAAGGCAAGCCCTTTCTTTGTTTTTTGTTTCTTTCTATTTTGTGTTTCTGTGCCTTTATTACTTTCAGCTCAAGTGAAACTCCATAATTAAAATAAGCATCCTATTTTGGCTCATATTACATTTCCTTTGTTTTATAAAGTCCACCAACTGTCAGCACTATTTAATAGTACCCAAAAAACATTCCACAAAGGGTTTGCTTTGTTTGTCAATTTAATTCCAATTAATTCAAAAGCACTTTACCAAAAACAATCTTTCAAAATAATTATCCTTTATGTATAAATTTGTGTTTTTCCCTCTTAAGCTTTTTGCAACTAGTGTTTAAGTCTTTAAAACCTTTTTTAAAACCATTCCAGAAGGAATGACTCACCCAGGATTATTTTTTATCCTGTCACTCAGAAAATCTCTCTTTAGCTGTAAATTAGTTACATCTGAAAGTGTTTAAGAAATTAGGCTAGTGCAAACCTTATCTTCATATAGGCTGCATTGTGGCTGTAAGCTTAACTGAAATTCCACAACTCCCAGCCTTGCAATTCATAAACTGATCACAAAAATCTTACTCCCTGCGGTCTACTTATGAGGAGTAAGTATTCTGTGTTCAAGTGGGAGAACTCATGATCTCTTGTTTATGGGTGAAATTGCATCAGCCAGAATTCATGTCTGGCTGCTGATCTCTTCTTCAGTGTCTTCCCTGCTCCTTCAGAGACATCTAGTTCACCATGGCTCCTCATGTCATGCCCCTGTTGGAATCTGATTCTGTGGGAGAGGTGGAACAGCTGACAGGGAGTGGGAGTGTGGCTCCAGTGGCTGTGGAGGAAAGTGGGGAAGGGCACAATCTGGCTGGGCATTCAGAGAAAGACCCAGATCCACCCCCTTCACCCTAAGGCACGCAGGGAGGAACAGATAGGGGAGCAACGTGGGTTATGGGGCAGAAAAAGGCCCTGATTTCCTTCATTAGCTGCAGCTGGGAAAGAGGGTGTTTGCGCATAGCTCCTTGCTGGAAGCAAAGCATGAATTATTTTGGTTTGTCAAGTTTTATCTGAGTTCTGGCATCCTCCCAACTGTGTGTGTTTTGTTATCTTTTGAAGTCTTCAATTCCTTATCCTGCCCTGTCTCATTACCTGCTGCAGCATGGTTTCTGTTGGTTTTTATTTATAATTTATATGTATTTTGGGTTCGGATGGAATTTCTTCCCTTTAAAAACTGTTTTTGGGATAGTTTTTTTTCCAGCCGAGGATAACTGGACATTGGGGGCCAAGTTGGAGGTATAAAAGGGATTTTACCTATTTTTGTGCCTTTGTTGCTTTTGTGCCATGCCCCAGGTCAATGTTTTCTTAACCTGTGTATTCCAGAGTACAATATTTTGTTTTTCCTAACATAATAAATTCCAATCTTATTATGCTACAATCTATTCTTACACATTCCATATTTTTTTCAATACTACACTTAATGTTTATCTGAAACTTTCTCTTTTTCAGAGCTTAGCAGCTGAAGAATCAGAGTTGCGATTTAGACAATTAACAAAAGAATATCAGGCCCTCCAGAGAGCCTATGCATTATTGCAAGAGCAAACTGGAGGTATAATAGACGCAGAAAGAGAAGCCAAGGTTGGTATCTGCCAAGGTCAACATAGATGTCACCCAAATACAGTCCGTAAACATATATGTGTATCTATCCACCTCTCTCTTATTTCTAATTCATTCAAACAACCTAAAGCAAAACTACAAAAATTGCCATGCAATTGAATAACAATAACACAGACCAATCATTTTAAAGTAATAGTCAAACATGCTAAGAACTTTGTCACAGAAAAAGATGCTACTTAAAAAACACAGAGTAGAATGGAACAGGGTCTCAAAACTCAAAGTATTGTGAGAGTTACAAAAGGACCATTTCATTAGCACAAAGTAGCAATATGGCTGCTTGCCAGAGGAAAAGAAGGAGCTGAGAATAAATTAAAGATAATTTGAAACTCAGGAAGTTTAACGAGATCTAAAAACATGATTAATGAAAGTACATTTTTTCCTTTTTAACAGGCACAGGAGCAACTCCAAGCTGAAGTCCAGAGATATAGAGCAAAAATAGAAGATCTTGAAAAAACATTGGCCCAAAAAGGACAGGTAGACACTTTACAAAATATTTTTTCCTCAATTACTTTTAAAGTTATTAGCATTAGTTTGTTATCTAGGAAAGATTCATTTTGCATATATGAATCGAGTAGCTGAAAGGATGCCTGTAAACAATTAGAAATAATTATATAAAAGTATATTGCTGTGTGAGCATAACTGTATACTGTAGATGTCCTTGTGGGAATTGCAGCTACTTTGATGCTTCCGATAATACCCAATAACAATTGTTTCCATTAATTTAGCAGAATTATTGAATTGCTTTAGCAATTTTTTTCATTGTGACAGAAGTTTTAATCATAGTTGTCAACATGATTCAATGGATTGTGCCATACTTCAGTCATTTAGTGGATTTAATTTTATTCATGGGTAATTTAAATTTATTTGATTTAATAAAAGAGATTAACAAAGCCACATTTCTTTATATCTTATTCTTTTTTAAAAAAATAAAAAGGACTCACACTGGGTAGAAGATAAACAACTTTTTATTAAGAGGAATCAAGAGCTTTTGGATAAGGTATGTTCACGCTTGAATGATTAGAAAAGGGGTTGCTAGTCTTTTTGTGTTGGTGGGCTCATTTGGAATTCTGAGAAAACATTATGGGTATCCTCACAAAATAGCAATAGCAATAGCACTTAGACTTATATACTGTTTCACAGTGCTTTACAGCCCTCTCTAAGTGATTTACAGCATATTGTCTCCAACAATCTGGGTCCCCATTTTACCGACCACGGAAGACTGGAAGGCTGAGCTGGTCAGGATCAAACTCCAGACTGTGGGCAGTTTTAATACTGCATTCTAACCATTCTGCCACCAGGGTTCCTATAAGGTGACTACAAAGTGATGTTTGCCTTCTACATTTCCCAGATTGGTTTCTGCTCTTTAGCTTACTTTGTCTTCTCTGTGGAAGGTGGCCCTCTTCCAAACAAAGCACTGGGCTACATTCACATACAGTTTCATTTTGAATAACATTTCTAAGGCTGGGGCCCAGAGACAAGTTGAAATTATTGTGCTTAAAACAAGTGCTTTGGTTTGCCACATGCCAACTTCCCTTTTCTTTGAACTGAAATGATTTGGGAAGCGGGCAAGAATTCTGTTAGGATAATGGTAGGCACTTTGTACTGACAGATATGATACTGTGGACTCAGAGTCGTGTTTAGAACTGAAATTTCTGAATATTACTTCATTTCTGTACATTACTTTGTCCCAGAATCAGTTCAACAATCTGACTCCATAATAAGTCTCCACTAGTTCCTTTGTAATTTCACTAAATGATACACACACATACACTGGATTAGTTTTAGTCATTTTTAGATTAATCTATTGAAACCTGCTAGTCATTGCTAATTTCTAGCATTTATTTTATAAGGTCTGTTTAGGCAACAGTCCATTAATTTAAAAATTCAAGAGTTGAAGAAATAATTAAAGTTCTAAATAATGATTCAGATTTTTATTGCACCATCAGACCATATGATTGAAAGTATCTTGTGGTAGTATTTTTTTTTTTTGCACAGTCCTTCAGACTGCTCATTTTTCTCAAATGCTAATCTTTATAATATAAATATAGGTATAATAATCATGTAAAATTTAAAAATGAAGGTGCAGAATCATCAAAAATAATATTCAAAATTATCCTTTGAAAGTTGAAAGTCTTAACCACAAGTAAACAATGATTTTCCCCAAAGTTCTGAATCAGCATATGAATTCTTTTGTTATTTGCCAAGTTGTTTTTGATGTATTCTTTCCATTTTTAAAGATAATTATTCCTTTAGTATATGAATTATTACTTTTGTAGATGTTATACTTCCCACAAAAAAGCCGATAATAACATTAAAATAACTGAATAATTTGCTTCCTCGGTGATTGAGAGTTGTAGGAGGGAGCAAAAACAGCAGTGGTCATAAATGTCTAAACAAGTATGTCTTGGAATCATTTCCACAAATTATATATTTAGATCTTTTTCTAGATAGAAAAATTGGAAGTAGAGAACAATCGACTGCAACAGGAGCTGCAGGATGCCAGAGATCAGAATGAACTCTTGGAATTTCGAAATCTAGAACTTGAAGTAAGAACTTGTTAATTTTACTCTGCAGGATGGGGAACATTTTAAAGGAGAAAATATTATTGCAATCATATGTTATTCCAAATATTTTCTTTTATATAACAGATACCTGCCCTCTATGTTTGAGGGTAGGTATGCATTTTATATTTATAAATTAAGTTAATTCCTTATTTAAAAACAAAAAACAAAAAGAGCTTCAGTTATACTAAAGGATAAGAAAACTAAAACTTGCTTACATAATCTTTATCTTTTTGGCCAGAGGAATTTAGAGTGTGTTATAGGCACTTGGGTCTCAAAACCCATGCAGTGAAACCTAATGTGGTAAGCCCTTTTGTATAGTTAAGCTGTTGGTTTGAACTCCGAGCTTGGCAATTTGGTTGCAAACATTTCATCACCATTCGAAGAGACATCATCAGTGCATTTTGAGTTGTGCTCGTCTGTCAGAACACAGGTCTTTAAATACCTTTTTGTGAGATGCAAAGTAGTCTGAATGTTGTTTGTTCGCATATTTCTGAATCATGGTCTGATTTCAGACTGTTTGATTGGCTGGCTGTTGATGCTGGGCCATAGTTAAGTATAATATATATTCGGAGCTCAAACCAACAGCCTAACTACCAACCCGAGCTACTAATATTCCAACACATTTCAACCATGTTGTATAGTGCTTAAGATATTGGATTAGACTAGGAACACTCAAGTTCAATTCACCTCCAGCCATGGGGAAACAATGGGTGATTTTAGTCAATCACATTTGGATGATTATTTAGAGATAAAAGGAATGCTATTAGGCTACCTTAAGTTTTTGGAGTCAGGGAATGGGGATGGGATACATATAGATTTAATAAATTATGCAAGTTCATTCACAAAACAGTTATATAGAGAAATGTGCAGAACATGGGAAAAATTTCCATGGTGAGAAGTAAACAGCTCCACCTTGGAACAAAAAATATTTCAAATGTTCTGCTATTGAACAATGGGAATTGAAAAAGATTGGTCACTATTAGCAAACATATCTCCTATTCTGAATTTTAAAAAAGACAACCCAACCAGGGACATGCCAATACTTAAAAGAACATGGCATGAAGTCCCCTAGTTTATCCTGAGCTCAGAGTAAAACCTCAGAAAAATAGAGATACAGGATGTTTTGTTCTGGGGGAAAAAACCCATCTAAACAACCAGGTCAAGCTCCCTTCCAAGGTTCTGAAAACTGCAAGAGTGAGAATAGGGATGGCCAATCTCAAAACAACATTCTTTTCAGAAGTAAGTGTAACCAAAAAGTGCAACTTGTCCCATTTCTGCCCTACGTATGGCAGAAATTTTAACGAAAAGAATACTCTTTCTGAATCAAGTAGGTTTTGCTCCAAAAGCAAAATATTTTCAGGGGGGAAAAAAACCTTAAACAAACAGAAAGTATTAAATGTTTTACCTTATCTTTGGTTTTAAGGAAAGAGAAAGAAGATCTCCGCCTTTTAATCTACAAATCCATCCATTCTCAGATGGTGTAAGTGCTCTGCAAATCTACTGTATGAAAGAAGGTGTCAAGGTATGTTAACATGAGGTCACTAAAATAATTATGGTTTTTTAAATATGTGATTTCATATATCTTGGTAGTTTTCAAAACATGGAGGGAGAGGGAATAGAGGATCAATTATGTCCTTTGCCTATAAACATTCAAGATAATATATTTATAGAAAACTGTAGATTTGTAGATGTAATCTGCAATTTGCAATTCAAGTTAAAACTTAAGTTCTATGCATAGAAGACTATTAAAAGTACAGAAAATGGGCATGTTGTGATCCTTCTTCTATTGTACACTGAAGAGCAGGTTATGTTTTTGTCAACAGAGTATATAGAGCTTATAATTTTGTACACTCTAAATTTGTTGCTGGCAGTTTTACTGTACATTCTTGATTCATATTGTACTCTGTGCATTGTTAAATTCAAAAGGCCTTCTAAGAGAATCTATAAAAAAAATTGTAGTGTTGGTGCCTTGCATAGAAAATGGAAGTATGTAATGTTCCTTGAAGTAAAAGTGACAATAGAGAATACAGAGCCATGCTAGAATTCTGATTAATATTCTAAGTTAGGCTAGCATTGTCTACTCTCAATTTCAGGAAAACATTTGATACAATTCAGAAATGGAAAATTTGTTTACCAACAAATATATAGTGTAGTCTAAATGTTGGGTGATATGAATAAGTTAGATGTTTTTGTACAAGTCTTAAAGTTGCAAAGAAATGTTTTTAGAACCAGTCTAGCTATTTTTCTTCCTCCTCGATATTAGATTTTCTATACACTAGGCCTCTCACAGAAATAATTACCTCTTCATTTCTTTTCTTTTGCTAGTACCCTGTGTAGATGGCTTTACATTAAAGTCTTCTCCATCCCTTTCCACAATGCTTTGGGACCTTTTCTGCTCTTTCACTTAGGAAATACTAAGTCATTTCTAGATCATCAAGTCCGTATCATAAAATAGATACTGCTTATGAAAACCTTTGGTCCTTCTTTTCTGAATTTCATCATCTCTTTTATAGGATGTTAGCATTCCAGACCTTATAAAGCAATTAGACATCTTGGGTGACAATGGGGTAAGTGTTATGGATAGCTAACAAGTTCTTATTGTGCATAGCACCTTCTAGAAACTGTGTAGTATTGCAGAATAAAAGATCAATCAAAAGAAATGAATTTCATTATTCCTCCCCCTCTCCATTATTCCTTATTTTTATAAATAAAGATCTTGCTGTGTTAGAATTATTTCTTAATGGACTACTAAGGTAGTATTCCATGGTATTTGTGAAATTTTTAAAATAAAAAAGCCTGAAGATCTCAGACTAGAATAGACTAGAATCAACTTGCCAATATGCTATTTACACATGTATCTAGAAGACATCAAGTTGAGAAAGACTAGGCCTACGAATGTTGTTCTAATTTTTTTTCTAGAAGATCACATATATTAACAGTTTATACAGATAAGAATTTATTTAGGAAGTCAAATTATTTGGGATTTTACTTTTAGATTACTTTTTTTCTGAAGCTCTAACTTTTATGGTTGGTTATCATTTTAAACATTCCTGACTTCATGGTAAAATATATGTGGAAACACTACACCCACAACTTTTCCATTTATTTGGATAGAAAACATTTTCCCAGCTCTTGATATACAAAGAGCTATTCTATTTAAACAGCACCTCCACTTGATAGGTATTTATATGTTCACAGTAAACATCAGCAGCTTTGGGTTACAAGGGCTGCAGGAGTAACTTTAAAACAATAGTGAGACTTTTGATTTGAATTTCCTCTCTTTATGCTTTTTATTTTTTACAATTAATTTTCAGGAGTGTTATATACATTCAAAACTTAATGGACCTATTCTGTGGTTTAACTCGATGCCAAAAGCAGCAGAAAATGATTTTTCAGAGGATCAAAAATGAAATTTGGGGGTTGATCATAGGTTGTTGGTTGGGAATTCCTGTCTAAATAAATGTGAAAGACTAGGAGTTTTGCAATGTATCAAAATCCCTACATCAAGAAAAGATGCACCACAGCAGCACTTTCTGACATTGACCATATATATGTTTACATGGAAAACTATTGCTGCTTTCTCAATTTGATTTTCTGCCTCTTGAATTTTCAGAATTTGCGAAATGAAGAGCAAGTGGCTATAATTCAAGCCAGTACTGTCTTATCTCTGGCAGAAAAGGTATTTTAAAATGTATTTGTATCTCATGTATGTTATTTAATATGAATCAAAAAGTTAACACAGGGCACAGAATTATGAAGAGAAAAATGCAATCTGTGGGAAAATATGCAATCTATATGTGTGGTGTAAACAAATAAGAATGAAATGTTATCCAAAATGCATATTTCCCAGAAATGAAAGAGTAACTGGCTTTTATTGTTCAAGTTGAACCTTTACTAAGGCAATCATTTTAATTTGCTTTATTTAACTTTTTCCAATTGTCCAAGTCACAGCTTGCTTTAGTCTGTTTGTTGCAATCCGTGTTCGTGAAATCAGTATTCAATTATACAGATAAATATCTAGATATAAGAACTGCTTCATTAGGGAAGCCTTATTATAGAATAATAAGAGAGTAATTAATGATACACTTTAAGTATGCCAACTAGCTGGTTTGTCTTTTAAGTAGAGAAATTATGAAAAACAGCATAGCTGTAGTAATGTAATGCACGCTGTAGTAATGTACACTAACTAGGTCAATCTGTACTTTAAATACAGGACAGATGTCTCTGAAGCCTATGGTTCCAAGTCTGCATATGTTTTAATAATAATAAAAACCAGCATTCAGTAGTACAGCAGCACACAACAAAATAGATATTTTGGAAAGACAAAAAGAAGGAATAAATGCATACAGTTAGCCCAAGACTTGCCAAGAATTTGCTTAGAAAATATTTTCGGGCCTGAGACCTAAAAGGTAGCAACATACGCCTCTGACCATTTACAGGACATTCCTCAACTGTAACTAGCCACCATATTATCTGGAGATAGCAATACTATGACTGTGAACTTCTATACTACTTCACAGTGTCACAGTCCTCTCTAAGTGGTTTTACAGTCGTCATATTGCCACCAACAATCTGGGTTCACATTTTATCAACCTCAGAAGGTTGGAAGGCTGAGTCAACCTTGAGCCTGATGAGATTCCAACTGCCAAATTGCAGGCAGCCAGCAGTCAGCAGAAATAGCCTGCAGTACTGCATTCTAACCACTGTGCCACCAGAGCTCTATATGTGCATTCCAGGTCAGGATGTAGCCGAGTTTCATTTCTCACTCCTCTTGTTCCTTGATAACTGATAGCAAGTGAGTATAAGCAACTTCAGTCAAAATTCTACTCTTTGAGTTTATAATTGATGAAGTGGAAAGGCAGCATTTCTGTCAATATTATAATCCTGAAAATGGAACTAGAACAGGAATTTAATAATGCCTTTCCCCCCCCTAGTGGATACAGCAGATTGAGGGGGCTGAAGCAGCTCTACACCAGAAGATGATGGAATTGGAAAGTGACATGGTAGGAAAGAATATATTTTGGGGGTGGGGGCAGTTTTCACTTTAATCCCATGCTTATCATTAGTTGACTTCTGGAGTTTGCTTTGTTTTTTCCTGAGTATTATTACAGGTAGTCCTCGAGTTATGACTATTTGTTCAGTGACCATTTGGAGTTACAATGGCACTGAAATAATTGATTTATGACTGTTTTTCACACTTACCAGCATTGCAGCATCCCAATTGGTCATGTGATCCAAATTCGGGCCCTTGGCAACTGGCATGTATTTGTGACTGTTGCACTGTCCCCAGATCATGTGATCACCATGTATAACCTTCCCAGCCAGATTCCAAAAGCAGAGTCAATGTGGGAAGCCAGATTCACTTAATGACTACTTGATTCAGTTAACAACTGCAGTGAAACAGTGGAGCACTGTTAACAATTGTTGCAAAAATGGTAATAAAATGGGACAAAACTCACTTAATAACTGCCTTGCTTAGCAATGGAAAATTGGGCTCAGTTGCGGTCATAAGTCAAAGACTATCTGTATATATTTTCTTATTTCAAGAATAATAAAGGTAGTGATTTTTTCCCCCAAACTGTCATTCAATGTAGGAGCAGTTCTGTAAAATAAAAGGTTATCTGGAAGAAGAACTGGACTACAGGAAACAAGCTCTTGATCAAGCCTATATGGTAATTTGAAAACCAAGGATAGAAACGAAAATAAAAGTACATTTCAGAATGCAAATTTATTGCATTCCAATGGTAAATGGTTGGGCTTGCAGTATCTTCTCACATGAGTTTAAAATAAACTCCAAATTAATGTGATTTTTAGATGATAGAGAGGGAGAGAGACGTACGGTGAAAAAAATTGCCTCACACTTGGGAGGTCGAGAGTTCAATCCGAAACAGCAGTAGATGTTTCTCTGTCAGGGCGCAAAGAGAAAATATATGCTGTGAACTCCGTGTAGGTGTCAGGGAGGGCATCCAACCAATAAACGCTCAGCTTTATCCAGTCATCCCAACCCACCTCAATAGAAGGCATTACAGTGTCATAAAAAGAGGGGGGTGGATAACTTTCTACGAAATAATGTATCAGTCTGCTTTTTGTTCTCCTTACATAAGTGAGAGCTCCAGTAAATATCTGAATTTCTACTCCAAAGGCATAGTACAATGCATGCTAATTTCAAAAGAGTGGAGCACTGTTCATGCAGTGGTTTATTTGCCATTGGAATGCATGGAAAAACCTATGGTATGTCCTGAAAAGAAAGGAGGATAGGTAATGGGAGTAAAAAAAAAATACCTTCAGATGTCATATTAGTAATCATCAGATTTGAGGCGTTGAATGTAATATGCTTCAGTGGTGGGATTCAAATTTTTTTACTATCAGTTCTGTGAGTGTAGCTTGGTGGGCGTGGCATGGCTTGGTGGGCATGGCTTGGTAGATGTGGCAGGGGAAGGATACTACAAAATCTCCATTCCCTCCCCACCCCACTAACCTGCTTCCCAGCTCCGTTCTCCTGTGCAGGGCAACAAAAGAAGACCCAGCCGATCAGCTGGGACTCAAGAGGCAGAGAATAGATGGGGACAGGGCCAATCAGAGGTGGTATTTGCCGGTTCTCCAAATTACTCAAAATTTCTGCTACCGGTTCTCCAGAACTGGTCAGAACCTGCTGAATACCACTTCTGGTATGCTTCATTTGAGATAAACACATAAGCATAGTTATTGTCAGTTTTACTGGTTTAAAAGATATACAGAGACAAATGGATTGTATCCCCTTTCAATATTTTGTTATGCTATTGCTTAGAGAATCCAGGAGCTTGAGGCTACCCTTTATAATGCTTTGCAACAAGAAACAGTGATAAAGTTTGGAGAACTGCTGAGTGAAAAGCAGCAAGAAGAACTTCGAACTGCTGTAGAGAAATTGAGAAGGCAAATGCTGAGAAAAAGCAGAGAATATGACTGTCAGATCCTCCAAGAGAGAATGGAATTGCTTCAACAGGCACATCAGGTGAGGTTCCGTGTATAGAAAAACATTAGAGAGGTTCAGTTTATGGGCTTCATTATATTTATTGTTGAGATAAAAATGTGGGAGAAATTATTAAATAATTATTAAAGATGGCTGATCATATTAGAGAGCAATCAACATGTAAATATAAATTTTAAAATTTTAATCAAATTAAAATTGTTAGTTTTTATCAGGCCACATTCCCTCCATGTTAAAGTGTAATCCTTTCACTTCATTATGAAACCAAGTTTGTTTCATAATGGAAAAGGCTAAAATCCATGCAATTAGAGTGATACTTATTTTTCATATGTATAAATTTTAGTTTAGAATTCTTAAATTAATTTTCTTTGACCAGACTTCATAAGACATAATTTTTATTGATTTGATTATTTATGGATATATTCAATTTGTTTCTAGAGGATCCGAGATTTAGAAGATAAAACAGACATCCAGAAGAGGCAGATAAAGGATTTGGAAGAAAAGGTTGGTTGCTTTACATATCCAAAAATAATACTTTTAAAAATTTCCTATTTTATAATTCTAGGAACTCCAACTAGCTATTTTACCATAGCCATTTCCTAATCAACTGCCCTTGAATCAGACTTTTACTATTCAGTTCCAGTAAGTTCCATTCATATCTTTCTAGTTGTGGATTATAAGAGTTTTAAATAACTGAAAGGGATCTGGTACTATGAATAAATTCCAGTGATTTTTATTTTCTTCTTAGGTATTCTAATCCAGGAGGGTTTTGTAGGTACTTTTATGGATGGAAGGATGGATGGATGGATGGATGGATGGATGGATTTCATTCTATTAGAACAAGACAAAACTTTCCCTTCACAAATATTCCACCACCATTCAGAGATATCATGGAGATCTTTTGATGATGTTTGGAAGAACACAACCAGAGCAAATTATGTGCCCCACTAACCAGAAAGGGTTTTCAATGTGACTGTTAGGTGTCATTTTTCTTCTAATGATACAAGAATTGCTATCTAATCTCTCTCCTCATTCAGATTCCCTTTAGAATGATACTGAAATAATAAGAAAATAACAGAAATCAGATTTTACCCATTATTCTACCATTTTATCAATTTGAACATGGTAAGAATAATCATCCTAAAATAGTTATTATTATACTGTAGTGGTACTATAATCTTTTTTCAATCTGCCCTTTTAATTAACAGACTGTTTTCTCTCTTACTAAGTTAAAATCAGTCAATAAATGCAGAAGATTTTAGCTAACTAATATTTTATCTTAGTTTGAAACACAAATAAAAATAGTTCATTTATATCATGATGAATATTGTTTCAAGGAGAAGACTAAATACTTGTCCATAGCGATTAAACATGAAAAACTGATGTTCGTTACACGAAAGCTTTCTCATGATGCTATCATTTTGCTAGGTTTTCTTGTTAAACAAGTTTGGTTGCAAAAATGCAAATAATTCACCCTAAATTAGTTATGTAATCAAAAAGGAAGTTTCAATGAAGTTTAGGAAATAGAAATTTAAGGACAAGGATATCTTGTGGGTTGTGTCCTTCCAATGAACTGATTTGTCATTCCTCTATGGAGAAAACACCCACTTGTGAATCAGATGATATCACCAAAACTGAAGCCATTAATATTAGATTGACACTAAGGAGATGAGTTAGTAGGATAGAAGCCTTAAATTTTAGTACTGTAAGATTTCTTGGACTAAGTCTATTGGGTTTTATTCATTACAAATCATATGCCTGCTTATCTATGATAATAAAAATTGATCTGATCTCTTAAAACTATTTTTTTCTTGCAGTTTCTATTTCTTTTCTTGTTCTTCTCTCTTGCCTTTATTCTTTGGCCTTGATGTCAATGTGCCTCTTGAAAGGTAAGGTTAATTCTTTCTTTTTTTTGATACCAAAATACTCTTTTCCAATTTAGTTCCAAAGTAGCATAGTTATATGAATATTTGAACTCACATCAAAGATGACAATGTAAGGATAAATTGAGCAACTGTCAAATATTTCATAAAGGTCTATTTTTACATATTACATAAAGAACAAAAGTTCTGCCCAAGCTATCAAAGCACATTTCAACTACCTATTTTACATATGAAGGGGGGGGTCAGCCTATTTTCCAAAGCACCTGAAGGCAGAACAAGAAGCAATTGATAGAAACTAATCAAGAACAGAACCAACCTAGAAATAGGGAGAAATTTCCTGACAGTGATAACAATTAATCAGTGGAACGGCTTGCCTTCAGAAGTTGCGGATGCTCCTTCACTGGAGGTTTTTAAGAGATTGGATAGCCATTTGACTGAAATGGTATAGGGTCTCCTGCTTGAGGAGGTTGGACCAAGAACTCTTCCAACTCTGTTATTCTGTTATCTATGTAGGTTACAAAATGTCAAAATATTGACATATTATAATTTTGGTTCCAGGGTAATATAATGGTCTAGATAGCAACCTGTGCAGTTTGAGAGCCCTGTGCAGGATTACACTTGACCACAGAGCTCAGTGAGTGACTTTTGTAGCTCTGCAGCCTCATGCTACTATTTATAATAGGAGGAATAAATTTGATAGCAACTCCATGATATGTATCCTTGAGCTCTCAAGAGCAAAGGTTGGATAATGCAATAATCAGTTTTTAAAGAATAAATGAGAACTTATTTTAATCTAATATAAGGTAATCATGGAACTTGCAGTAGATGGGTAATCAAATTGCACTACTGCAGACTCATTCAACTATACATTTTTTTGTCATTTTCCAGACTGATCACCAACCACAGAAAAGTCCTGAGAGGACAGATGCTTCCAAACCCACACACACACACACAAAAAAAAACACTGTTTACAACTACTTTAAAACAAAGCAACTCCCTGCAATCAAGACCACTCCCACCATGCAGTTTAAAGCCATTATTCAAGATTTGTTACTTGACAGTTCCTGTCTAAAGCTACAATATCAGCTGCACTTAAGGAAATTCTGTGAGGAGGAAGAGAATATCCCAGCAGCATTCATCACTACGTTTATTTTATTTTTTAAAATCAGCAAGAAGCCACATTCAGCAGATTGAGTAAAAGTACGTCAGGCAAGGAACCAAAGTGACTACAGACTATCAATCCCTGCTGTGCAGGGGGATTATTTTAAACATAAAACATCACCTTCCCATGAAAGTCTTCAATAATTGAGGGGACAAAGTATTTAGAGTTCTAAGAGGACCATTATGATAATATCCATTTGGAGGGGGGAAAAATGGCTTTCTTAATACAGGGACACTTTTTTCTGTTTTTAAACTCAGGAACAATGACAGCTGCAATGTGAACAAAAGACTCTTGTTTTTGTTTCAAACTGGGTGGACAACAGGATAGATATAATTGACATTAACTTACTGCTGCCTGCTGGATCAAGGAGAATCAGGCCTAGTGAGAGTGGCTGACAGGACTTGTGAGGACAAATGCTGTAGTCATTTTCTTATGAAAACCCTCCATGAAGAACTGTGTGCTAGAAATGTATGTGACGTCAAACGACAAACTCTTCCAAGAATGCCACACTAATTGAACTAACTGCTTAATATCTATTCAGGAACTGGGATAGAAGGGTAAGAAAAAAAATGGCATCTGAGAAGAAGCAAACACCTTTAGTGAGTCTTCAGCTTCACAAAATTTTGTCCTTGAATTCATTCGGCAGTTAAAGTACTAACAAAATAAGCATTTGTTTTCCCTCATCGTGTTTGTTTTCTTCACTCACTGCAAGAATCAAAATGGGGACATCTCTTGATTAGCAAGCCTGCACAGTAAAAATGCAAATTTATGTTGTGAGAATAGGTCTGAAATTAACATTAAGATCTACCTTAATGCAGCAATTCTTTTCTAAGTGACAAGGTGTTACAATCCATTTTTGATAGTTTTCTTTGTGGAATTATCTCTTGGTCATGCAAATGCTCATCTGAAATCACTGGTTTTTATTGGAGGGGGATCCCATTACTAGTCCCATGCATTCAAGGCAATGGGGTCATGGCACTTAAGGCAGCAGGAGAGATTAGTGGAGATTAGTATCCCACCCCTCCTGCTCTTAAAAATCCTCGCTGCCCAATTTTCCCATTTGTGCTCTCCTCTTAGGCTACCACATCTGGGCTGTAAAAATCCAAATGTCCAATCAGATGGCAACAAAGAGTCTTCTGCATTTCTTTGCTTGGATTTTTTTAAAATCTGCAGCCCAGATATGGTAGACTTGTTCATTCCCCCTATAGATAACAAGGGTTGGACGGTCACCCATGAACCTGCATAATTTAATTACATTTAAAAATAAAAGAAAGAATCTTACATTTCTTCTGGATGTTTGTTCCTCAACTCATATCAATAATAATAGCATCTATCTTTAAAGATGTACCTTATGTTCTGCTTAACACTCAAAATCAGTCTGAAGTCATCTAGCAAAATCCCTTCCAATCCAAGATTGGAATGCCTAACACTTTGAGCATCTACTGCTTACTCACCATCATGCCTGATTTGATAATCCAAGCACATTACTTAGCCCTATATTCATCCATACCTAGCCTCATATCTGCTCTTTAAAAATCCATCCATTCCTAGTACTTGTTTGGGTCACAGGTAGTTTGATGGACTTTGCCTCTGAGAAATCATTAGAGGGCATGCAAACCTTGGAAATATTTATCTAATGGATCCTTCAGATATTTTAGATTTTAGATTAGCTAATGAGATAGGTCACACAATTATTGTTTAGCCATCCAGAAGAATGGTGTTTATCACACAATTATGGTAATAATAGACAACTGGACTACTAAATGCAGTCTTGTGGTCTGTTCTTTCTCAAGTACAGTTCTGAGCTGAGTCTGTGTAATCAGTTTTGTTCTATCAACCAAAGAACATATCAGGTTGGTTTCTAAAATCTGTCTTCATTCCAAAGGAGCCAAGGGTTCAGCCACTGTAGTCAATCAGTTGGTATGCCAAAGATTTTGATATGTATTGCATGTCTCAAAGTATGTACTTAATATACTTTGATAAATTTACATCACATAATTCCAAAATCTTACTTAGACCCAAGCTTTCTTTGAATTTGTCCCTTCCTTTAAGACCAGGGCTGTCAAACTCACATTGTCACAGCGGTGTCATGTGATATATCGGGGGACTTTCCCCCCTTTGCTAAACCAGCTGTGGGTGTGGCCAGAGCATGGACACATCCAGCCCGCAGACCAGGAGTTTGACAGCCCTGTTTTAGACTTTCATTGAATAAGACTACTGAAACTAAAAACATAATAAAGAGAAAAGAGGTACATGTCAAATTTTGAATTGCTTAATGATAAATTACTTTTTGGATTCCAACTTCAAGAAAATTCTTCCACATCTGCCAGTCTGCTCTGAACCTAAGCATGCAAGTAGAGCTGGCTGGGAAATGTCCAGGCATGAAATTGTCCTTGTTAGTTGAGAATAATTGTAGGTTACACACAACACACAAGCATACAGTAGTACTGAAAAGTAAAATATCTCCCTTTACTGATCCTTGAGGATTCCCTAATATTATCCTTTTAAAGCAAAAAGTTTATTCAGTCTGTGTTTATTATAATATACCTTGCAGAATATGATTAGGTTTCCAAACACAACTCTATATGAAGCAGTTTAAGATGATCTATTTATATAATTCATTTATATAACTTATTCAGCAAAATTGATGATATTCCAAAAACACATTTTTTCTATCTAGTAACTGACATTTTTCATCTGCCTTTTATTCTCCATTGTCATATGGTTCCAATAAAAAAATTAGGATGATGACCACTCTCTTGGGCCAGATATAGTCAGTCTCAAAAGGCCTTACATGGTTGAGTGTTCTTCGCATCACAGTGAACTTCAGGAATAAACCACTTTGATCCTTTGTAACATATGAGCATATAGGAAAATATGCTGCCCTAAATATTATTTTTTGTCTTCCCACAAAATGCATAAATTCTGTCAGTCAGCACAAGATTAAGAAAAAGCATATGAAGCTTCTCAATACAGCACAACACAATTGTGCTGTGATTAACAAAAAAATCATTTACATGATCTCACTAGAAGGCTTTTAAAGAATATTATATTTAATACTTTTATCTTTACATATGTCTTCTAATATTTAAATACTTATTTTCATTTCTTTTTTATAATTCCCTAGTCTTTGTCAGGAAAATCCCAGAAGCTACGGATGAAATTCATGATGACTGATATCTATACAAAAGAGTTTATGGAGATACGTGTAGTAGTATGCTATTTACCACCTGTACCATTTCGTATATGATTTGGGATCCTAGTTGCTAGTCAACATATTATTGCTGTATTTTTGCTGCCAAGGTGGAGGACAGCAAACTGGTGATACTGCCTGCTACAGCCTGGAGGGACCATAAGCACATGGACTTGATATACCATTTGTTGCTCTGGCCCATCTACCAGGAAGTAGAGGAAAGTGAACCAAATAAATAAACTTATCCATGTAGCAATAGCAATAGCACTTAGACTTATATACCACTTCATGATGCTTTACAGCATTTTCTAAGCACTTTACAGAGTCAGCCTATTGCCCCCAACAATCTGGGTCCTCAGTTTACGGACCTTGGAAAGATGAAAGGCTGAATCAACCTTGAACCAGTCAGAATCAAACTCCTGGCGTAGGCAGAATTAGCCTGCAATATTGCATTCTAACCACTGCGTCACTACGGCTCTATCAAAGAGACTAGCATTATTGGCTAGAGTTTCCTGCAATTTGTACAATCTGTACATGACACAGTTGGTAAATTGCTGTAAATGGAGTTTTGTTATTAATGAAAATAGAAAGGAATCCTGCTGATAAAAAGAACCCTACACTATTCATTGTCATTTTCATTTTCACATCAGATACAGTAGTGGAACAGTGGCTGTTCTTATACTGTATGTTAATATTCAAGTCCTTTGTGGTTCTAAAATAACTGGGGAAGAAATATTCAGCCTGCAGACTATTCCCTGTTTTGTAAGAGTGTTATAGATTGCCTCAGTCCAGATACTAGCAACTACAACACACTGAAAAGATATACACGCAGTGAATTCTTATGACAGTCTAAACCAGTGCTTCTTAAACTTGCTGTCTGGGGAATTCTGGGAGTTGAAGTCCACACAGCTTAAAGTTGCCAAGTTTGGGAAACACTGGTTTAGAATTTTCCTTCTATAGCATTAGTGCAGTATAAAACTGAAATAAAACATGCAGATGTAAACATATACACAGATACACAGACATAGGCAAAGACATACACACACACAATGTCATGTTTAAAAGAAGAAATATTTAGGACCCACATAACACCTTCCATGAAACTTACAATATAGCAATATGATTTCTTTATACTACGGGGACTTTGAGCCACAGCTATAATTTCTCAAATGTCTTGGTTTTCTTATAGGATTGAGTTGTAAATAAATACCCAGCTCTATATTTTAGTTGTGTTTTCAACATGAAAATTTGCTTGTGATGACTAACTGGATGGAAGTGACTATTCTTAAAAGGACTTTGTCAACATGCAACTGCATCCAAATATAAACATATAACTTTATTAGCCAGTAATGGTTGATATTGTTGATATTTTTGCTCTTCTGTTTGCCCACCCCTGTAAATCTTCTATTCTGCAAATATCATCATCAGACAACGCAGTACATAATTTTCCTTTGTCATTTGACTTCCTCTGTATGGAGTAACTGAGATTTCATCCTTTTAACATTTCAGAAAAATAGATCTTTCACTTTTGGGCAAGCTTTGATAGCATATGGCTTATTGTCTTTGGTCACACTTGTCCCTTGTTGTGTTTTTCTATTCCCATGAAATTTAATTTCAATTTCTCCTCCATCCTTTGAAAAGTATGAAAAGTTGATAAGGCTTAAGGAAATGCTAAGGAGCAGTCTTGGCATGCTGAAGGAACTACAATTGTCTCAGCTCTGCCTGTATTGCAATATATTCTTTATAAATGCATGTTCAGCCCACTTTCTCTGATATGTACAACCAGATTTTTGATTAAAGCTGTGGAGGAGGACAGTTAAACCCCAGCTCCATACATGAAGGTCTACTATGGAGAACATTCAGCGGTCTTCTTGGACCCTGGAGGGGCTTTTTTCCTCCCTCTGCTCAGTGAAACCCAATCTGTGCCTAATATCCACCTCTTGACACTGACTTTCAAACTCTCCATAAGCCAACATTAATTCCCTTGTATACATATGTATGTCAATGCATTCGTATTTTTGTGTACATATATACATATATATATAGTTCTGTGTACATAGTAGGATGCTTTTACTTCTTATAAAACTGTACTTCAATTTCCAAGAAGGAGTTTGTGGGATGAAGAGGGTGTTTCAGAGGCAAAAGATTCTGGGAAAGGTGATGGTGAATTTGCAGTTTCATCCTAATGAAAGTGGCCCTATCGCACCAGCTAGCACAGGAAGCCTTTGTATGCGTGTACAGTTAACCCTACAAGTGTTTGTAACCCATCAGACCCCGCTGGTCAGGCCCACTGGAAGGACCTCCCTGCTGAATTTTTTTCCTAAAATAAAGCCAGATGGATTAAGCCATCACAACTGGCTCCTCGTGTTTTCAATTTGACATTTCGCTGACAACCCCGCAGCATTTTCTTTTCAGCATCAACACCATGTGGCTTCCATTGACATCACTATTGAGGAAGATGTCTCAAATTAGCCTTTTGAAAGGGAAGGGAAGGGGGGGTGCATTGGAGTGACAAATACCCAGTAAAAGAGCCTCACGTTCAACTCAGCAGTATTAGTTTTCACAATACTCACCATACCAAGCTTTCCCTTTCTGAGATATGGAAAGGTAACGCAGCATAGTTTTCTTGCAAGTGTGGTAACTTTTCCAATTTCTCAAGGACAGCGAGCCACCTGTGAACCGCTTGCTCCAGTGAATCAACATAGTATTTTCCTCTGTTGTTTTCTATTTGGACTACACTAACGGACCCTTTTTAATCTCTCTGAATTTAAATTCAGGAAAGTGCTAATCTATTTGACTGCAATTCTACTTTCTCTATTGCATCTCCTTGTATATAACTTCCTTCCTTTTTTTGTGTGTCTATACCTCCAGAAGAGAATTGTAAATTATTTCGCAGAACGACTCTTTGATAAACACTGGGACCCATGTATATGTACTGTATGTATTAACGTGTAGATGAGGATCCTTACTGTATGTAAAGTTTTATGGATGGTTATTTTTTAATTTATGTATTTAATATAGGGTTCAATGACCACTGGTGTTTTAGTTTGTATAAAAAATAATAATAAAACTGCAGCATTTTTTAAAACTTCATTTTACATTAATGGATGTATTATCCACCACTTGTTTAAAACCTGATTCTAGAACAATATAGAGGGCAAGAGGGCAAGAGAGCAATAAAATCCCATCTGCTTCCTGCCACATGCAAATTATAATCACAAAACGAGCAGATTTTCAGCTTGGGGCTGTATTCTTGCCAGGAATGATCAGGGCAAGATCCTGATATATATGAAGTAATAATAAAGTTGTGTGCTTCTGAATATGTGCTAAGTTAATTTTATTCACCATTAAATCATTACCCTTAAAATTTAGCAGAAGGACAGCAGTGCACTTGAGCCCTTTGAAGTTCCTTTTCAGAAATTAAGCCAATATTTCTCAGCTTTTGCAACTTTAAGATCTGTGGACTTTGGCTCCCAGCTGCTGGCTGGGGAATTCTGGGACTTGAAGTCCAGTCCATACATCTTAAAGTTATGAGAAACATGGAGTTAAGCAATGGCATCTTCCTACTCCAGCAGGCTTTTTCTGACTGGAAGACAAACCACAATGGCTTCTAAACCAACTACATAGTTTTAAAAACTTAGGAAGCTGCAATTAAGGAAAACAACTTGATGAAGGCAAGCACATCACTGGACACAAAAAGAGGTATACCATTATACAAGAAAGTGCTTCCAACGTGCATGAATAATATTCCTTTGTAGACTCTCTAGTGACAAAGGTCCCAAATGCTTAAAAGACCAAAGAAACCACAGTTGGAAACTTTGAAGCAATTGTAAACTAGAGGATCAGTGCTCTAATCCAATACAAAACCATTTCTGATGCTTGAATGATAGAATTTTGCATTCTTAGTGAAGGGAGAATTTTAAGTTTTACTGAGTATTTATATAAGAAAGTAATTAGCATTAACAAACAAACACTCTAGTGCATTTGGCATTAAGTAGCAAGACCATCTGCTAAAACCAGCTGTTTTATCAACTGCAGTCACTACCCTGGGTGTATGTGCCATATGTACTGTATGTGTGTGGATACATGCATACATACACACATGTATGTATATGTGTCTGTGTCAGCATAAATGCACATGCATATTATTCATTAATGGCTGGTCTCATGTGATAAAGTACTTAGCTCAAAAGTTTGGCTCAGTGTGTTACATATGCCTTAGCCAAAGCAAACCATGTGTTCTTCTTTCCACATATCCTGATGGCTATGTTTTTCAAAATATAGAAATATATTCCCACATTTGCCTACCATATGATGATTAATGATTTTTTTTAAAAAAACAAAATAACTCGGATAGTTAAAAGAATAATAGTTCAGCATCCACATATAATCCTTGCCTTAATTCTGATTCTGATTCTATCCACAAGGTGGCAGCCATTTGCTGACATTCAAACAAACATAGATTTGGGTGGGAAATCAAGATACTTTTTGTGCATCCAGTGTTTTACTCTTATAATTCTCTTTATCTAGACATTAGATAAAGATGTTTTCTTCTGTGTCCAAGTTAACCTCAAATCCTAAATTATTTGAAATATGCCACAGTGCCAGCATCTTTGTGGTGTCTCAAAAGAGGGTGGGAAAACTCTTATTCGACAAATTGGTCTGTGCATGAAGTCTTAACTTCTCTGCCTAATACTTAAGCTTGCTGTGTGACAGGCACACTAGCTTAATTTCCATATCCTGGTGGCTCATCTTTCAGAATATAAAACCTTGGAATTAATTAACTGCACTCTCAGAAGTTCAGCAATCACAAAAAGGCTAAAGTTCCATCTGAATCGCTTTCTAACTTCTAACCTTTGGCAGCCGTTGCTTCTGTTTTAAGGTGGAATAAAGGATTTTATTGTGTCCATATGCCTTCTGCCTCTGTTCCTCCATCCTGTTGTGATTGGTGGACTTTAATAAATAACATGAATCAGCAGTAACTCAAATCATGGGTGGGAACAATAACCTCATATGTGTGGGAGGGTGAGTAAGTGAGTGAGTGTGTTCGTGCTTGGGGATACAATGTGGTGCACTCCTTTCATAACCAGGCTGGTCAAAAGGAAAAGGACCAGTTCTTCACAGCAGTGTGCATGTGAGGGTGGGTGTATTCAAAACAGAGGCAGACAATGTTCAGCGACTAGGAGCCACATGTAAACAAAGATAAAAAATTAGTGCCTGAGGGCTACAATGATAGGGCAGATATATAATAATGTAGTTGGATAGGACAGAAAGGATTGTGGATCTATTTTTCCACTATTATTGAAAACGGTGTCTCACACACACGTGTGCATGCATGCACACACACACCTCTAACACATATCTATGTAGTTGACATAATCAGGGTCCAAAAAAGGTTTCTTTTTAATTTCCCCCGAAAATCATTGAATTTAATCATCAAACTTAATCATCTCTGGTGGTGGTGGGGAAATAAATATATGAAGTGTGGGAAAATAATTGCTTATAGAGACCTTCTTTTTTTATACTGGATTGCTTAGCTTTTTTTTCCTTTGACTCAGTCTTGACTCTTGGCAATTGGCTGGACTGGTCCCTGCAGGGTTTTTTTTTGGCAAGGTTTTTCAGAAGTGGTTTGCCATTGCCTGTTTGCTAGGGCTGAGGCAGAGTGGCTGGGCCAAGGTCAACTAGTTGGCTTAGAACTCATGGCCTCCCAGTTTCTAGCTTGATCCTTTAACCACTATACCACACTGGTCACCTTGTAGTCAATTCTCCTTTTCCTCACCCTCTACAATCCCAGACTTATTGCCAAACAAGCTGGATGCCACTAAAGACTGTATGTGCTTTTCCAAAGATGCTGTTGGACCCTCCAGAGTTATCAACCTTGTAAAGCGTTATGCAAGAGATATGTCCACAGTTTACTTCCTAAGGCAAAGAGGTCAGGTAGACTGAGGAGGGCTAGATAAGAAGAAAAACATCTCACTTGGTTCAATGCCAATCTTGACTGCAAAAATATAAACCACACATTACAGTTTGATGCTTTCTCAGTCCCTCCTTGACCTTCCTTTTATTATCTACTACTGGCCAAAAGGAAAACGTTTAAAAAATGTTTCACCTTATCTCATCTTACAGCCTTTAATTACATTCTTAGAGGAGGGCTTTGTTTGTTACAGCGCACACGCATGGACATATTTCTCCTTCAACTAGTTGTGATCCTTTGGCTGCTAAAGGGCTTCTTTTTTTAATGAAAATGTGTGAAGCGTTTTCCAAGGCAGGAGTTAGCCATTTAGCTCAGTAAAAATGCACCTCCTTTTTATTTGCCTGTGAACAGCTTCCATTGTGCTTCTTCTACTCAGTTTAGAAATGGGGCAGGGAAGGAGGGGTGAGGAGAAGAGAAAGGACAGTGAAACAATGAAATATGTTGCAGAGAGAAAGAGACCCCTTGGAACTGGGTCAAACGGAAAGTTAAATGAAAGAATAGCTCTTGTTTATCCAACACATACATCACAGTTCTAGTTTATTTCACATAGGATTAAGGAAACATCCCACTTTAAGCAGAATTTCCCATGTTATATCCTTTAAAGGTATGTATTATTTATTTTCATCTCTAGATAAGCCAAGTCCCCTTATTGGCCCTCATATTAAAGCTGTTTCAAAAAGCTCTAGATAAGCTCTGCTATCACAGGTTTTCTCACATATTATGTAGGGTAGTCTGGATGGTTTTCTTCATGCTGACACAATGATGCATTTCCTGCTTACATAATCATGCACTTACATCACGGAAAAAAGCAATGATCTAGCCAGGAAAAGAGATTCACAAGCTCTGTTGCCAAACACACTTATATGGACTAATGGCAGTTTAAGAATACACTTAAACAAAGAAAAATGACTCCAAAAGGGATCAGTTTAGCTCAAAACTGAACTGACTCATCATGGATACTCACGATTAAACAAAATTTATCCTGTTAATTGTGCTATGGGAAAATCTTTGATGGGCCTTTTGAATCCCACCAGGGCAGTTAAGAAACACAGCCCATGCTACCTCTAATACTTATTGGCTGCAAAAGCAACAAAGATCCATGAAAAACTATAGAGGCTATTTATTTATTGCTGTATTTATTTACAGGCAATCTCCAGTTAAGAGCATCTGGCTTAATGGACAACTTGTACCTACAAATAGCTGCCTATTTCTAAAAATGGTGGACACCACTGAAGCCACACATTTTAATATGCAGGCTGTTTTCAGTAGTTTTCAGTGATTCATGAAAATATTGTACAGCTTCAATAGTTTTTTGGCTTGAACAATGAGAATGCTACTTCATTAGGCAACCTATTTGTAAGTACAAGTTCCGATTTACATACAAATTTGACTTAAAGACCAACTTAGGAACCAATTTCGTTCTTAACCTGGGGATTGCTTGTACTATATTTATTAACAAACTACATTTCTAAGATAGAGGATGGTAATGGCTGAAACCATAGGAGGGACAGCATGCTGTCTGTATGATCCACATGCTCCTTCTGCTTCATAGGACATCTGGCAATGCTTTTGACCATGGTGTGAAGGTACAACCATAGTCTTTTCCAACCCTTTTCATGAGTGCCGGCAGAAAAGTAATGTCACAATTTAAAGGTTCAAAGAGTGCAAGATCAAAGAGATGCAATAATCAAACAGGAAAAGCCTCCCCCTAAATACCTCCCCCTATATATATCACAGGCATTGCTATGTGAGAGGCTTTCATCCTAATGCCATTATGTACTTGCAAGAGTGCCTGTGCATCACACACTTTGTAGATTAGGCAGAAGGAAAAAGAGAGAGGGAGGAGAGGGTGAGGAAAATTAGGGGAGCTCCACACCACAGACAACCCCTAGGGAACATAAGATGCAGCTACTAGGGAAGGGGGTGGGTGATCAAAACATCTGGGCAGAAGAAAATCCATGAGCAGCTATATGCCTTACCAGATGGACAGAGGTTCATGAAAAGACACATGAAATTTTCAGTGCTACAGCTATGGAGACATACTTCTTTCATCTTGACTTCAGGGAAGAGGCTCTACTACTGTGAATTCAATCCTTCCAAGTACAGATAAGTAAGCCTGAGGAGAGGCCTTCTAGCCAAGTATAAAGTCTTCCACTGTCCCACATCAGCCCATCACTAGAGGAGTGTACTGCCATGGAACAAAGTCACTTAATCCCATATTCTTAGTAGTGGGTTTCCACACCCTCTTTCACCCTTCCAAAATTGACCAGTCATATCAACTGGCTTTGGTAAGTGACCCTCTACTTCATGTCCATTGGCATGGGGAATTCATGGTGGGGGGAGAGTTGGTGGAAGGCACATGAGGTAAAACTCTCTACATCAGGGGTGTCAAACTCACATCATCATGGTGGCGTCATGTGATGTATCAGGACTTTTTTCCCCTTCGCTAAACCGGGCATGGTGTGGCATGACGCATCTGGCCCATGGGCCAGGAATTTGACAGCCCTGTTCACATGAATGTGTGCTAACGTCTTGGTATTCCAGCATTGTTTTCAACATGCTTAGAAATTCACCCTTTAACTATTTCAAGGAGGGTAAGCCGAGAACGCCCTATTGCTTTCAGGGGATCAAATGTTCATTTTGGTTGTAATGGGGTTTAAACAGGCATGAGGTAAGTCTAGAAGAGGTTGTTCCAGCCCACCTGGATAATATTGTGGAACCAACAACCCTTTTACCAGTATGGCAGACTAATTGAAGAATGTGTCACTCCAATCAGATCAAGAGGAGCTTCAGAATGTAAATAATTAATGGGAATTTTCAGAAAACTTCACATACCCATCAATGAAATATCTTTGTGAATCCACCACAGTCTAAGCAACTGATACCACTTTATAATGCCTTGGTAAGACCACACTGCATCCAGTTTTGGTCACCACAATGTAAAACAGATACTGAGGCTCTAGAAAGAGTACAAAGAAGAACAATAACAATAATTAGGGGATTAGAGGCTAAAACATATAAAAAATGGTTGCTAGAATTGGTATATCTAGTTTAATGAAAACAGGATTGGGGGGGACATGATAGTGTCCCAATATCTAAGGAGCTGCCAGAAAGAAGATGGGGTCTATCTATTTTCTAAAGCACCAGAAGGCAAGACAAGAAGCAATGGATGGAAACTAATCAAAGAGAGAAGCAACCTAGAACCAAGGGGAAATTTCCTGCAAGTTTGAACAATTAATCAGTGGAACAACTTGCTCCAGAAGATGTAATGTTTCAACACTGAGTTTTTAAGAGATTGGGCAACCATTTTTCTGAAATGGTATAGAGCAGTGATGGTGAACCTTTTTGTTGTGGTGTGCCAGCACCCACAATGCAATGCACACACACCCGTGCATGCATGCGCAACACCCCCCTGCCCCCTTACCTGCACTGAGCATGTGTGTGCCTCACAGCTGAATTTTGCCCCATTTGAGGCTGTTTTTGCCCTCCCGGAGGCTCGAGAGAAGCCTCTGCAGCCTCGGGAGGTTGAAAAACGGGCCTTCCGGAAATACCAGAAGTGCCTGTTTTCAGCCTCCGGAAGGCCTCTGGAGCCCGGGGGATGCCATTTTCGCCCTTCTGGAGGCTTCTGCAGCCTCAGGAGGATGAAAATGGGCTCGTTTCAGCACTTCTGGTATTTCCGGGAGGCCCATTTTTTGGCCTCCTGAGGCTGCAGAGACTTTCCTCGAGCCTCTAAGAGGGCGAAAATGGCCTCAAACAGGCCGAAAATGAGCTGGGAGACACATGCACAGTGCAGGTAAGTTTGGCTGGGGCTCGCGTGCCCACACAAATAGCTCTGTCATACGCATGCCATAGGTTCACCATCACAGGTATAGAGCTTCCTGCCTGAACTGGTTGTTGGACTAGAAGACTTCCAAGATCCTTTCCAACTGTTATTCTATATTCCCACAGAATTCCAGCCTATAGTTCCCTCATACAAGGGTGAAGGTGCGAATTCTATTCTTGGCCCTTGTCTTCTCTGGCAGGTAGAGCTCTGATTCCTGCTTGAATGAAAACTGTCAGCTAAAATAAATGCTCATTGAAGAAAAATGGATGATGAAAACTTCATCTTCTTCTAATGAAGAGTTAAATCACATGTTGTTTTTGTTTAAATTTTTATCCCTGCTGATAAAAGAAAAAGGTCCATTTCACATTTCTTCCTGAGATGGCAGCTGAGTTTTGCTTTTATTGCATCTGTTGTCAAAGAGACAAAATATTATGTCTTTTTTGGCTAAGTGTGTAATCTCATAGGTAAAAGAGTATGATACAAGACTACAGACAGGCTGTTCCACAATAGAGGCCTCTTGAAGAGGGAGTTTGCAAAAAGGAAAAAGAAAAAAGGCAGAAAAGCTCAGTAGAGAAACAGAATATACATTTTATAACTGCAAAGTTTTGGTTAATTAAACTTTAGCCCATATCTTTGCTTTCTCATAGTTCAATTCACAAATAATAGAAATATTTTATTGTTACAATCTTGTTAAAACTTTTTAAATTTTATTTTAAAGAACTGTGTCTTCATGGTTTTTGTATGTGTAATATTGTTCTCTATGACTCACTGAACAATGGGAAAAATCCATTCCAAAAGTTTGCTCCAGTATAAATCAAAAGGAACTCTTATGCACTTAAAACAATTAAATGGATGCAAATATTCTGACTTTATTAAGAGTTAGAATAAGAACATACTATATGTGTATGTTGCTAAGGCGATAAAATACATAACACAGGATCTGGAGCTGATCTAAGCTTAAATGTTTGGATGTGTGCTGCTGGCCTTCACAGTAAAACATTCTTAAACTAATGTGTAAGGCCTCATAAGACATTCTTGAACAGTGGATATTAATGAGAACACATAAACCACATAACATAGGTTATTGAGAGGTTTTGAGATTTCCAACTCAAACCAATGTTTTTCAAAACTACCATACCACAATTTTTTTAAAATATTGTCAATTCCAAAAAGATGTTTATAGGAAAAAAAGGTACATATTCATAAATAAATTCATAAATAAAGGCAATTCTAGACAGGATCTAGACTTCAACTTAAAACATAATATTACCAAGTCAAACACACTGCTTAATCAATAAAATCTGAAATAAATATGTGTGTGTGTGTGTGTGTGTGTGTGTATGGTATTCAGCTCTGTTTGGGTATTTTCCCATGTCCTTATAGTTGTGCTTTTAAAGTTGTAGCAATGTTTCGGCAGAATCTCATCTGCCATCATCAGGCTTGTGTATTGTGTATTGTGTTTCTGCCGAAACGTTGCTACAACTTTAAAAGCACAACTATAATGACATGGGAAAATACCCAAACAAAGCTGAATACCATACATATAAATACCCGCGAAAACTTAAGAAAAGATAGATAGATAGATAGATAGATAGATAGATAGATAGATAGATAGATAGATAGATAGATATTTGTTTTCTGAGGTTTTCACAGGTATTTGTATGTGGATCTTTGGTTATTCGGGTTTTCTCCTGCGTAAAATTGAAAGTGTCTAGGCGACGTTTCGATGAAGTCTCATTCATCATCTTCAGGCTTGTGTCTTCGGCTTTGTGCTTCTGGAATAATGTGAGCTTGCAGCTGCTTCTTCCTTTTAACTGCTAGTGGGGTGTGACTTGATTGGGTGGGGCTTGGTTGTGTTCTGATTGGGTGGGGTGTGTTCTCATTGGTTGGGGTTTGGCTGTGTTCTGATTGGTTGGGGGGTTGGCTGTGTTCTGATTGGTTGGGGGTTGGCAATCAGAACACAGCCAAACCCCCAACCAATGAGAACACACCCCACCCAATCAGAACACAGCCAAGCCCCCACCCAATCAAGTCACACCCCACTAGCAGTTAAAAGGAAGAAGCAGCTGCAAGCTCACATCACTCTGAGAAGCACAGAGCTGAAGACAGAAGCCTGAAGATGATGAATGAGACTTCATCAAACGTCTAGATACTCCAATCTTACGCGGAGAAACCCGACAAACAAAGATCCACATATATATATATGTATGTTTATATATATATATATATATATATATATATATATATATATATATATATATATATATATATATATATATATAACCGTGTTTCTCATATAATAAGGCCGGGTCTTATTTTTTTTTTGAGCCCCGAAAAAATGGCTAGGCCGTCTTTTCGGAGGGTGACTTAATTCCCCCCCCTTACATGTTCGGGCAGGCGGGCGGCGACGGCTTGGATGTTGACCTCGGCATTGGTGGGGCACTTCGTATCGGGGTCAACACAGGCAGCACCATATCTGGGTGTGCGACAAAAGTACTTCCTAATGGCAAGCGCCCCCCGCCATTTCCCCCCCATTTCACATGTTTTAATATAGGCCTTAATTTGGTGGGGGCTTAATTTCATTTCATGCCTATAAAACATGCTGGGACTTCCTATTGGGGAGGCCGTATTGTTGGAGAAACAGGGTATATATATATATACATATATATATATATATATATATATATATATATATATATATATATATATATATATATATATATATATATAAAAATATTATATATATATATATATATATATATATATATATATATATATATATATATATATATATATATATATATATATATATATATATATATATATATATATATATATAAAATATATATATATATATATATATATATATATATATATATATATATATATATATGTTTTCTTAAGTTTTCTGGTATACATGTATGGTGTTCGCTTGGTTAGGGTATTTTCCCACGTCATTGTAGTTCTTTTAAAGTTGTAGCAACGTTTCAGCAGAATCTCATCTGCCATCATCAGGCTTCTGTATTGTGTCCGTCTGTAGTCAGACTTTTACAGTGGTTTCAGATTTGAATTTGGGGCAGCCTATTGCTGTGCCAGAATGGTTTTCTTCATCCTGATTGGTTGGGAGTCTTGGTCTGTGTTTATTGGTCTCGGAGTTTGCTGTGTTCTGCTTGATTGGTGTCTCTAATATCTTCTGTCTGTTTTTGGCTCTTTTGTATCTTGATTGGCTGGCAGCATTGTGTTGCTTTAATGGAGTCTTTAGTGCAGCTTGGCTTGGGTAAATGGCGGCTATCATTAGTTAGGAAGCTGGGTTTCATCTGGGTGCCTGGTTGGGATGTGTTTGAGCTGGAGGTATCAGGGGGATCTGTTTGTGCCCAGGTGTTTGCCTGGCTTGTGGTGTGGAGATTTTTGTTTGTGAGTGCAGGCTTCCAAATGATTGACAGCCTGGTGGAATCATCTCTTCTATTCATGCTTTCTGGTCTTTTTCAATCTCTATGGCTTCTCTGATGATTCTGTGATTAGGGTTTTCTATAGTGGCCAGGGTTTTGGTGCCATTGAAGTTGATGCTATGACCTGTGGCTTCCATGTGTTGGACTAGTGAGGAAGTGTGTTCCAGCTTTTTGACTGCATTTTTGTGTTCATCCAGGCGGGTGCTTATTCTTCTATTGGTCTGTCAATGTATGTGGCCGGGCATGATGCACAGGGGACTTCGTATATGCCTTGGTTTTCCAGGTCAATTTTATCTTTGGGGTTGCTAAGGATGGCTGCTATTTTTCTGTCTGTTTTGAAGGCAGTCCTGATGTGATGTCTGTGTAGTACCTTACTAATTTTGTCTGTAGTACCTCTTATGTAGGGCAGGACAGCTGTTCCATAGGTCTGTTCATCTTCTGGGTCTCTATTATGTTTCAGTGTGTTTTTGTGGATCACAAAAACACACTAAGCGTGAGAAATGAACTGAATATGCGCAACACGCCTATGTACTGAACAAGAGTGTGTCCGCGGGACTGCCTTCAAACGAACTGGCCTCCAACAAAAACAGCTGGCCATCCTGGATATATATATATATATATATATATATATATATATATATATATATATATATATATATATATATATATATATATATATATATATATATATATATATATATATATATATATATATATATATATATATATATATATATATATAAAATCTCAGGATCAAATTCACAGAAGTTCTTTTGCATGGCCCAAGGGGAAAGTATTCAGCTCCACTTCCTCCATTGTGCATGGTGAACTGTGCAGAATAAAATTAAAATCTGTAAAACTGGCCATTTTAAAGAAACCGTTTAGTGCCATGTGAGCGAAGAAAAGGGTCTCAAAAGAAGTGAAATTAAAGACCGTGTTCTTAAATGTGTTCTGCAGGTTGCAATCAAATACACTGAAAGGACAATCTCACCTGCAAGGAGAAACATCAGACCTCTGAAGAAACATCCAGGCATTTTTTTTTCTTAAGTAGAATTCTATACCTTGGTTTTCCAACACCCTCAAAATTCCTATGGAGTTGGGGGAAAAAACAACCTATTTATTTTAAAAAGCAAACTAATAAAGTAGGGATAAAAATGTAATAAATAAAAAAATAATAAACAGCTTTAGAAGATTTCCAATTTCCAACTACATACCATAAGTCATATTGCACCAAAACCGCAGCACAGCTCAAGTCAAGGTTAGGTGCAGAGATGTAAAGCTTCTTTTATGAGTTGTACCATGACAGATGGAGTCCTAATCTGTGGGATTAAGGATTCCCTAATTACATGCTGATTACAGCCTTATTGTGAGGGCAGATGAAACAAGCAGACATTATCATACCTACTTTAAACAAGTACCAGATGGCCTTTAACCTGAAGGATCTTCTGTCCATTTGGAACAACCTTTCCTTCTTAGAAATCCTATGCTCCAATCAATGGCTAGGTTGTTATCCTTAGAGAAATATACAGATAAAATTATAAAACCTGCAATAAAAAACTGAATCCTTTAAGTGGCAAGGCCCATCCTCCAACACTAAAACTGCTGTTCCAGTAAGGCCGAATGATAAATACTTCTTGTTCTTCCAGCCCTAAAAATCAAATTCTAGTCAATTAGAATTTGAGAATAACATTAAAAGAGTAAACTAGCTCCAGTTTGTTCACCATTTTGATCATGGTTTTAAAGTAAGTTTAACCTAAAGCAGTATGTTTGAATGTATTTAATTTGTGTATTCTTATTTTAATTTATTTTTAAAAATGATAATTTATTTAATAAGAATATGCTTCCCTATGTTTTTTTCAATTATATTTTTGCTTGGTTGATGCTAGCAGTTCTGTGCTAGAAGCCTGTCATGCCCCTGTCAGACGAACAGCCTGACAGGGAGTGGGAGTGAGGCTCCGTTGGCTGTGGAGGAAACTGGGGAAGGGCAAAGTCCGGCTGGACAGAGCAGGGAAGAGGTAGAATAAGGGAGAGGGAGTTCAGAGGAAGACCCAGGCCCACTGCCTCTTCATCCCAGGGCACAAAGGGAGGAACAGAAAAGAGAGCAACATGGGTTGCATGGATTACAGGGGAGGAAAGGACCCTGATTCCCTTCATTAGTCACACCTGGGAATGAGAGTTTAAAAGAAATACATGCTGAGTGCAGCAGCTGCTGGGAGCAAACGTGAGTCTATCTTGTGTTGACTTTGCTTATCTGTGTCCCTGGCATCTTCCCAACCGTGTTGAGTTATTGCCGTGCCTTCACATCTGGACTTCTTGCTTCTGCCCTGTCAGACTACTTACCTCATTTTGCCTTGATTGGATTTATAGTTAAGTTTTTGTTGACCACGTTTTGGACTTGATTCTCTGCAGCCAGGGCTGTTCCTGGGAGTTTTTCTCCAGCCAGAAGGTAACCAGGACATTGGGGGCAAAGTTGGAGCTAATAAAGGAACTCCTACTGATTATCTGACTGTGTTGCCTTTTTGCCGTGCCCCGGATCATCACACTGAGCCTGGATTGGAAAGTTAACAGCAGGGGTGGGATTCTACCAGTTCGCACCTGTTCTCTAGAACTGATTGTTAGCATTCTAAGCAGTTCGGAGAACCGGTTGTTAGAAGAAATTACTGGCCTAATCCTGTAAGGAAGGCAGGAAGGAAACATTCTGATGTTGCTTAGAGAAACTGCCTCTCCATTAACCCTTATTACATTCTTGGCAGGACTAGACTTCCTGTCTCAGGAACTTCTCTGGAGTTGTTTTCCCCTCTTTTGCTGGTACTTTGCTTGTGTGGAGTGACCATTTAAAGTTACAATGGCACTGAAAAAAAGTGACTTATGACCCTTTTTCACACTTACGACTGTTGCAGCATCCCCACAGTCATGAGAGGCCAGGCGAGGAGATGCGTGCCTCGATGTGAGTGATGTTGAGTCGGTCACGCCCAGCCAATAACATGACCACCAAGCCACGCCCACCCAGTCACATGACCACCAAGCCATGCCCATCAACTAAGCCACGCCCACAGAACCAGTTGTTAAAAAATTTGAATCCCACCCCTGGTTAACAGTACCATTGCCAAGACAGCCTCTCATAATTTGTAATGGAAATTATCATATTTAGGATTTAGGACCAAAAAACAAAATCTATAATAGAAGTACATGCAGCCTCAATTTATGACCAGTTGTTTAATGGCAAAAAATGCCCATTTGGAAGAGTGGACTTGGACTTAGAAGCTCAGGATTCACTTAACAACTGCCATAAAAAATAGTCAAAGTTGAGTTTATTCATGTGGTGCCTCAATGTATGATCACAATGATTTTTGACTGGAATTCTGATCCCAATTGTGGTCAAAAGTTGAGGACTATCTGTAGTAATAAAACATTTTCCTGTTCCTTCAACTCAAGCAGCTGATTCTTGTGACAAGAACTTCAGATAAGTGTTCTGTAGCCTTGTGCCCCTGCAGACAGTTACACTAAATAGGAAGAATGCTCCTTACTCCCAAAATTACATTTGCCCAAAGTTTCAACACAAACCCACATTTTCAAGTGTTGACTTTTGCCTGGACAAATCTCTGCAATCTTCTTGGAAAGGTTTTTCGAAAGTGCTTTGCACTTTCCTACTTCCTAGGGCTGAGGGTGTATGACTGGCCCAAGGTCACCCAGCTGGCTTCCTGCCTAAAATGGGACTAGAACTCACAGATGCCTGGTTTCTAGCTTGGTGCCTTTAATCACTATGCCAAGCTGTCTTTTATAATCTTAGTTTTTTAAAGATTGGGAGGATATCCTTGCTGGCAACATCTTAGTTTTGTCTTTAGTTTTTGGAGATGCAAAACTCTCTCTCTCCCTCTCTCTCTCTCTCTCACACACACACACATCATCATCATCATCATCACCACCGCCACTTGATCAGTTCAGGTTTCTTCCAATCTCTGAATCACAATGCAATGACCTAACTCTTCTACTATGTCTTTAATCTTCAATACAGCCTGGGAACAATGAGCCAGAAACCTCTGTCTCAAAGTGCTTTCTCTGTTGCAAGAGGCTAATGAGGTAGCTTCTATATAATGCATTATTTTGCTAAATAATAGATCTTATTCTTCCCAGTTAATTGCATGCTGGACTCTTAACATTTGAAGAAACAACCTGTCTCCCATCATTGGGATCCAAGCATTTTTTTTGGAGATATATTCCATCAGAAGCTTTGAGTCTCTGAACACTTATGGTTAATTTCTTGTATTTCCTTAATAACTGGAAAAGAGGGGCATTGTGAGAAACTTTTGAAAGTATTGAAAGCTATTAACCTCTAGTTGCAGGCTAGAAAGATGAACTCATTCTATGTAAACAATTATTTAAATTGCATTCCACTCTGTTCCTCAGGCCAGGGATGTGCAAGCTTTGACATCCCAGTGGATGCTGAACTACAATTTCCAGCATCCTTAAGCATGATTGTCCTGATATCCTTTTGACAACTTCCTGTTTAGCTGACCTCCATGGAAAATGGATGATACGTAAAATGGGTATTCTAATTCAGCTGGATTCCTGTTCTTGTTGCCCAAATTCTTAGGAAATGGTTTCTTTTAGTAGAAGTGAAAGTTTAGTCATGAATCTAATTTGATTCAACAAAGAGACTTTTTATTCATGAACATATGGCTACTCCTTGATTTTTCTTTGTTTGAAATTGAATTCAATCAATCTTCCCTTTTTATCTTAAACTGAATATTGAAACTTACACCACTGAAAATGTTATCACTGGATGCAAGCTGACAAAAAAAATATGTGAGCAATCTGTGAACAATAGTCTGTGATGGTTTGCTAAATGGAGCAAGTTATTTTTGATACATAGATGAGAACATGGAAAGGAATCTATAAATTCACCCAATCAATGGCATTTTCAAGATGAGTCAAAACAGGCAAGATGGTGGGAACAGCATTGGGACTTAAGCCCCACTTCTGTTGGACATATAATGACATTGCACATTTGTAAAAAGGGATGAGGATACCTTATCTATATTCATACACACACACACACACACACATCAGATCTTCCTATCCCCAGTGGCCTGATTGATTAATAAATAGAAATCTAACTGTCCTGCACTGCTTAATGTACTGAAGAATTTAATGGAACTTCCAAAATTATTTATTTATATCTTTAGGGATGGCTACTTCTAATACCTTTATTGCAAAACTCTCAATTTGTGCTGATGAAAGAGTTCATGGTGCATTAATGATGGGAAAAATTCCAAATAACCATTTTATATCTTCATAACCCAACATCAATGTACTATGTGGAAATAACCATTATTGCAAAAAAGGCAACTCCGAGATAAAAAAAAAATTGAAGGTCATATAACCTATAATTTGGGAGTCTGGCAAATTGGCCCACCTTTTGAAGCCTTAGCTATTGCTGGTCTAAACAAGCCTTAGCTATTGCTGGTCTAGGACCCAAAGTCTTTTACCTTTTCTTTGCTAATAGAATGACATCTTATCCTTACTATAGCTCCAGTACTGTTTCTGTGAAGACAGAGATGAGCTACTACTTCCCAGGTGCAGATATGCCCCAGCTTGTTTTTGATAGTTATGAATTTCCCATGGGGAAAATGTGCAAATCCATTCTAATTTATCTTTATTGAGAAGTTTTGATATATTTTCCAAGTGAGTGCTATCACTTTTTAAATTAAAAGTCACAGAAATGTTCTCCAAGAACTTTGATGTTGATATGCACAATGTTGGCCTGAATTGCCAGGTAGTATGGATCTGAGAACCATGCTAAATAGAGTGCTCTGTTTATCACTGCTTTGGTTAATTTTTAAGGGGCTTTGACTGTCCTCCTGATGTGGTGGTTTCTGCTGACAAGATTTTTCTTTACATTCTCTCCCATAATGTTATTTGGCAGCCACTACAAAGGAAGAGGACAAGTTCAAATGAATGCAGAACTGACATGAATGATAACCTTAAATATATCAAGTGCTTAAGTATGCATTACTCTAAGTAAGTCATTGCTGGCTGTGAATGGAGCATCTGTGGGAGCTCTTTTGCTTTTGCCAAGTTGCTTGTTTTTTCCCATTCTGCTAGGAAGGTTTTGTGCTTTACATCAGCACAATACCATATAACAGCTTCTTCAAATGTTCAAAGGCTTTGAACTCATTCATTTCATGCTTTCAGCTTCCCTTGCTAAATCCTGGAGCCTAACTGTCTTTCTTGATTGATGAAGGCAGACAGATTTCTCTGGCTAGTATAAGATGCTATTGAATACTCTACAAGCAAACATCTCCATTAAACTTCATGCTCCCTAATTTTAATTTTGATGTATTTTCATTCATGAACTGGGGTTATGACCTTATTTTTCTATAAAATGAATGAATTGGACCAATTGGTTTTTGCAGGGATCCTATTTAAAGGCATTATTTTTTTATTCCATTGGATATTTGTTGTTTCTTTTTCCATATGATACTGTAATAAACTATTCATTAATTTTAACACAAAATAAATCAAGAACACAGTATTACATAAGAAACTATATTTCTTCAGATTACATGGAGTTTTATTATAACCTCTGTACTATTCCCAAAAGTCTTATTATTTCATATTATTTCTGCCAGCTAATAATGTAGATAACATGTTAGGTCAGTATCATACAAATAGTAATCTGCAATCTGGATTATCCATATGGAGGAGTTGGGATATATAGTGGAAATGTTGTCAGTTTGGATCAGTAGTTATTTAAAACAAGAAAAAAGGGCATAATATTTCCTCGATAAATATCTCCAGCAGCTGAAACAAAGCAAAAAGATTTTAAAAAAATAACAAATTAAAAAAATTAAAAAATGAAATTCAGTCCCAAAATTTAGAGCATCTGTTTTTCTAGATATGCAGCATGTTCTATTTTAGAACAGTAAGACTAAAACAGATCATCTGTTATTACTTTGTCCAGCAGCAAAACAAACTTCTGCCAATATCTAGCCTCATTTTTTTTTGCCAAAAGTATGTCTCTGTAGGCTTTCCCTTGGACATTTCTTCTTTCATATGGCTGGCGTTAAAGAAAAAAACCAAACCAAATGTTTAATAGTTCTGTTTCATTCCAGGCACTACTGTACTTTGAATTTTGCTTTTTGAGTCAAACTATTAAACAACAAAACTAGAATTAGCTTTTTTCTTCATGCCTTTGGTGGAAATGAGATGTATATATCCCTCCTTAAAAGCTCTTAAATTTGTTATCAGAACCTACGCACACACAAGATTTAATATTATGTATACTGATATTCTCAAGATGAGAGATTAAAAATATCATTTATTTGCAAAGAATAAATTTGCAAAGAAACATTAAGATCCAAGAGCACAAATCCTGGATTGGTAGGGAACTTGACTGTGAACTTCCCTAAAAACAAGATCATCCAGTCTTCTATAGATAAGAGGTCATAGCTTTCATTATTTCACATGCAACTAAATTATTTTAAATAAAAATTTATTTATGTATCTTTAGTATAAGGAGGAAACATACTGACTTACAATAGAGTAGTTCAATGAAGAAAATTTTCCCAGCTCCTCATTTGAAGTGCCTGAAGGCTCTATATTCTTTTTTTTTTTTTTAAGTAAAAGTTTTATTGATTTTAACAACAAACAAAAACACATAAAACATAAAACATAACATAAAAACATCATCATCCTTCATAAATTTACAGACAGTGTATCGGTTGGTTTACCACTCCTTTTTGTGCATCCGTTTCATAGTCATCATAATAATTATATTACATAATAACTCATATTATCAATCAACAATTATATATCCTAATATCATTATTAAACAATCATTTGACTATAATTTTACTAATTCATACAAGCGAGATAACTATAATTTAGTTAATTTATTTTATAACAAATCATAAAATCATACCAAGTCTATCTTAATAAAATATTATCAAAATATTATCAAAACCAAAAAAAATGTATATTCATTATTTCCTAGGTTTCTAAATATTTTATTATTATATTGTATTATCTAACCATTAATAAAAAAGATCCCAAACTTCATAAAATTGTTTATCTTCTTGTTCTCTAATTTCAAATGTCAATCTACTCATTTCAGCACATTCCAATATTTTCTTAATAATTTCTTCTTCTAATGGTATTTTCTCATTCTTCCAATTTTTAGCAAATACAATTCTAGGCGCTGTTAATACATTTACAATCAAATAGGAGGAGCTTCGTCGCTGCGATACAGCTGCGATCTCGGGGCTCCGAGATCACAGCTGATATCTCCGCTCCTGGTTGGTCCTAACGGACCTAAACCGTCCCGTAGAGACGGTGACAGTAAGGGGCACGTTCTGTAGATCCCAGGGACATCGCAAGTCCCTGGTTGATCCAGAAGAAGCCCTTTTACCATCGACGGAGAGGCAACCATTAAGCTGCTGAAGTTGGGACAGCTCCGGAAGGAAGAGACAGAAAGAGAAAGTGTATCGGCTGGTGAGGATTCTTTTTTTTTACTTGGGACTTAAGGACACCCTAAAATGAGAAGAAATCTGTAAAATTCTTGACAAAATTTGACTTAGCGGCGATTTTTTCTTTAAGAATGTCAAAGTGAGGCTTGGCTTTTTATTTTTACCTTTTTTTCCCCTCTTCATTGAACTTCTATTGCGATCTAGTTAATCAGACTGGTTTTTTCTTTTATATTTACTTGCTTTCTTTTCCCCTTTTTGACTGTTTATATTATATAAAATAGAGGCTCCCTTTAGTATCTTTTTTAAAAAATATACATATACATATACATATACATATACATATACATATACATATACATATACATATACATATACATATACATA
Organism: Notechis scutatus; assembly: GCF_049901735.1. NCBI lineage: Eukaryota > Metazoa > Chordata > Lepidosauria > Squamata > Elapidae > Notechis > Notechis scutatus. The sequence continues at coordinate 87,853,795 of NC_142010.1, read as the reverse complement.
CATACATACATACATACATACATACATACATACATATATATATATATATATATATATATATATATATATATATATATATATAATATTTTTCTTTTTTTTTTTTAGGCTTTTTAGGGGGAAAGAAGGGGAGAGGTTCTAAGAAATTTTGCAACATTGACAACTAGAGGCTTGAAAATATTTTATTTGAAGTTGAGAGCTGGGGAAAAAAATCTTTTCAAGGCTACTGGAAATGATAAGATAGAGGGAAGAGCGCTGGAGGATGTTTATACAGGTGCTCTTTGGGACTTCTATTATCAATTGAATATTTGAAGCTTGGCCTTGAAATTTGTGGAGAAGCCAAATAAGAGCCTTGGATAAATAAAAGGCAGTGTGTGCTTTTTTTTTTTTTTTTTATTAACTGGTTTATCCCTCCCCTCCAACCCCACAGTATTTGGTAATATTGGTATACTTATTTTTTATTTTACCTCATTTTTATTTTATTTTTTTAAAGGAGAAGCCTCAGAATATTTGTTTTTCATTTTTATTTTTTTTTATTGGGATATTTGCCTCTTTATTTCTACTTTTGACTTATTTTTATGGCTATTTTCCATTTTTTGAGGTCTTTTAATTGGATTAAGGTGGGAAGAACCTGAAGAACTCCTTTTTTTTTTTTTCTTTGCTTATTATTTTATAATATTGTTGGGTTTTATTTTGTCTTTTTTTCTCTTTATTTTTAATTTTTACTTTTGAATTATAATTGAGTATTTCACAACTGGATTAAGGTCTTGAAGAACCTGAAGAATTTCTCTTTTCTAATTTTGGGCTTTTTACTTTTTACTGGTTTTTTTTCTTTTTTTCTTTTTTTCTAATTGGATTACAATTGGCTACCTTATTAATTGGATTAAAAGAGCCGGAAGACTCTGAGCCATGGAATGAGTAAGAAAATTTTACCTTTGGGCATTTCAACTTCTGCTCCTGTCTCCCCATCAACTGGAGGACGACTTTCAATAATGGCGAAGCAAGATAAAGCGCAAGTGGATTTAACGACGGTTATGCAAGGAATACAAGAACTAAAAATGAGTATGGAACAAAGAATGGAGAGTATTGACCAAAGAATTGGGAAGATTGATGAAAAATTTGAAAATGTTTAACAAATGATGGTGAAACATGATGAAAGAATCCAAAAAATAGAAGAGAAAGATAAGCAAAGAGATGACACAATTGGAAATATTGATAGCAGATTAACAACGGTTGAACAAGAAAAAAGTGGGATGTTGAAGTGGGAGATGGACAGGTCAGAATTTTACCTTAGATTCCAAAATATTGAGGAAGAAAAAGGACAAAATTTGGCTGCAGTAATGATTGAAATCTTGGCTGGAGCCTTGGAAATAACAGAGGAAAAGATGATGGATGGAGTAGATGAGATATATCGAGTCTTCACAAGATATGCAATGAGGAACCAATTACCAAGAGAGGTTCATGTCAGATTCACCAAAAAAAACTATTAAAACTCAAATATTACAAGTGGCAAGAGAGAAGGTGTTGAAATACAAAGAGATTGTGGTTTTAAAACAAGTACCCAGAAAAGTGAGAGAGATCAGAAGAGAATATCGATTTTTGACCAAAATACTATTGAAAAAAGAGGTGAATTATAGATGGCTGATTCCAGAAGGATTAATGTTTACATGGCAAGAACAGAGACACAGAATTGATTCAATTGAGAAAGCAGAAATATTCTACAAGGAATTTTTCGAAAGAAGAGAAATGGAGATAGAAAAAGAGAACATTTTAACTGAATTTGAAGAGGACCAAATGGGAACGGGAAAAGAAGAAGGCGCAATAGGTGGACAAGTGGAGACCAAAGAACAACGTGAAGTAAGATCCACGAGAGCTGTTAGACCTAAATATAAAGCATAACCATGGAGGAAAAAAAACTGATTTCCATGAATATAAATGGACTGAATTCAGCTACCAAAAGAAGAAAAACTTTTCACAAATTAGAGAAGCTAAAATTTGATATAATTTGTCTACAAGAAGTACACATTAAAAAACAACACGAACAATTACTGGCACGATCAAAATTAGGGAAAATATTTACTTCTCTGACTCACTGTAAGAAAAGAGGAGTGGTTTTGTACATTAGAGAAACCATTTCAGCAAAACTGATTTATACTGATGAAGACGGAAGAGTATTAATGGTTGAAATAGTGGATAATAATACAAAAACGCTCTTGGTTGCAATTTATGCCCCGAATGATAAACAAGAAGAATTCTATAAAAAAATTACACATGAAAATAATTGAACTGGACTATGTTAATATACTTATGATGGGAGATTTCAATGGAATTGTAGACAATAAACTGGACTATACAGCAAAAGCAACACGACAAAATAGGAAGACTCTCCCTAAATCCTTTTTTAAAATGACAGATGAATTAAACTTAAAAGATATATGGAGAGAAAGAAATGCTAAAATTCAACAATATACTTTTTATTCCAATAGACATTTATCATGGTCCAGAATAGATATGATTTGGACATCAACAGAATTATTATCCAATATTCAAGAAATAAATATTGAAACAAGTACATGGGCAGACCATAATCCAATGACAATTAAATGGAAAGGACAAAAAAGAAGATCTAGATTAAACAATACTATTTTAAAGGGAAAAAACTTTACACAATGGATGGAAAAAGAATTGGCCTTCTTCTTTAATGAAAACAAAAAAGAAGATACTTCAATACAGAATGTTTGGGATACAATGAAGGCATATGCAAGAGGATTAATAATAGACTATACAAAGAAAAAGAACATTAAGAAGAGGCAAATGATTAAAGCTCTAGAAGATGACCATAAAAAACTGGAAAGAGAATTACAGAAAATGCCACAGAAAAAAGATATTAAACTCAAAATGGATATAATCAAACATAAAATGGATCAAGTAGAGAAAGAAGAACTGGCACAAAAAATTAGAAGTGCTAAACAGAACTATTTTGAAGATGCAAATAGGCATATAAATTGAGAAAAGAGAAAGAATCAAGGAAAATATTACAGTTAATAGACGATCAAGGTCAAATTTGTTATGGTAATAAAGAGAAAAAGGCAATTATTCGAGACTTTTATGGACAATTATATAAACAGGAGGATCTTGATGAGGAAAAAATTAAACAGTATTTACAAAATGCTAACCTACCTAAGATACCTGATGAAACTGGGAAAATGTTAGAAAGTGCTATAACAATGATGGAACTAACCGAAGCACTTAACAGACAGAATAATGGAAAAGCACCAGGACCAGATGGTATCCCGGCAGAATTTTATAAAACATTACAAGAATCGTTGAGCACTTCACTGTTAGAAGTCATGAATGAAGTTATGATAAATAAGAAAATACCTAAAACATGTTCAGAAGCTTATATTACACTTATCCCAAAAGAAGGGGTTGACCCATTACAAATTAAGAACTATAGACCTATTTCCTTCTTGAATGCAGATTATAAAATCTTTGCTTCAATCTTGGCAGAGAGGCTTAAAAAATACTTAAACAACTTTATTCACCCTGATCAGAATGGATTTTTACCAAAGAGACAAATTAAAGACAATATGAGGGTAATCCTGAACACGTTGGAATATTACGAGGTGCACCCTGAAAAACAAATGGCTTTGATATTCTTAGATGCCCAAAAGGCATTTGATAATGTGAATTGGAGATTTATGTTATTATTACTGGAACATATGGGCTTTGCTAGAAAATTTATCCAAGCAATAGAAGCCATATATTATAAGCAAACGGCAAAAGTAATGATAGATGGAGAATTTACAGATTCTATCAATATTAAAAAAGGTACAAGACAAGGATGCCCATTATCTCCTTTGTTATTTATATTGACTTTGGAAGTGTTAAATAGAAATATTAGAGAGGATACAAACATAAAAGGAATGAAAGTTAAAAAGGAGGAATTTAAATTGCAAGCCTTTGCAGATGACTTGGTTTTTATTTTGGAAGATCCTCTAGAGACAGCTTTAAAACTATTGGAAAAGATAGAGATGTATGGTGAGATGGCTGGCTTGAAAATAAATAAAGACAAAACAAAGATTCTGACAAAGAACATGTTGTTAAGACAAAGAGAAGAGCTGGCAGACTTATTGAAAATTCAAGTTACGAACAAAGTTAAATATTTGGGGATATATTTGACGTCAAGATGTACTACACTGAAAGAGAATAACTATATTAAACTTAAACAACAGATAGCATCTGATCTGAAAAAATGGGAAAACCTACAATTGTCATTGATAGGTAGAATTTCAACAATTAAGATGAATATTTTACCCAGAATTTTATATTTGTTCCAAACAATACCAATTCGGTTAGGTAAGGATTACTTTGAAGAACTAAATAAAATTGTGTTGAAGTATATATGGCAAGGTAAGAAAGCGAGAATAAAATTAAAACTCTTACAGGATGCTAGAATTAGAGGAGGATTTGGCCTCCCTAATTGGGAGTTGTATTATCAAGCTGCAAACTTAATGTGGGCTAAAGAATGGATAACGTTAAGAAAGACTAGATTGTTGGCATTAGAAGGACATGATTTATTATTGGGTTGGCATGCTTTTTTATGGTATAAGGGAACTAAATCACAGGGTTACTTTAGAAGGCATTATATACGGGAATCGTTATGGTTGAATTGGGAGAAAATTAAGAAACAATGTTATTTGAAAATCCCAGTTTGGTTATCAACTATTGAAGCTTTTTCTTATCCTATAACCTATAAGAAGGAACAAACAGTTAGATATGGGGAATTACTAGATGAAAAGGGTGAACTTAAAAGCGATGCAAAATTTAGAAGAACAAGGCATAAAGATGAATTGGTTTTCATATGCGCAAATACATTCAAAGTATCTTAAAGATTCTAAAATGAAAGGATTCTATGATAAATTGACTGATTTAGATAGGATTTTGACAGGTACTGATGAAAAAGTGATCAAAAAAATTATATAATTATTTGTTGGAAATTAAATTAGAGGAAGAACAAGTTAAAGAAACAATGATTGCTTGGGGGAAGAATTTTGGATATGGGATTGATTTAGAGAAATGGCAAAAATTGTGGTCTCAAAATTACAAAATGACAATGTCAACAGCATATAAAGAAAATTTGTATAAGATGTTTTATAGGTGGCACTTTCCCCCAACAAGAATTGCAAGAATGTTCAAGAACAAATCTGAAAAATGCTGGAAATGTCATCAGATTCCTGGTTCATATTACCATATGTGGTGGACTTGTGAGGAGGCCAGGAAATACTGGATTAGAATTCACATATGGTTGGAAAAAATGACAAAGAAACATATAGATTTGAAACCAGAGATTTTTTTATTGGGAATCTTACCTGATACATATAATAAAAACTTAAAGTATTTGATTGTAAGGCTCTATATTCTTGCTGCTTCTGTTTAATATTTACATCAAACTTCAGAGAGAGGTCTTCTATTGGTTTGGTTCTGGCATCATCTAAACACTGATGATATTGAATTGTATATCTTGACCTTAGGCTGTCAAAATCCTGACACAGGGACTGGAAACTGCTCAGGTCTGAATGAGGAGGAACAAACTCAGGCTGAATCCTGTGTCTTTTGGTGTATAATTGCAAGCCACCCAGAAATGATTAAAAGATGGGCAGCTATGCAAATGTTTTAAATAAATAAATAGTAAAATCCTGGCAAGACTGAGATTGTGCTTATTAACATCCCCTAAATTTGAGGATTTCTTATCGTTGGTTATGGAGGAGGACATATTTTCCAGACTGATGTGCAATCTGGAAGTCCTTTTGGACTCATAAGTTTTGCCCGAGGATTAGGTGAGAATTGCGCACAGAATCTTTGTGCAGGTTTCATCTGTGAATTTGGAGGGAAGAGGGAATGGCCTTGAGGACAGGAAGAGACCCATTAAAAAGGCAACAGTCACATAAAACGGGTTTGAGTCTAGAATGTGAGTAAACATCTCAAGGAAACTGCTTCCTAGTTCTCATAAGGTTAAAGCGGAGGTCACATTCAGACTTGCCAGATTCTGTTATTATAGCTTTTTAAAGCTTATAAAAGTAGTGCTGACCTACATGCCATTGGTTTATCCTGAAGGGCTAACATCTGCACCAGTTGTGCCCTTTCCTATAGCAGGAGACTTTTTAGCGGATCATTCATATTGTCACCTCTCGACTAGATTACTGCCATGGGACCTAAATGAAGTTGCCTCAAAGATCACTTGGAAGCTACAGCTGGCATAATGTGTGGTACAGAGGTGGTATTCAGCAGGTTCTGACTAGTATTGGAGAACTGGTAGCGGAAAATTTGAGTAATTCAGAGAACCGGAAAATACCACCTCTGACTGGCCCCGCCCCCATCTATTCTCTGCCTCCCAAGTCCCAGCTCATTGGCTGGGTCTTCTTTTGTTGCCCTGCACAGGAGAACAGAGCTGGAAAGCAGGTTAGTGGGGGTGAGGAGGGAATGGGGATTTTGCAATAACCTTCCCCTGGAGTGGAGTGGAAATGGAGATTTTGCAGTATCCTTCCCCTGCCATGCCCACCAAGCCACGCCCACAGAACTGGTAGTAAAAAAATATTAATCCCACCACTGGGTGGTGGCAGAGGCAGTAGTATTATGCCATGTATAACCTCTGCTTTGTGAGTTGCACTGGTTGGCAATTGGCTTCTGGGCAGGGTGGGTTTCTACCAGTTCTGTCTACCTCTGTAAAACCGGTAGCTCTGAAGAGCAGCAGACATAGAACCAGTTCTGCTGATGTTTTTGCCCACCCGCCCACCTGGGCTCTTACCTGACCTTTATTTCCTATTTCAACTTCAGCTGCAGTTAAAAAAGCAGGGAAAAAGTACTTTTTCAAAGGCTGCTTCTAGGCACGCAGCGCTGCTCAGCTGTCCAGGCACCAGGCTGATGACGATTTACAGGCGCACGCAGAGTGCACGGAAGTACATCGTAAATCACCGAACCTTGTAAATCACCGAACCTCGTAAATCACCGAACCGGTAGTTAACCCTGTCAGATCCCACCCCTGCTTCTGGGTGCAATTCAAAGTGTTCTTCCAGAGATCACTAAATACATGGCTTTGTTCACAGGCCTAAGGCTATAGCGGATTGCTGAGTCTTTATTAGTTTTTCCTGCTTTGGGATATTTTTGGTTGTTTTAGTCTTGAAGACACACATTGAAAATGTTTAGTCTTCCTTTGTGTATAAGAGGTCCAGCATCTTTTGGGAGTTGGGTGGTCTCCAAATCAATTAATCAATCATCTTCATCTTCCTATGTTGTAAAGTATAGGTGTAGTTTATACTCTGGTAAGCAAGTTGGTTTTTCTTCTCTTATTCTACACTTTGGAACATCTTGCCACCAGGTGAGATCTAAAAGTCTTAAACTTGTTAGTTAGCTTGGGTCCCCAATGAAGGCACTTTACCCTGGAGGTAGATGGTGGAGTAAGAGACCCCACCTTGCAACCTCTTGTGCCCTTGATTCTTAGTTTTGTTTAATTCTTGTTAACTTTAATGTTTTCATATTTATGATTTTGTTTTTTGTAAGCCTCCCAGAGTTGCTTTGAATAGAGAGGTGGCGATATATAAATTTATTTATTTTTAAAAAAGCATAAAGAACTTGACATGATTACCTGGATCAGAGAGGGCACACCATGATCTGCAGGTTTCATATGCCCTGCCCCATTTTTCAATGCCTAAATTTGATGGGAAATAAATTTTTGGTAGTCTGACTCTGTTTATCAAAAGTACCAAAACAAGCATCTTTTATTTATTTAATGATTTTTTATATATAGCAGCTGCCCATCTCAACTAGTGATTTTGGATAGCAAATGTTAAAATTAAAAACAATTACAATCACAAATGGAAACACTAAAATACATAGCAGCTGAGTAAAATATCTTGTAATCATATTCAAATCACAAGAGTTTTCCGTCCAAGACTCTACTGTATCCACTGAATAATATTTGCCTTCCTGTACTGCTATTCCCTGTAAGTAAATATTTATGTTCTTTGTAAATGGGATTTCCTTTTAACAGTATCAGAACAGAGATGGAAGGGACCAAGTCAAGCAGGAGATTCTATACTATTTGAGATATGTGATTGTCCAGTCTCTTCTTAAAAGCCTCCAGTGATGAAGCACACCCACAACTTCTAACAGCAAGCTGTTCCACTGGTTAACTGTCCTCACTGTTAGGAAGTCTCTCCTTAATTCCAGGCTGCTTCTCTCCCGGATTAGTTTCCATCCTAGTGATCTGGAAGCATGGCCATTATGTTGTGAGTGGTAGGACCCCACATTGAAATCACCTTCAAAATGCAGACCAAGTTGTTCTATAGGGTGGAATAAAAACTGACTTCGGACATGAAGTTGGGTGTCAAGGAATTTTGCAAACTACCCAAGATGTCTGATTTACATTCTAATGGATTATATAAATGTTGGCTTGTGTGTTAGTATGAGGTATTGGCTCCAACTGTAAGCTATGATAGGTTTTTCATTGTTGAGGAATATTGTAGTACAGAGCCCAACTAAAGTGTTACCATATTATTAGAAATTGAATGCAATTTGAGTATCTTTAGGAAATAAAGATCAGCTGAACTATTAAATTAGGTATAAAGGTAATTTGCCTATACTCTGAATCATTTGGGAAATAAGTCATATATTATGTGCTACTTATTGTTATTTAGCCAGAAAGTCCAATACACAGGAGGAAAAGCAGATTCACAATTTATATTCTTTATTTACTAAATAAAAATTTTCACTCATTTACATGCTCACGGATTCCTTCCCAGCTCAAAGTCTAGTAGCCAGCTTTGGTATCCACCAGAGATGGTATTCAGCAGGTTCTGACCAGTTCTGGAGAGCCGGTAGTGGAAATTTGGAGTAGTTCGGAGAACCGGCAAATACCAGCTCTGACTGGAGGTTTTACAGTATCCTTCCCCTGCCATGCCCACCAAGCCATGCCCACAGAACCGGTAGTAAAAAAATTTAAATCCCACCACAGGTATCCACTCTAGAGGATCAAGGCAGGCACATAACATGTACATAGTATCTCAATCTATGAGATAATTCCAAAGTATTATAGTTCTCATTCACTTTTATAATTACCATCAAGGCTCAGTTAGTTCTTTCTTCATGCCTTTTGATACTTTTCCAGTTGAGTTTCCTCTTATTGTAGCCTCTTAGAAATCTTGTTGTATTTTCTTAAAGGGATCAACTGACACTTTTCAGAAGCTTTCTACAACTATGGTTGAATAAATCTTGTGTACAGGTAGTCCTTAACTTACAGCAGTTCATTTAGTGACCATTCAAAGTTACAACAGCACTGAAAAAAGTGACATATCATTTTTCACACTTATGACCATTGCAGCATCCCCATGGTCACATGATTTACATTCAGATACTTGACAACTGACTCACATTTATGACAGTTGCACTGTCCTGGAATCATTTGATCCCCTTTTTGGAACCTTCTGAGAAGCAAAGTCAATGGTGAAACCAGATTCACTTAACAACTGTGTTACTAATTTAAGAACTGCGGTAATTCACTTAATAAATGTGGTGAGAAAAGTCGCAAAATGCAGCAAACTCACTTAACAAATTTCTCACTTAACAACATAAATTTTGGGCTCAATTGTGGTCATAAGTTGAGGACTACCTGTACTTTGCTTTCATACACCTTCCTTAATACACAAACACATGACCTAATTTTTCACATACACCCCAAACACCTACAAATCAAATTAGATACAATTATATAGGAACACTGATAACAATATGGTGACATAAGAAACTACTGTACCCAAATATTATTCTGCTTTTATGGAAGAATTTCTCTTTAAAAAGAAATCTAGCACCAGCACAGATATAAAAAAATAATACAGGTACTCCTTGACTTATGACCACAACTGAGCCCTAAATTTCTGTTCTTAAGTGAGACATTTTTAAGTGAGATTGCCCCATTTTATGACTTTTTTGCCACAGTTGTTAAGTGAATCACTGCAGTTATTAAATTAGCAACCTGATTATTAAATGAACCTGATTTCCTCATTGAGTTTGTTTGTCAGAAGGTGGCAATAGGGGATCACATGACCCCGGGATACACAAATGGTCATAAGTATGAACCAGCTGCCAAGCATCTGAATTTTGATCACATGGTCACAGGGAATGCTGCAAAGGTTGTAACTGTGAAAAACTGTCATAAGTCACATTTTTCAGAGGCGCTGTAATTTTGGTCACTAAATAAACTGTTGTAAGTCGAGGACTACCTGTAGTTCTGCAATGCATGGAACATTTTAATTGTTTGGAAACTGAAATACTTGCCTAGAATATACACTAACAACAAAGATTACATATATCCAATACTAGTAATTTATGCTCTTATGTTCTTGTATATAATGAAGTCATCCAGTTGTTAGTGGAGGTAATTTTGCTAGAAATTCTATTATCAGATAAATAATGTAAGTTATAAAAACATTTCCAAAAAATGAACATGATTCACCTCAAAAAGGGAAGAAGGGCAAGGTAGGCTTAGGACATGTAAGTTATAAATTACAATTTTATATTTATATCTACAGGATACAGTAGATATTTGTGCAATGACTAAAGTTGGATGTACTTTCAAGGCTAAACATTTTTACTGATTATATCTTTCACTGTTGTTATTTCCTGCTCTTCAAGACTTAATGAATACAAGACCTGTCCTGATAAGAGACAGATGCATGAACTTTGAGAAAATCCAAGAGAACTGTCATTTATCTCCTCTATCAACAAATTTTAATCCATAACTCTCTCAGCTAAGGTTTGAGTGATCTTGCAAGATATCCATTTCCCCCCCCTGGAAATTAGGACCTCTAGATTTCCCTTGTGCAGACCTTGCCTGCCTTTTTCTTTCTAAAAGACATCCTATCATTTTTCAGAAAGACATCCTATCATTTTAGGGTTTTTCCACTTCTGTTTTACCACAGCATCCTGGACAACTTAAAAGTTGTCCAAAAGAAATTGTGGTAGGAACAATTCTGCAATGAGCATGCAAGGTTGTATTCCAGTGTTGTGACAAAAATTGTGTCCAACTTTGACCTTTTAATTATTGATCGGCTTGTATGCTGCTTCTATCATGGAGAGAGTTATAGCCACATTATATGTGATGGTTAAAAACAACCATACAAATATTAGCAAGAAACAAGAAACTGACCATAATACACACAAGTGTATTGTTTATGGCAGAATGTAACAATTGCAGGTAACCCTAAACTTATGGCCATAATTGGGACCAGAACTTTTGTTACTAAGAAAGTCAAGTGAGTTAGATCCAGTTTTATGACTTTTGCCAGTTAAGTGAATCACTGTTGTTCAATGCATCTTGTGGTCATTAAGTGACTCCAGCTTCCCTCAGACTTTGTCAAAACTCAGATTTAAGATAGTGATCACATAATCCAGGATGCTGCAACTGTTATAAATACATACCAGGGGTCAAGCACCCAAATTTTGATCCAAGTGTGAGGATCAGTTGTAAGACACTTTTCAGTACAGTTGTAACTTTGGGTGGTTGCTAAACAAATGATTGCAAGTTGAAGACTATAACAAAATAAACCAGAACGCAAATTACTGCTCAATCCTGTTCAACTCAGGGATATATAAACTTTACGGGGCATGGTGTCCCACAGGACATGTACAGCTATATAAAAAGTGTCCTTCAAGGACCCATAAGATCAAAGTGCTTGAGGTGTAACATCTCTTCCAGTTCATAATGGTTGGGACAGCAGAAAGACAGTCCTGTATGTAACAGGCATTGTTTTTTTATTTGGTTATCTTTAATAGAATTTTAGGTCTTGGTTTCTTGGAAGTGGGGATATGTTCCAGAATTGTGGAAGCACATCAGTTTTTAATGCTGTGTAAAGTTCTCAAAGAAGCATCTACTCATGGCAGTCCCAGTGAAATCTTATTTATTCATCTATACGATGACACAGAGGAACAGAATTACCGGTAGTGATGTAAAAAGAGAGAGAGATGAAGAGATTCCATAAAGATATATCCAGGGAAGCTAGGCAGGAAAATGGCCAGAAGGGCATTTTGTGTCCTACTCTAAGGATTAATAGAATCCTACTTTTGGTGCAAATAGCAGGAGCAACTAAACTTTCAGAATAACATCCTCTTGAAAAAATGGATTTTTGATATTTAAGAAATCTCGCTCTAAAATAATTCTTGAGTGTTTTCAGACTAGTTTAAGCGATAAGCTGCAGCATCGCAAGCATACAGCAATGCCAAGGGAATCTGCTTACTTTCATACATTATTTTTAACATTTATCTTTATTAAGAATCATAGAGAGCTTCACTTTGCCAGAACTACATTTTAGAAGACAAATGTAACTGAAATATTTCCTGTCGTGGTTTCCTTTATTACATTTTCAATGGATTATCTGGGCAATTAACTACATATCAGTTTTGCCAATTTAGTTAGTCCCTCATTATAAACATTTTGTGTATAATTACAGAAACATGTGGTTTTCAAGTCTACCAGAAAGCCATTTTAATATCATTTCTCATCAATATAGTTGCAGGGAAAAGAAGACTTATTCCCTGAGGAGTTTATTTTCTTGGTTTGAGAGGAATAAGTGGTGTGCAGAAAATGTTTTCTTCAATGTCTTCTGTAAAAGAAAAGGCATAGGGAAAGGGTTTTAGTTTTGGCTCATTTCTCCTCAAGGATGGAGAAATGCTTTATTCATTTATTTATTTAAACTATTTATATTATTTTAGAATAGCATTTCTCAATTTTGGCAACTTTTAAGATGTGTGGACTTCAACTCCCAGAATTCTCCAGGCAGCATAGAATCCTTAAAGTTTTGCAAGGTTGAGAAAGACTGATGAAAATGATAAAAGATGTAGCATTTTACAGAATTGTAATGGAGTGAAGCATAGTGAAAGAATATAGTGGTCAAAATATTGGAGTAAGGTCAAATCTCAAATCTTTGCTCAGCTATGAGCAAAGAAAGTCTCCTCTGCAAAACAACTTAGCTGTAAGCATAAAATAAACGAACAAAATAAACAAGCAGTGTTGAAAAATTTCAGGGCAAATTCTAGGGCTGTAGAATGTGAAGCAGGACGTCCAAATATTACAGGGCTAACCTACCATACTTTGAAGTAAATAATACATATCAACACTGTATAAAGGAGCTGGTCTTTATTGGTAGTGCATTACTTGATATTCATAGCAAGCATTCATACAATGGACAAGATACCATATAATGGGATAAATTAATTTAAATTAATAAAGTTGAATTCCGGTCCGCGGAACAACTCCTACTGGGCCGCTGGCTTGCTGGGCGCCGCCATCTTTTTTTCATGAAAAAGTGCTTCCGGTGAGCTTTTCCGGGTAGAAAGCTCACCGAAAGCCTTTTCATCAAAAGATGGCGCATAAGCTCGGTGAGCTTTTCGGGTAGAAAGCCATTTCTACCTGGAAAAGCTCACCGAGCGTTGGCGCCATCTTTTTTGATGAAAACGTGCTTCCGGTGAGGTCACCGGAAGCACTTTTTCATCAAAAAGATGGCGCCCAGCAATGCCGGGCCGCTGGCGCCCAGCTGATGCTGGTACCGGGCCGCGGCATCAAAAAGGTTGGGGATCACTGGTCTACAAGTTCCAAGAGTGATTTCCACTTCTAGTTCCAGGTGGGACTAGAAATCAGTCTTCTAGTTTCTAGCCCGGTGCCTTAATCACTACACTAAATTAGGTCTTCCATATCATATAAGTTAGATGAAATATAAAGTATTTTATTCATGTACATCATCTAATCTATATGAAATAAAAGGAGAATGAGGAGAAAAAATGCTAAGGATAAGTTGAGAACTGAAATAGCAATCTATTAAATAAAATTTAATTTCACTTAATCACAGACAGTTGAAAATAACTAATTTGGTATTACTAGCAAATTCAATTTTGAATTTCATCAAAATCTGAGTAATCATTTTTCTAAGTGTTTCTGATGGAAATATAGAGATATAGATAGTAGATAGATATACAGGCAGACAGACGATTAAAGTCTTTTCTAATTGCTTAATGTTGCAGAAGACTGGACTCCATTAGATGCATCAATTGTTAGGAAAGCTTAACAAATGAAGGCTGATGATTGCAGTGTTTCCACTTCCTCTCATTGTTCATTCAATTCTTATCATCTAGTTTTCTTTCCACGGAGAGCTTGGAAAAAGAGGCACACTAAAAATAAAAAGGTGTTTGACAGCACGTGTTTGAATGAGTCATCCAACCAAATGTTTGGGGAAGATAATGAAATTAAACTAAACAATAGAAAATATTTTGTGACATTTATTCTACCTTGGCAGGGAGATAATCTGCAATTAAGGTGGCAGGACATTGTTATTAGTAACTTAATTTCTGTGATTTGCAGAACTGCAAATGATTCTCCACAACAGTAAATATTAACACAAAAATGAGGGGCAGTTGTTTATTTTTTAATCTCTAACAAAGTAATTATCATAGTTAGTTTCTGTTGGGAAAATCCTATTGTGCAAAGGCACAAAATATTATTTCAAAAAGTTGCAAAAAGACTTCTTTTTCCCCAGCAATAACTTCTGCCTGAAATTCTGAAAATCACTGCCAGGTGGTTTAAACAATACCAAGCTACAGTAGAGATACCACTGGATATCCTCTCTCAGTACAAACAAATCTGTAAGGAAAAAAAATCAAAGGCATGAATATACTGGGGGGGGGGGGGCAAGGGTAACTATAATGGGAAGCCGCACATCTGGAAAAGTCTGTGTTCTTGTTGGATCACTGATTGGATACAAGCCAATATTGAGCTGCAAAAAAAGCAAGTCAATCCTAGGTTGTATTAACAGAACTGTTATATCAAGATGAAGAAAAGCCATCATTCTTCTCAGTTCTGAATTGGTTGGACCACATCTAGAATACAGTATGCAATACCCAGCACAACAGTTAAGCAGCCCTTTAAGTAGCTGGAGCAAGTTTAAAGGACAGCCACAAGAAGTTAAAGAAACTAGAACAAGAAATAAAGCTGTATGGTCCGACCATATGATTTTCAACCCCTGCCAACCCTTCCATTATATCCATGTAGGGCAATTTTATTTGTTGTTGGTTTCTTCCAACTTATTGTTACTCCAGATATGTATATGTTACAGGTAGCACAGGTTCTATGTGCTATGTAAATTGAGAGCAATGCTATGTATTTCATTCACCATTATGTAAACTGACTTCAATGGAACTAAATTTTCTAGTTCTGTTGTAAATGTTAATCCTACATGGCTAAAAAATGATATACTGTATATGTCTGTTTATAATTTATTATGAGTATTATTTATATAAAAATGTGAAATTACAGCTGCCAGATCTTTAGCTGGTATTGTCCTTCATATACATCAAGTTTTTCCCAACAACCTAGGATGTCATAATGTAGCAACATAGTGCTATGTGTGGATCCAAGCAGTCTTTTGTAATTAACAGATAGAAATGTTATCAACAGACATATTTTCTAAGTGCCCTCCAAAAGTTTTTGGTGTGGCACTCTGCATGTTAACAACCATTGGGACTACCATGAGTAGATTATGCCACAATCTTTCATTTTCATTTTTCAGATTTCGGTACTTTGTGATCTTCTTCAATTCTTTGTCTTTTATTCTACTACCTTCTGCTATTGTTACATCAATTATCCACGCTTTCTTCTTTTCAACCAGTTAAATCTGGCATTTTATGAGCCAAGTCTTTATCAGTTTATATACCGAAATCCCACAATATTGTAACCTGCTGATTGTCAATTACTTTTTCAACTCTGTTTCAACCAATTTTTAAATTACTGGCATATGGTAATTGTTACTGGCCTTTCAGTGAATTGTTTTGGTGACTATTACCTCACTGTTTATAATACATTTGGGAAATTTTCTTGTACAAGATCAATATATGATGTACTGTTTCTTCTGCCTATTATTATCATTTTACATTACTAACCCTTTCATTTCCATTTTCAATATCACTAGTTATAAGATCAATCCATTTTAAAAGTAATAATTTATTATTCCTATTAAAAGTTCTAATTAATATGGGAATGTTAAGACACCATTTTTATTTAGTTGGTTAACTATTAGTCTATCAGCTTTCCATTCTTGCATTATTCTATAACAACCTCAAATTTTCAGCCATTTGACAATGAGGCTAATTTTGAAAAATATTTGCTTCTCTCAATTGAATCATACACTAATGAGTAATATAGCTTGGATGTTATTAGTATGCCAGGAATAATTATTGTACAGTCAATTGGAGAGTTATCATTACTCAGCAGTGTAAATAAATAATGTAGCATTGAAATAATGCCATTAGGAACTTTAGCATGTCTGTTCAATTAAAATGCTGCTCTTTGTCTTCTTTATCATGGCTAAGTCTGAATATTCACTGCTTAATTCCTCTCCATATCCCATATAATGATACCTTCTTTCTGTCTACAGAAGTGTATTCTTGATCAGCAGATGAGGCTGAACAACCCAGTCAAAACTGAAGTGATGCATGACACTCTCTTTTAACATCTCTGAGTGTCCTGCAAAAAGTAAGAATGCCAAGTTTGTCTTCCAAACTCTTCCTGAAGCATATGTTAAGGATTCATTATTGAGAGGGAGTCTAATGGCCCAATGACAGGACAGACTGAAATTATTACTTTCTTTCAGAAAGTAAATGCTTCAGGCTAATGTTAACTTTTGCTAGTTTAAGCATTTTTCAGAAATGAGGTTGAAAAACTCATAAAAAGTAGAAGTTGGCTGGCAAGGAGTTTATAGTTAAAAATGAAAATCATTCAAAACTATGATTTATTTAGTCACATAAATTAATGTGTATGTGTGCATACCTTCAAGGTGATGAGCGATCTTGTATTGTAGTGAGCTTTCTTCAGCACTCCTCCAACTAGATTTTTTTTAAAACTCAAAATTCACTATGGGTTCAGAAATCTCTTTTACAAATAGGATTCAGTCATAAAAACGAGTCAGGCATTTTAGTAGCAAGTGGAATTCAAAAGAAAACCAGACAAACTACTGCATTAAATAGGAAGGATGTTAACATAATTACAGAATTTCTGACAATATGAATATACTATCCCTTACTGTTGCTATTAGGTATATTTCTGATAAAATTACAGACAGGAATTTTAGATACTTATCATATTAAAATATTCAATCACATAAGATACGGTTGAGGTTTCAGACTGACATAGGCCCAAGACCACCATCAGCTAACAAAATTGGATGACCTTAAGCTAGTTACTTTCTTTCAAGTTAGATGTGAGGGGATAAGGGAAACGGAGAAAGGAACAATAGGCATGCCATTTGAGTGCCTGAGAGAAAGGCAGGTTATAAATCCAACAAATAAATAAACAAAATAGATAACATCAGGTGCAGTAACAGGGCCACTTTTTTCTACTGAAGATTATATTTCTTTACCTTTAGCTCCTAGAGACTGAAGAATAGATTGCAGGCTGGTACTACATAGGGAAAAAGAAAAAAGTGAACAAGAACATGCCTTCTGTAACCTTCCTCTTCCCGTGTCTGTCAGGAAATAGACACAATTAAAACCCAGTTTTTGAATATACATAAAATGTCAAACCTGAAAACAATAGTGCCTTTACCTGGTAGAAGCACATTCTGCATGATTGTATTAAGTAGTACTACAGAATTTCATTATTGTGACATTTGCATACTGTCCACATGACATAGCTCATAGCTTTTCTATTGTGATTTGTGTGCCTAGTTTGGCTAGGAAACCATTGAAAGATCTCTCCTGGAGGTAGTATATTCTACGAGTTATGGTCCAAATAGGTCACTTTTCTTTAAACTCAGAGACAGGTCTTTCCTTCATTTTCTAACCTTTTCACAGCTTTGCAAATCATTGGTTTCGTTTCCATCCTCCATGGAATTAATTTATTAGAGAACTCTTTCTCCTTCCCCAAAGCACTATAAATCAATCTTAAATCTCCCTCTCCCCTTCTCTTCTCTTTAAAAAATCAGCTATAAAATACTGAGCCAGTTCCAAAGGCTATGCACGCTCCCCACTCAGATTGTTCCAATTAAAATAGTTTGCATTATGTTTATAAAAATATGGGGCAGGAGACAGAAAAAGAAATAATACAGACTAAAACCATGGCTAATGTTCATCTGGTTTGGTGCTCAGATATTTTTTCTACCTAGCTTCCTCCGTGATTTCCAAACCTATTGGAGGGGTTAGGGTTAATATTAAGCACATAGAAACCCTTCTAATAGTGCAACTTATGTCAAAACTGAATCACTTTCTATTTCTATATAACAGTGAGCACAACTGAAAATTAGGAAAAGCACAGTACCCAGCTTCGAAGTATATTTTCCCTTGAAGCTACCTTCTCTCAGCAGATTTCTCCAAAGTTGACAGTAATCTTTGCTAAGAGGAAAAATAAACTCCATAATTCTGTGCATGAAATATGTCTTTTTAGCAACATATGGCAAGATTATGTACATCTTTTCAAAACTTCACTCTTTGAGTAACAGGATGATCTTTGAAATGTAGGCCACAAAATAAAATTTTATTCTAACCACATTGAGCATGATTGAATCAGACTACGGAGTTTGAAGCACATGCTCTTAACATTCTTCCACTGACTTGAAAAAAATGGATTATTTTGTTCTGAATTGTCCTAATTTCTTTACATATTTTGAATAAATAGTATGCTACTACATTCGATTTTATTAAGTGTTGGCTCACAAAAATAAAGTCCACTTACCTCATTTCCAAATAGGAATCAGGGAGAAATTTGTGCATAAAAGAACACCCTAACATACTAAGTCCAGCTAAGTATCTTGCTGTTATTGCATATTCTGTAATTACATTTCTATATGGCAGTCCTAAATTATGCATCAGCATGTTTCATGGCAATCTGCCAAGTAGTGGCTTTAAATTATAGAAAGTTACTTACTCTATAAAGAACAGTCTAAGGCTCTGCTGTTATGGATTTGAGGGCTAAAGATTCTTTGCAGTATGTGAGAGTTTGAATGCAGTATCAGTGTGCCACTCTTTAAAGCAGCCACATAGTTTTCTGGGATCATATGGTAACTGTGCAATAATTAGAAAAATACAGTTGCTTTATTTAAACAATGGCAAACCTGGCATACAATTACCTTTCTGTGCACTCCAAGTCATCTTTTCAGAACTGAAAGTGAACTGCTGCTGGGCTTTAGAACAAGCTTCCCCAAAGTAGTCAATATCAATCCACAAGAATTGATAGGACTACCATTGTGGTTCCTAATTTATGATGATTCTTAATGCTATTAGTTCAAACAGTATTTATTAAATTATAACATATAATAAATGTCTGGGGCAAGTCAGTGAACAATCTGAAACTTCATAAAAGTGTTGAGTTGAAGTGCTTGGGAACCCCTGGTCTAGAATAACCTAGGTTATTTTAGATTATGCTAATTTGAATGTGAATCTACTAACATATTAGTGTTAATATAAGCATTTTGCAGTTAGGAATGACTGTACCTTAAAATGTTAATCATCTTGGACATACTTGTAGAGATTTCATTTGAACTGCTGTTAATATGGCTATGCCATCTGGCCTGGGGATCTAGTAATGTGGATACGGAATCTGTTAAATTTGTTATATTATTAAAGAAACTGACTGCACTCATCCACAAATTATGTTTTGTGGTTTTAATGCTTTTAATGTTTGCAATGCTTTTTGTTATGGTTGTTGTATTTGTGGCTGTTTTTTTAACTGTGTGCAATGCCCAAGTTCACCTAGGTGATATTGGCAACTATATCCATTTAGTAAATAAATAAATAAATCTTTTTTAAAATTTGAACCACATAACTACATACTTTATTATGAACCACATAACTATTATCATGATTTACGTTTTAGACTCCAAACCAGCATAATGTGAAGCTCACATAAGTAGTAATTAATAACCCAAAAAGTTTATTTGTCCATGAAGTTTGCTGATGTCAGGTTTGACTCATTTATTCCATCCTGTGTTTGTAAAAAAAAGGAGGGAGTTGAAAACTGTTTGGGA
Source organism: Notechis scutatus (assembly GCF_049901735.1). Taxonomy (NCBI): domain Eukaryota; kingdom Metazoa; phylum Chordata; class Lepidosauria; order Squamata; family Elapidae; genus Notechis; species Notechis scutatus. The sequence continues at coordinate 87,833,741 of NC_142010.1, read as the reverse complement.
CTTTAGGATCATCTTCCTTCATTTGACCTAAGGCCTTCCTTGTGGTCCCATGTTCAGGAGATAATTTTTGAAGACTGGAAAGTTAAATAAAAATCATGAAGACAATGACAAATCACTTCCATAGAGTTGCCAAAGAAACACCAGAATCTCCCTATAGTCATAAGGAATGAAATTCAACTTGATGAAACCTTTAATTTTAGGTATAAATTTTGCTGTTTTACCTTTTTACCTGATTATTCTTTTAATGTAGACTTTTTCAATGAACCACACAGGTAAGACAGAGAAAATAAAAGTTTCTTCTAGGAATGCAGCTCCTGTTAAGTATTCAAGCATACAGGCAAATATTTTTTTTAAAAAATGGGCATTTTACTTCTCATTCCACATCCCTCTCCAGTTTATAAGTTAAACAAAAAAACGCAGCAAAAGGACCATGCTTTCCTGACGTGGAGCTGTCCCCACTGTGGCCAAAAGCTACTCCCCCGCCCAAGCAGGCATCCTCCTAACGTGAGGGACTGCGAACGGTTGCCAGGAGGCCCGGGGACGATGGGATAGAGAGTTGGCCTCTCTGGCGGCGTCAGAAATCCGCTAGGGGCGGAAAACGAAAGTAGCAAGCTTATCCCGCCCGGGCACTCGAAGGGAAGAGACTCCGCCGCCAGTCCAGCACAGCGCAGCGCGTGCGTGAGCGCAGCTTTCCCCAGCCAAATCTGCGGCCAGCGCCGGCGCTGGTGTGAAAAGTCCTCGTGGCCGCCGCCGCCGCCGCCTCCCTCCCTCCCTCCCAGCAGGCGCTCCTTTTCTCTGTCTCTCTCTGTCTCTCTCTCTCTCTCAGTCATCAGTCACTCCGCGCCTGAGTCGAGGCAGCGGCGCCCCGGTCCTTCCCTCTCTCCCTCCCGCCTTCTTTCTCTGCCTCTCAGACGGAGTCGCCGGCTTGACTTACCCCCAGTGACTCCCGCAGTTGCCGGCCTCGGCCATGGCTTCCTACAGCGGCCGGAGAGGCCGGGAGCGGCCGGATCCCGCGGCGGGGGAGGAAGATCTGCCCGTCTACCTGGCGCGCCCGGGCACCGCCGACCAAGTGCCCCGCCAGAAGTATGGCGGGATGTTCTGCAACGTGGAGGGCGCCTTCGAGAGCAAGACGTTGGACTTCGGGGCTCTCAGCGTGGGGCAGCGGGGAGCCCGCCGCGCCCCATCTCGGGATCAGGAGCCCCAGAAGCAACAATCTCCTTTGGAGGAAACCCCGAAGGAGCCCCCGGCCGGCGGCGTAGAAATCCGGCCCCCCTCAGGCAAACAGCGGCTGCAAAACCTCGGCCACGAGGATTACAAGGTCAGAGAAGGGGCGGAGGAGGGGAGCCTTCCCCGGAGGTCTCGGCGAGGGATGCAAGAGGAGGAGGAGGATGGGTGGCTTTGGAAGCGTGACTGAAGGCGGGGTGGGGGTAACCAGACCGGGGGGGGAGAGACGCCGCCTTGCTCCGGATGCATGGGGGATGCTCGGGCCGTTTGCCGGCGAATCAGTCCCGCCCTCCCCGGGGTGATGTACACTAGACGGGAGTGCGGAGAGACTGGCGTGCTCCGCCCCAAAAAGCATCTTGACGACGACGCGCCCTCCTGAAAAGCTGCAAAGCGTTTGGGGATGGTGGGGGGACGGCAGACAAGAAGCTGGGATCAAATGTGGCCTCGCACTTTTATCCGGCCTGCCCCCAAAGTTGTGGCGGTGGCCACGGGGGCTGTGCTTAGTGGCGGTTACAAGCCAGGGGCAGGGCGCTCTATTTTCCGAGGTTTAATTCTTTCCTCCTGACGCATAAAAACCCTAGTAACTTAATTACGCGTGGGGCGTACGCTCTGAGGCATCTTTTGTACAAGTTAGCGTTTCGAGGAATGTGGTGGTGGTGGTACAGGGTTGGTTTTTCTCCTGGCAGTTTCCCCGATTCGCCCTCGCGTGTTGCAAGGCTTTCCAGTTTTAACAGCAAACAGAAAGCTGTGGCGAAGGAGCAGCGTCTTCAATCAAGTTTTCCTGCGGCCCAAGGCTTTAATGGTACCGGGATCATGTGACCCCTGTCCAATTATTCACCCCCATCGGCTTGTGAATAAATCCGTTACTCAATACTAGCCGGGCTTATGCTTATTACCGTAGGATTGAGATTAACCGGGAGAAGTAATAACCGAAGTGAGGCTCTATTAACTTTCTTCTGTTTCTTTTCAAGAGAAGAAGGGTCTCTCTCCCCCCCCCCCTTTGCTGTCAGCCTGTAACAAAGTGTGTGTAGAAAAGTGTGTCAGCGTTTTTTCAAGTGATTAACTGAAAAGCTGTATGCCGAGTTTCCAAGAATGGTCAAATAACTAACTGCCAGAAGGCAGTAGCATAAACTTGGCCAGGCTTGGTTATTTTAAAGTCAGTTTTTTTCTCCATAATGAAAATGGGCTTCCTATAATCACAGGCCTGAAAATCACATCTGAACTCTTGACCTTAGGCTGATGTAATTAAAATAGACTTGATTTAAATATCATACCATAAGATCAGATCAGACTGAGTACTGGGATAGCTTTTTCAGATGTTGATTGTGGCTCAAATGTATTGCTGGGTATCAGCATTTGCAGTTTTTAAAAAATAGCTATTTTAGCTTGGGTTGTCAGAAAACAGTGAAATATTTCTTAAAACTATTACAAAGGCTGAATCATTGAAAGCTATGCACAGCCATACTATTCAGGTGGACTATAGAGAGGCCAGTGGCCTTAGAAACAGGCTCTATGGTCTCCCTGAATGACCTTTGCACAAGCCCTCCTCTTTCTCACCTTTTTGACATCAGGGGAAAAAAGCTGAAAGACTGGAAAAATAATTTTCTCATCTGAGTCTGGAACTTTCTCTCAGATCTTAGTGTGAAAAATCAAAAACATTCCGTAGTTTCTGGATTGTGGGTTTAAAAAACAGGAAATAAGAGCTCAAATCACTGCAACAGGAGTAAAAATCATCCAGCTGGAAGAGAAAGATATTGGATGAAATTGCTTAGGGACAGTATAGTAAAATTAGATCTACAGTATTTAGTCAGAAATGGCACAGTTTTAATTTGGAGATGAATATCTTTTTAAAACTTTAAAACAGCCACCATTCCCACAGTTTTGATATTGAGGTTATCTCTTTTTGTGGATTCTTTTATCAGTGCTATACTATACTTTACATGGAGGTAGGGTATTAGATTCTGTATCTTAGAGAACCAGTTGATTATGAACAATTAATACTTTAACAAAAAAAAAAAAAAGGATGACCAGTAGTAGTATATAAGTTGCTTTTGTTTAGAAGTGAGTCAGGGAAAAATCCTGAGTGCTTCATAGCAGAATAATTATCATAAAGGCTACCAATGGGTTTGTCTGTTTGTTTTATTTATGTGTGTATGTGTTTGTAGATTATCTGCTTTTCCCCCCTTATTTTGTCAACTGCCTCTCTTAATTTCAGCTATAGGTACATACTTTTCTATCTGCTTTCCCTACTTGGAAATATCCAATTAACCTTTAATTTATTTAAATTGAATGTAAGTATTGTATCATTTCATCACAGAAAAATTGTAATTACAGTATTATGGGAAAACTATTTGATTTAAAAATCATAACTTTTTTTATAAGGAGCTCAGGAAGGCAATATAGAACTAAAAAGAATTGTGCCAGGATGAAAAAATCATAAGTATCTGTCACATATATCTCATGAGGTAATTTGGGGGTGTGTGTGACTTGTCAGAAGTCACCAAGAGAGTTTCTTTAGTGGAGCTAGGACTTGAGTCAGCATCTGTTCTAGTTTCAGCACCTTTTTTTTTTACTCCATGCCATTCTTACTTCCAAATATTTGGTGGAAACCAGATTGTCTCCTTTTGATTTAATATTTGATAACACTAGCATTTTGAATTGTGCTTGAAAACAAACTGCCAGCCACTATGGTAGTTCTTTAATAAATGGAAGATATTATTGTGTTGTGTTTGGCCTTTTTAATTGCTTCTCTGCTAAATAAGTTGAAGTTTCTGGTAACTTTCCAAAGATAATCATGAATATAGTATGCTACAGTGATATGTAACATATGTATTCTTATATACTCTTATAAAGACGGAGAAGCTCTCTGTTCATTCAACAAAGCCAAGATTCATTGTGGTTCAAATTGTAAACTTACTGTAAAATTAAAACTTATCATACAGACTAGTTGTAATTTCAGTATTACTCCATGTGATTACATGGGGAAATTAATATATTGAATGAATAAATGAATACCTGAAAAACTTTGGACTGCAATTTCGCCATGATTAAAGATATATCCTGGAATGTAAAAAAAATAGCTACCTGATGATAACACTGAAAAAAACTGAAACAAGAACAAACAAGAAAAAAATTGCCTCAAGTTTGATATCAACCAGAGTCAGACATGTGGTGTTATAATGGCATTATAAAAACACTGCTAACAAAGCTGGAGGAGTTGATGAACTATTTAATTTTTTACCAGATTATGCATTTAGAGTGATATATGTGATTTGTAAACAGCAGTGGTCAAGGGACTGGAAAAGATTAAACCTTCCCAAAGCAAGATTTTGCAGTCTAGACTTCATTTGTACATAGGAAATAAAACCACCAGATGGATAAGCTTGGGAGGCACATGAGTTTCCATTGCTAACATGTGATAGGTAATGGAGAGGGCATGAGAGTTCCAAAAATATGTCTATTTGTGCTTTATTGATTATATTAAACATTTGACTTTGTAAATCAAGAGATATTGTGGATAGCTCTTTAAAATACCTTGAATTGCCTTATCTACCCAAAGAAGCTATTTCATGACTTAGAAACAACAATTAAAACAGAATATGGAGCTTATGCAGGGGTTCAAAATCTGGAAAAGAGAACATCACAGTTGTACTGCCACCCTCTTTATTATGTTACATGCAGATTATATGATGAGAAATGATCAGAAGAAATAGAAATTGAAATCAGAAGTTGTGGGAAGAAATAGCAGTAGTCTTGGATATGTTGATATTACCACTATGATGGCTGAAAACAAGGAAGATTTAAGAAATCTTCTGTGGGAAGTTAATGTCAGTCTCCTCAATATTAAAAAAAGAAAAGTAATACGTCAACATGCAATGCCAAATCAGTGCAAATAAGTAAAGGTATTGTCAAAGTAATAACATAATTATTTATCTTCCTAGATTCAATAAATCATAGAGATGGTAACTGTTATGAAATATATGTTTTATACCCGAAAAATAATTTCTGACTGTTCTAGATAAAGTATTAATATATAGACATATTTATAGTAAAGCTGTGTACATGCAATTTCATTGTTTTTCTTGGTCACAATATATAGCTCTAAAATTAGGACAGAAATACTGAATTAAAATAATGATCCCTTTGAATGATGGGATTGGAGAAAATTTTTGGAACACCTTAGATCTCAAAAAGAATAAAGAATCAATTCAAGATGATTCATTTGTTGAAAGCAATAATAATAAAGCTAACTTTAACTACTTTGGATACATAATATGAAGTCAAGAATCTTGGAGAACACTCTGATCCATAAAAATTAAAGGGAATCAATAAAGAGGCCAGGAGGATAACAAGGCTAGATACCATCACTAATGAGACAATTCTTGTAAGCATAAGCTGATAGAACTAGTGAAATGTTTCATCATATATCAAGGAATCAGAAATGATAAAATAATCAATACCAATAATGATACCAGAATATAGATAATTAGCTTTTTTTGCACAAATAAAAAAATTAACAAACATTTGTTATGTTAATATATTTCACAGTAAGGGACAGGATTTGTTTCATACAAGAGTTGGACTCAGAAGCAAAATTTAGCTCTAACGAGATTAATTGTTTTCATTTAAACTTTTATATAAACTTTTAAATTATATTATAGTTTTTATGTAATATCTTTGTATATTTCATTTATTGCGTAACAATTCTATCCAGAAGAAGCGGTCTAAATCCAATAAATAAATACTTGGAATTATTAGTAATTCATGGCTTAATTGATGTATTGGTCAAAATAAATACAGTATTTAAAGCAGTTCTAAATATACTTTCCTGATAGAAATGGTGTTATAATTGAATTGATACTGGATTGTACTATAAGCAGAGCTCTCTTAGTTTTGTCCTGAATATTTCATATTCAGTTGTATTAATAAAAAAAATCTGGGAATCATAATTCATACAAAACACAGAAATATCACAAGCAGATGTTCTTTAGTTTATTTAAACATTCCTACAATCAAAGAGGAGTGAATTGAGCATTATACAAAAGATATTTGCTTTTTTCATATTAAGCGATAATTCTGACTTATTAATCTAAATGAGTAACTGTTAGAAATTGGAATAGTAACTAGAATGTTAGTAAATATTGGAAAATGTAAGACAAAATTGGCATTATTACATTGAGTGTTGCCTCTAGTTATTTCAAAAACAAATCGGAGAAATATTTATTCTTCCACATCTGTTTTTGGCCTTTTCTAACTTTGGGTAATTCCTCTACACAATGTTTTTCCTCCCATGACAGCTGTTTTTATGCTACAAAATAGGTTTATTACAGTTGCAAATTACTTTTTGTAGTATTAAGCATAGGAATGATCCAATTTGTAGAGACAAATTATCTTTGTCAGCAAAACACATTGGTTGCTAAGTATACCTTTCATTAAAACGAGAGTTACTTTATAAATCCATTCTTTTGCCAGTACAGTATCTGTTGTAATTTGCCACACTTAAATTATTCATTAATCATCCAAATATGTGATTTGTCATTTTTCTTTATGTTTGAATTTTACATGTCTATTACTGATAATACAGACTAAATTAAAATTACAAGAAATAATTTTATTTGCAGAGCCTTGAGTAATTTACAGTAGGGCTGTGCAAAGTGTTTGAAAGAGATGTTCCCCAAAGTGTATTAGTGCATTGTAACACTTAACCTTAGATTGTGAAAGCAGCCTTATCCTTTTTTAAGATTCAGCAAGTTCCATGCACACAAGTACAGATAGTGGGAGATAGCCTTGGCATTGGCAACCCTTGCAAAGGATATGACTGCTTTAATGTTCGAATAGAGATGATTGATTTGCACAGACACCAATATGAAGCATATCTTCCAGAAACAAAAAATTTAAAAGATATACATGGATTTTAGCATTAGCATGTTCAATGTTAGCATTATGACTGGAGTGATTTATCAAGAAATGAAAATGTCTAAAACCTAGGGTTCTTAATTTATGGGAAGAATAATATATGTAATTTCTTATACTAAGAGTGCCCATGGAGTGAGGAAGAGCAGCTTTGGTCTTAGTCTGATTATATTGAAGGTAATTAAATTGAAGGCTTAAAACTGTTAGTAAAATTGTATTATTTATAGACTGGGTTTCTTTTTTTTTGATAAGTAGCAGATACCCACAGGAGTATATGATAGGATTCATTTTGGATATTTTATCAGTAATATTCCCAACTTTTTTTTATTTTTAGGAATTTTAAGATATTGTAAACATTAAGATAAAATAGATAATGTGATTGCTGCAACTAGATCTTCTAGAAAAATGAATGAAATAGAATCATAATAGCTCCTATGATTCTGAGGTGTGGACAAAAGAGGAGACAGAGTCATTAAACATGAAGCCATTTTTTTACTTTCTGTCTTGTTTAAGATCACATATAGAAACAGACACATATATATATATCATCCCCTCACACACATCCCAGATTTCCTTACATTCTCCAGTCTTTACTTTCCTAACCTTGTGGTGGTGATGGAAGATGATACAACTTTCTCATTGGCCATTTCATAGGTACTATGAGATTTTGTACATGGACAAACAAGCTTACTTTGTACTGTGGGCACATTTTGTAAAATATCCTTCAGGATGTTTTTCTGTTCAATATAATGGTAGTAAATACGATTTAGAGAGATTAATAGAAAGCAGCTTGAAAAGCAAAAAAAAAAAAAAAAGGCTTTTAAGATAGCATCAGCCTAGGTAAATGTAATCATAAAATGGCTTGTATTAAACAGATAACATTTCAGAATTGCTCAATTATGAAAGTGCTCTTTATTTTGTTTATATACTAGCAAAGAAAAAATAGATAGCCGAGGAGTCATTATTTTTATTTCTCTTTTTGACGGAATGTGAGGAATTCTTATGTTAAATTTCAAAACATTGAAGTGTGCTATCAACATGGTCTTTTGGGAAATAAGGTTACCATGTATGAAACAGAGGAAGTTAAGTATATTATCCTGGATTAAGTTCCTTGGAAATACGGTGTTTTGATGGACATTTTTGTAGGATTACTAAATCTTCTGTTTGATTCTAAGCATCAGAACAATTCCACTCTTTTAGAAATAGATGCTGCATTTATCTGTCTTTGACCAAATCAAGATAGGGATGCTAATTTTCATTCTTGGATTAGCTATTTGTTTTGTTATGGTTTAATAATAGAGGTGAGTCTAGAAATCTAGGCATTATCTATAGGGATTGGACTCTGAAGGCAGCAGTCCACTCCCTGATGATCCTGCCCCTCATCAGAGTCATCACTCTCCTCAGCCATCTGCACCTGCTGCCGGCTAACCACAATAGGGATTGAGTACTCACTGCTTATGAGATACTTGTTGGACAAACAGATGGATTCAGAAGAGACCTTTACTGATTAAGATTTGCTGACCCAAATCTAACAATTTGGCAATCAATACTAAATGGTATTTATTAAAGTTATTAGATAAGGGATTTTTAAACAATATTTAAACACTTCCCTATTTTTAATTGGATAAGAGCAAAACATTTCAGTCCTGTTTCCATGACTTATCTTCTATACTTCTCTTGACATAGTTTTAGAGTTTTAAAAGCATATACTATTTCCATGTACTATATAAATTGTACTGTGAAAGCAAAAAATTATAATTCTAAAGGCCAAAATATGAAGAGAAAAATTATATTTTTCTGACAAAATCAATTTTATTTATGACCAAACATCCCAAATGTCTTATTGTCAAGGTTGTCTCTAAGGCTACATGATCATATTTCAAAATTTTAGTTTGTTTATATGTTAAGGAACTTTACCAATAATTTATCATTCTCTGACATTTTTTTCTTTTTGCTGTATGTACCCAGAGGCAATGAAGCAAACATTCACTGAAAGCAAGGTCATTCTGTGCATACCAGGAGGTTTATGTGAAGACATGCAGCATAATCTCATTTTGCCTGTACAAGTGAATTTCCTTAAACGTACACTTTCAGATGTGTTCCTTTTCTTTATCAACTAGATTATTCCTTGCGCCCTTTTGTCCAAGAGTTTGTGTTTACAATTTGAAGCCACTACTCATGACAGAGCAAAGGGAATGGGATTAAAACTAGGAATTAAACATTTATAGGGAGATTGTTTATCTTCTGCCTATCATAATTAATAATAAGGCACTTTATACTTGTAGAAGGATTTTTGAAGTTGTAGCTATACTGATCACTCCAATCAGAAAGGAAGGGAATGTTTGCATGTAGATATTTTAATAAATACATTGTTAAGGTATTTCCAATTAGACTAAGATTTTGTTTTTGATTATGAATAGTTTTAGATTTCCATCAAGAATTGGATGACTTTGCTACAAATCTACTTATTTTTATTAAATTTGTTATAATAAGTGGATAGAAACACCTATGCAAAATTTCGTATTCCCCCTCAAATCCTGCTATGCTATTTCATCAGGGCTTCTTCAGACTTGTTCAGAATGTGGATCTAGAGTGTCATAAAAGAGAAGCCTTCATAGAAATCACCTACTGCATTACCCTTATCATGCCTGAATAAACAAAATCCTCCACCCTTGCCTGGGCTGGACTCAGTTCATTGCCTAGGCAGAAAAGAGAGTTGATTTCTCACACATTTTGCAAACCCTCTTTGGCGAGGACGGAGGGGCCAGAGACCACACAAGTGAAGATTGATTATATGGCCACACCTGAGACTTGGAAGACTTATTGAGATTGTTGGCACATGGGCAGGAGAATAAAACTTAGCCTAGAATCCCTATGTAGCTGCAAGCTGACTAAGTCCAACTTTCCTTGAATTCCATGAACCCTTATTTAACCTCCAAACAGACTAACAGTTAGTTGAGAAGATTCCTGTCCATAGGTTGTTTAGCAATAAATCAGTTTATTGGTCCTTCATGTGGACCTGGTGTTTTCTTCCTGTCTGTAGCTCTCATCATACCTTCTAACAGTGTTCAGGTATGTTGAGATTTAAGTTAGCAAGAGGCTGTATGGGAGTATACTTGAGTGTATGGCTGTCATAATTATGGGATGAAGGATGAGGTGGCTAATAAAATCTACTTTAACATTCACATATACTGCTTGAATTCTTTCTCTGGTGAGAGTTTCACTGACAGTGAAAATTATATAGTAAATGGTCATATTTGATTACCTAACCATTTCCATAAAAAAGCATTATGTTATAGGCTATCAAAAACTGCTCATTTATCTTGTAAACAATTGGCAAATCAAATAAATAAATAAATTTTTTTTTTACCAAGTAGTGACATGGGTAAGGTGCTTTGTATGAAGCTGCTCTTCAAATGTGATAATTCTGTGGTTTTTTACTTTTTAATCAGATTTTAATGACATTCATTCTGTGCACATGATATAATTTCTAAGTTGAGGGTAAGTTGCTAATTGAAGTTTTCACTACAGTAGTTTCAAATTCAGAGAGATTTAACTGCCAGTGATTAAAATGGGATAAATATAGTTTGTTACATACATTTCAAAAATCTGTACATATGGATGGTGACAATTGTTATAGATAGATGTAAAGAAGAATGACCTAAAAAGACTCCCAAAATATCTAGTCTTTTTTACTGGACATGAATTGAGAAAATGAGAAAATATTGGATCTTGTTCCTCATCATTTAGCCACTCAAGCTGCTGCAGACATTGATTCCAGCCACTTTCCCACTGTGTGGGAAAATAGTTATTCTTATTTTGTGCATTTAATACAACAACAGCAATCAGAAAATTGGAATGATGAGACAGTCTTGAGCACTAAAAATGACTCCTGTTTGCATTGCCAGTTCTTCAGGCAATGGGATGGAGGATTGCTTTTGTTTTGTTTTTAAAGAATGTTTACTTTATAAAAAGACCTGTCATCTATCCTTTCAATCAATTTCTATAGCTGCCCATCAGACAAATGATTCCAAGTGGTGAACAATCATAAAATCAGTTGAAACCAAGCGTGGGAGATGTAAAAGCCGAGGAAAAATTAGAATCATAGATATCAATATAACAAAGAAATAGGATACTTAACATGCTTGGGGACCCAAGCCTAGGCACATAACCAGATCTTCAAGACCATCTGACAGGCCAAGAGGGTAAGAGCCATTCTGATCTTTGGAGGGGGAATGTTCCAGAGAAGATACATCAACTAATCCCTGCCAGCTGAAAGGACTCAGCATGCCCAATTTGCCAGACCAAATTGGAAAGGTAGGAACAATAGGGAGGAAACAGTCCCCCCCCCCCCCCCCCCCCCCCCCCCCCCCCCCCCCCCCCCCCCCCCCCCCCCCCCCCCCCCCCCCCCCCCCCCCCCCCCCCCCCCCCCCCCCCCCCCCCCCCCCCCCCCCCCCCCCTATCGTCAGGGTAAGCTGGTCCTAAGCCATGAAGGGCTTTAAAGGCAAAAACCAGCACCTTCAATTGCAATATATGGAGAACCAATGCAGCTCACCACAATAGGGATGTTATATGTGTGAAATATCTGATTATCTGCACAACTGCATTGTGCACAGCTGAAGCTTTCAAATGCCCTTCAAGGGCAGCTCCATGTAGAGTGCATTGCAGTAATTCAGACAAGAATTCAAAGACTGACTACTCACAGTGTTATTTGGGCAGGAACTTTATGAGGTGGGGAGGGAGGGGTTCCCTTCAGTTGGCTCAATTCACAAAATCCTCAGATGCCCTTGCTCGTTCACATGATAACGTATCCTGATTCGTATTCAGGATGCAGTGCTTTCTGTTTTCACAGAGTAATGAAAAATGCTCTTTTTTTGGCAGAATCTACAGTAAATTACATTGCGGTTTCATTGTATGTAGCACAAAATAGAGAGGGTCATTCACTTCTTCCAATCCTAATTCTATTCTTCTATTGATTTACTTTATGTACTACTTGTATTTTTCTAGTTGCATCACTCTCTTGGCTCACATTCACCCAACCCTGGATTAACCACTAAACAAAGTAAGCTCAAGACATTGAAGCAAAGGAGCCACCACAGAATTCCCCTCCCCCCAGCTTGTTACACTGTTAGCTCTTTCACTGCCATAGTCAACTTTAGTATTCAATATTTTTTTAATTTGTATTTTCCCTAAAATGAAAAATACTGCATTTTTCCGCTGCCTAGTTATAAGTAAATAATTTGCTTGCATTGGTTATTGTAATATATTTAATATGGTTGTGTGTCTGCCTAGGGTGATACCTGGAAGAAAATTAAACTTTTAACGTTCAAAAGCTATATTTCACCTTCAGCACTTGATGAGTCTTAATGTTAAAGTTATCTAAAGTTATCTGAGGAACTGCCTCTTCCTGATTACGGCTATCCATCTCATCAGGTCTCGCAGGAGACACATGCTAGGTAATGGTCCTGTCTGCAAAAAAGTTCTATGTAAATGGACCTAAGAGGCAAGCCTTTTCTTCCATGGCACTTGCCCTCTTGAATATCATCCGTCCCAAGTTGAGTAGCCCAACCCTCATGGCCTTCCATAAAACCCCCTTTTCTCCTGGAAGCTCTCTTTTCTCTCTCTCTCTCTTTTTTCTTTTGAGAAAATCTAGATATTCCCTGGTAATAGGGAACATGCACGCTATATTATGTAATATTTTTTTCTTCTCATGATCTTGCTTTTATTCCTGTTTCAATCGTTCTTATTTACTTTTGATAGTATATTTTAACTGTGGATTTTATTGTATGCTGTGCAGAGCCACTTCATGTGAGTTGGGTGGCTGTATAAATTTGTCAAATAAATAAATAGCGTCTTGTCAGTTAAGAAATTGAAGGCACGAGAGGAGCATCTTTTTGGGGGCTGTGCTTAGGGCAGTCTGATGCAGAGCCATTGTTGTACTGTGTTCAGCTATAATTTTTCAGTCTGAGCTGTATCCATCTAATGGTACTATAGTCCAGTCCACATTTTGCCATCTTCTTTTATGGGAGTCTTTGTCAAATGTCTTGCTGAAATCAAGGTGGGCAGCAGTGGTGGGATTCAAAATTTTTTACTACCGGTTCTGCGGGCGTAGCTTGGTGGGTGTGGTGTGGCTTGGCGGGCTTGGCTTGGTGGGCATGGCAGGGGAAGGATACTGTAAAATCTCGATTTCGTCCCCACTCCTGGGGGAAGGTTACTGCCAAATCTCCATTCCCTCCCCACTCCTGGGGGAAGATTACTGCAAAATCCCCATTCCCACCCCACTAACCTGCTTTCCAGCTCCATTCTCCTGTGCAGGCAAGAAAAGAAGACCCAGCCGATCAGCTGTGATTCAGGAGGCAGAGAATAGATGGGGGTGGGGCCAGTCAGAGGTTGTATTTGCCAGTTGTCCGAACTCAAAATTTCCGCTACCGGTTCTCCAGAACTGGCCAGAACCTGCTGAATACCACGTCTGGTGGGCAGTGTCCATCATACTATCACCTAACTGATCATTTATCCAAAAAAGGAGAGGTTGATTAGCCTTTTAATATTTTTCATAAATCCATGCTGGCTACCTCCAAGCAGTATATTATTTTCTAAATGCTCACAAACCAATTGTTTAATCATCTGTTCCAGAGTTTTGTCTAGCATTGACAACAGGTATTACCATAGTTTGTATTTATCTGAGTCTTCTCTTTTAAAGATAAGAACATTTAACCTCCTGTCCTCTGATACTATTCCCAGCCTTTTATTATTTCTCAAAGATCACAGAAAGGGACTTTTAAGATGACATCTACATGCTCCTTCAAACACTTGGATTTAATTGGTGTGGTCCTGGAGTCATAAAATCATTCAAGGTACCCAGTTGCCCTCTAGCCATCTCTTGAGTTGCTGCTTCTTCCTTTTCTCAATTGTTCTGCTTAAAATACAGTTCTCTTTGGGGGAGAAGGCCAAAGTAAAGCAGGACCTCTTCCTCTTCTCTGTCATGTAAGCATAACTTGCCCACCCATTCCTATTTTCTCGGTGTTACTGTATTGTCTGGGTTGTCTTTTTCTTCACAGAGATTTCCAGGACATCTTCTAAATGCATTCTCAGAAGCATGCTTTTTTATCAGAGTCCAGACTGTTTAATTTTCTTGATCCATTGATCACTACCAGTTTTCTGCCTTCTGTTCTCCTAAAAAGTGGCTCTCATATTGATCAACTATCATGAGGGGGAATGCTTTGGTCTAGGATAGAAGTGGGCAATTAATTTTCTCAAGGGGCCACATGAGAAACTGGGATTGTTGTGGATGGCGGAACCAATAGGGTTGTGAAGTTGCGTAGACATGCATGTAAATTGAAATTTGGGGAAAAAAATAGCAGTTGCCTTCAAAATAAAAGGAATGCAGTTATATTGCATGCATGACATTACACACATGCTTAGGATGGGCTTATAGTCACTCACACACTCTCAGTCCTGGAAATACAAAATAAAAGGAATGCAGTTACATTGCATACAAGGCATTACGCATATGCTTATAGTCACTCACACACTCACAGTCCTGTAAATAGGCACACTGAAATCATATTCAACCAAACACTGAAGCACAATTGGTTCTTTAGAAATCCAGTGAATTTAAAATAACAGCAAAACCTTACTGGTTACAACATACTTATTTGCTCTTTTTCACAGGCACACACACAAGATCATCCACATCTACATGGGGATGTCCTTGAAGAACACCCAGAAGTTCCAATTAGTGCAGAATGCAGCAGCCCGCATGGTTTTGTGCAGACCCTGGTGTGCGCATGTTTTACCTCTCCTGCGGGAGCTGCATTGGTTGATGATTTGCTTCCAGGTGCAATTCAAGGTGGTGGTTGTCACCTTTAAAGCCCTTCATGGCTTGGGACCAGGTTATCTGCGGAACTGTCTCTTGCCGGTAACATCTACCCGACCCATCAGAGCAGGGAGGCAGGGAATGCTGTGGGTCCCATCCCTGAGGGAGATACACCTGGTGGGACCCAGAAGAAGGGACTTCTCCATGATGGCTCCCTCTCTCTGGAACATCATTCCCCCAGAGATTAGAATGGCCCCCTCTCTAATACTCTTTCGGAAAACACTGAAGATCAGGTTCTGCCAGTGGGCCTGGGGAACCCGGAGCAGGATGGACCCCATGAAATAGCTTGTGTGATCTGTCGGCAGGGCGGGGGTGGGAGTTGAGGGGTGATTTTTTTTTCCAGATTTTGTTCTATTGTACTTTATTAATTTATTTTTCTTGTTAGCTTTTATTGGTTTTTTTTTTTAATATGGTTTTACATTCTGTAAGCCGCCTTGAGTCACCATGGGTGAATAGGTGGCAATATAAATTCAATAAATGAATGAAAGAATGAATGAATGAATAAATTTACCCATGTGCTTTTCAGCTAGACTGATAGACACTAGCCAGATGGAGGGAAATCACCAAGTCTGGATCCAAAGACAACTCAGAATGGTTGGGCTTCAGGACCCCTTCTATCCCCAGAGTCTTTGCTTTGTTGATTCTCAAGACTGGTAGCTGTTGATGGGATTTGGGGAAGGGTTGTCCATGTGTTTAGGTCCAATTGTTTTGTCTGGTTCAGGTGACATTTTTCCTTTGTTTCCTTAACAACTTTGTTTCTTCTTAACTATTCTCCCTAAGGATCTTTTCCTGGCTTCCTGGTCCACCAGCTTAAGTGCCTGCTTCATCTTTAGGCATGGCAGCTTCAGCTTCAGCATACACTTATTTGTATTTGATTTCTAATTTCCAAATGACCTCACATGGGCTGGACAGGGAGAGCCAAAAGGCAGCATGTGGCTTGAGGGCCATAAAATGCCCAGTTCTCATTTAGGAGCTACCAGTTCCTTCCTTTGCTGATTGCAAAATCAACAGTCCTTCTCTTTGCAGAGTCATAGAGTCTCTGCAGCTATTTCTTTGAGCTTGCAGCAGTTGCTTTTCATCCAGGAGTCCAGAAGCATCACCAGTGTGGAGGCCCTGAAATCTTTGAAGCTCTTAGAGAATGAGCTCTTCTTGACAGATTAGGATTTTCGGGTTAAGTTGTCCAATTTATGGTTCCTTTCACTTGGCTTTTTTCTGGAAAGCATTCACTGCATTTACTTCAGGAATTCTGAATAGTTTTTCCTCACTCCTCTTCTCATTCTTTTCAAGGAGGGGAATCAGTCTACATTTGCAGCATGTGCAGTTCTTGTTATCTTCAGAAGGAAAAATATCCCTGCATATTGTGAGAGTAATTCCTTGCATCTTCTTGTTCCTCTGATGAATATGCTACTTTCCCTTCTAAATTCATTTTTGCTCACTAGAGCATTGCAACAAAATGTTGGCAGCTGAAAAAGCTAAATCTATTCTTGCTCTATACTGACACCATTTTGTCCAAGTCATCCATCCTAGTGATATCATAGACCCAGCCAAGCTGCAAAATTGATAAACTTTTAATTCCAATGATAATATATAATCTCCTCATAACTTTGATATAGGATGTTCCCTTCCTGGATATTTGTCAGACTCTACTTCCCATGATTACAGATACACACTGTTTTATCAGATGGTAATGCTCACTTAGTGATGACTTGTTCAAAGTTATGACAACACTGTGGGAGACTTAAAACCATCCTCAAAGCTGCAGCTGTCACAGTGTGCCTGCGGACATGTAATCATGATTTGGGTGCTTGTCAGCCAACTAAGAATTACAATGGATTTAGGGTCCCATGGTTATTTTATCACCATTTGCAGGTCATTTTATCACCTGCTAGCTTCCCATAAGCAGTCAATGCAGGAGTTATAAGTCACTGCCGTCCTGCTTTTCTCCCAAACAGCCCCTAGATGGAGACCTTATACTACCCACCCCTACTCCATACTGCCTGCCTACTTGCCTGGGATGCAGTTTCAATGATATATAAGCAAGTACTTAGGGACTTCTACCTCTTTTCATATTGCAATTGATGAAGTCGTTGTATAACAACCCTCACTTAACAATAACAGCAGGGGCTTTTAGGATTGCCATGAGTGAGCAATGTGGTAATGTGACGTTGCACTTTACCTCACTTAGCACAGAAATTCTAGTCCCAATTGTCATGGTAACTCAAAGACTACCTGTATATTCTATGCTGTTACCGTGAGTTATTTGCCCTTCCTCTAAATAACTTAGTTCACTCATATATCTTGTATTGGAGCTATGAAGGAAAAGGATATGTGAACTCACATGTACTTACTAATTCCCATCCTTTTTTGTTTGTGATCCCGCTGGTCACAAACCGGTAGCAAAAACTGAGCAGAAAAAAACGGGAATCAAGCCAATGTTCATGCACATTGAAAGTAGAAAATGGGATTCCCACCCAAAGCTCTTCAGTATACAGTGAAACTTTGCACCAAACTCATTTATGCGAATGAACAGTTGAACACTCATAGAACTTGAATCCTAAGGAGGCATCCTTGCTTTATAGATACACTATTCTTTTCCAGACCCTTGACAGACTCTGAATGCGAACAAGAGAGTGTGATTTGATTTGAAGAAGTAGCCCAGATCTTTTGTCACTGATGAATTAGTAATAAGAGAAAATTCACTGTTCTTAAAAAAAACCACTTTTCATTTATAAAGTCTTGCTACTCAAAATTGTACTTTATCATTATTTTCTGTAAAAAAAAAAAAAGCTTTGAGAATTTGACATTAGTATGCTGCCAGTTCCCATCTCCAGTTTAGAAAATAACCTGTGATTTTATCTGGACACTGTTTAAATGATACTACTTTTCTGCTGAGTTACAGTCTATACCAGTGATGGCGAACCTTTTCGGCACCGAGTGCCCAAATTTTAACCGAAAACCCACTTATTTATTGTGAAGTGCCAACACGTAAGGGTGGGATCCAACCGGTGTTACAACCGGTTCGGTGAGTGCGCATTTTGCACGTGGCCGTGTGCTGTGTGCGCGGCCATGCCTGACGAGTGCTGTATGCGCGTGCACAGCGTTTGCAAGATATCATCCGCTGTGCCGCTTGGACAGCTGACAAGCACTGCGCAAAGCAGCTGAGGTTGAAAAAGCAGGAAATAAAGGACAGCCACACTAAGTACAAATAGTGGTTTTCATTTTATTCAAAGAGACTCTCCCCTTTCAGGTGGGGTAAAGTGAGGAGGGGGTTCTTGCTTAGATAACTCCCCTTTCCCATAAGAAGCAACATCTCATCTCTCTCTCTCTCCCTCTCACTTTCTCCCTCTTTTTCTTTCTCCCTTTTTCTTTCATCTCCATTTCTCCTCCTCTCTCCCTTTCTCCCTCTTTCTCCCTTTCTCCCCCTCCCTCTTTCTCCCTTTTTCTTTCATCTCCCTTTCTCCTCCCTCTCTCTGTCTCCCTTTCTCCCCCCCCCACCGCTCTGTCTCTCTCTCTGTCTCTGTCTCCCTTTATCCCTCTTTCTCCCTTTCTCCCCACTCTCTCTGTGTCTCTCTTTCTCCCTCTCTTTCTCCCTGTCTCCCAGTTCTCTGGCTACACACACTGTTGCCTGGAGATGAACCAATGGGAAAGAAGCCCTCCCCTTCTGTAGCCCTCCCCACATGGCTCCTGAACTGACACCTGTGACAAAGGGAGACTGAGAGCAGGAAGCCAAGCTTTGGATTGTGGCAGGCATTAAAGTACCTGGCAGCAGCGCTTCCTTAGCCACGACTGCCGGGCAAGAGAAAAGACATCGGGCTCCACCCCCACAAAGGGGAACAATATGTTGTGTCCCTGACTAGCTAAGTCTTCAACCTGGTCCGCATTTTGAGCGGGACCATCTTACTGTTCCCATTGGTTGGTGCCGTTTGACAGCAGACTATATAAGGAGCTGTCAAACGACATCAGCTGGGGGAGTTGGGGCTCCGGCTCCAGCCAGCCGGCTGCCAGCCCAGCTGGGCAGCCACGTTAATCTGTTACTGCTTCAAATAAAGAAACGTTATTCTTCAGCTCCTGTGTCTGCCTGGTGTGTCCGTCTAGACCAATACAACACTGGCGACGAGGGTGGGATGTCAGAAGAGACACCCAGGCAAGAAGCTAAGTCACTGAAGAAAGAGCTGAAGCCACAGAATGTCTGGAGCCGCAGACAGTCTCTGCGCGCGCCAAATTTAAAGAGCCTCCTGAGCTGAGGAAAAGAAGTCTCCTGAGCTGAGGAAAAAAAGTCTCTCTGAGCTGAGGAAAAGAAGTCTCCTGAGCTGAGGAAAAAAAGTCTCTCTGAGCTGAGGAAAAGTCTCTCTGAGCTGAGGAAAAGAAAGTCTCCCTGAGCTGAGGAGAAAGTTACTGCCTGACAGGCACTCTAGCCTCCCGTGCGAAAGGCACCCCTGTTAGCGCTACCAAAAGCGCAGAAGTCTGAAAAGCCTCCCCAGTCGAGGAACAGACGTCGCCTCAAGGCCCGTGAAGGCTGGCGAAACCCCCGTTGGCGCTACCAAAAGCGCAGAAGTCTGAAAAGCCTCCCCAGTCGAGGAACAGACGTCGCCTCAAGGCCCGTGAAGGCTGGCGAAAAAAACCCCCACCCCGTGGGCGCTACAAGAGCGCAAAAGCCTACAGCCTCTAGCAGAGGTCCAGATTTCGCCTCAAGGCCGTGAAGGCCGGCGAGACTACACTTCCACCCCCCCCACCGATCCGGCCGCTGTTACCGTCGCTGCCGCCGCCGCGCGACCCCGACAGCCGCTCCCGCCAAGGACGCCGAGCGCCTCCGCTGCAGCCCGCTCCCGCCGAGGACGCCGCTGCAGCCTCCGCTCTTCCGCCGCCGCCAGCGCCGCCGCTGCCGCCGCCGCGGCCTCCGCTCTTCAGCCGCCGCCGCGCCTCCGCTCTCCTGCCGCCACGCGGCCTCCGTTCTACCGCCGCTGCGGCCCGCCGCCGCCGCGCGGCCTCCGTTTCTTCTGCCGCCGCCCGTCGCGGGCCTCCACAGCCATCGCCTAGCTCCGCCGCCGCCGCGCGCATCCGCAGCCGTCGTCTCTCTCCGCAGCCGCCGCCGCGCCTCCGCTGCAGTCGCCTCCCGTCCCGGCCATCGCCGCCGCTGCCGCCTCCGCCGTGGCCGCCGACAGCCCGAGCGCCTCCTCGACTTCCACCGGCTGCCGAGCGATGGGCCTACTGCGGGTGCAGCTCTTCGTGGACCTGCTGCGTTCAGCTCCAGGCCTTTCTCCATTTTCAGGCTTTTCACCATTGTGGACATGGGTGCAGCCATTGGCTCTGCAGAGATGCAGATAATAAAAATTCTCTCTGCCCCCCCTTTCCAATGGCTCTGGGGGATGGATCCGGTATTTAGGGGAGGGGGTGTCAGGCGTTGAACAAGGAAGTTCCATGCACCACCCTCCAGGGTCTCTCCCACCTTGGCTTGTCTCCCTTGTCATTAGTACTACACTCCCCAGGGGGCGAAAGCTAGGTAGGTGGGAGGTTGGATGTTCTTGTCCCAAGGGGGGCCAGGAGAGCACAACGAGCCTCCAGCCTTAGGGTTCAGGCACCTCTGCCCTACCCCATGCAGGCAGTCACCAGACAGGTTTATTCACCATCTTATCTGGTTCCCCTTCTCAGGCTCCTGCCTTGTGACAGGTGGGGTGCCATTTTTTGTGCAAGCCACAGCTAGACCTGCCATCTCTGCAGCGTTGGTTCCAAGGCAGGCAGCTGTCAGTATTTGACCCACAACCCTTGGGATGTGGGGCCCCTACTCCGCCACAGGCGGGAGGTCACCTGGGCAGGGTTGCTTGCCACGTTTGTCAGGGTCTCCTTCCCAGGCCAGGTGCTCGTCCCTGGCCACTAGTTCAATTTCCTCACTAGTTCAATTTCCTGGTTTATACCATTGTGTTTCCAAAAGGCTGGGCAGCGCATGTCCTTAGCTAGGGGAAAGGGGTGTTGTGTCCCTGACTAGCTAAGTCTTCAACCTGGTCCGCATTTTGAGCGGGACCATCTTACTGTTCCCATTGGTTGGTGCCGTTTGACAGCAGACTATATAAGGAGCTGTCAAACGGCATCAGCTGGGGGAGTTGGGGCTCCGGCTCCAGCCAGCCGGCTGCCAGCCCAGCTGGGCAGCCACGTTAATCTGTTACTTCTTCAAATAAAGAAACGTTATTCTTCAGCTCCTGTGTCTGCCTGGTGTGTCCGTCTAGACCAATACAACACAATAGTTAAGATTTAAATGAATATTAATATTAATGATAGAATTGAATTGGTATGGATTGTTGTTCTAATTATATTATACATTTATAATTTTTTCTTTTTTTAAAATACAGTATGTAATTTTAGAAAGTGCCAAGCAGAATCCGAATGGAAGTTATGTATTATATTAAGTGTTATAATTTTAGGGGAAAGATATAAAGGCAGCATACTCCAATCAGTGATTACAGGAGAAATTTTGTTTAATGAGAAAAGATAGTAGACAGTTGAAACAGGACAAAGCATATAAGTACAATGATTTGAATTGAAATGAAATAAATAAAATAAAATTAAGAAAGTTAAAAGAGGGGAGAAGCTATATTGAAAACGTAGAATAGTAATAAGATATGGAATGGAATATAAAAATGAGCATGAACTGGAATTTGTGTCTGTACCAAGAGATGTAACCCGGGACTATGCTGCTTTCAAAAAAGATGTTTTATATCTTTATGTTTTGTTTGTTTACGTTTGTTTTCAAAAATCAATAAAAAAAAAAATTAAAAAGGGGGGGGAACAATAGTGATCACAGACAGCCCCGGCTGGCTGGGAAGAGGGATGCTCCTCCGGTCTCCCCAACTTTTCCCCCAGCCATTTCCACCTCGCTTTTCCCCTCGGCTGCAGGGCTAGCCAATCACCACGAGAATGTGGCTTCTCCTGTATGCAGAGAAGAGACGCTGAGAGACGAGGTGGGAGGGTAGAAGGGGCTTTCGGAGGGGATTAAATCGCTACCTTTCTCCATGCTCAAGGGGAGCTACTTCAGGTGACCGTGGCTTTCTCTCCTGCTTAGAGATAGAAGTCCCGCTGATCAGGATTTTTTTTGTTTGTCTCGGAGCAAAGTGATAGAGAGCTTTAAATGAGACGGGGTGACCAGGAAGGGGGAGGGCGGGGCCAACCAGTGCAGGGGTGATTTTTTCCTGCAGTCTCCCTAGCAAACCCGCATTGTGGCTGCTGCCTCCTGCCTCTGGGCATTGAGGAGGAGCAGCAGCGGGAATAGCACGGAACTCCTGAGCTGCAGGAAGTGGCTGCCAGTGATGTCCGAAGATGTTGCAAAGGGGAGGCTTGACCCCTCCCCCTCAGGAGCCTCAAAGTGCTCCCTGGCACATTTATGCAGGCCACAGAAGTCAAGCGAGGAGTCAGGGCAGGCAGGCAAGCAAGCAAGCAAGCGGCTACAATGACAACAAGCAAGGGGCAGAAACCAGAGAGCAGCCAAAGAACCATTCGGCAGCGCGTGTCACTCTGGAGGCGGGAGAGGCAGATAGGGTGGGGCGGGGCCAGCCAGTGGGACAAAAAGTTAAATGGTTCGGCTGGTTTTTTTGCAAATGGGACAGGGAAAGGCAGCATGATCTAGACCCAAAAATCAGCAGGGAGGCACGCATGCGTAGTGGAGCTGAGTTGGGCCGACCGCTCACATGCCTGCAGAGAGGGCTCTGAGTGCCACCTGTGGCACGCGTGCCCTAGGTTCGCCATCACGGGTCTATACTAATACGTTTACACATTATGATTTTAAATTATTTGAATTTGTACAATGCTTCTCAAATATTTATAACACTATATTTCTATAAATAAATAAATATTCATGTACCTTTATAGCTGCTCCTATGTGTCATATGTGTCATATGCTTCCCAACAACTTCAGGATTGTTTTGAGAACACAAATTGGGACATCTTTTACCACCCTGACCTCTAGAGGAGCACACTGCAACTGTTCTGTGCTATATCAAACACTGCACAGATACTATCACTGTGGATAAACATATTAGGATCTATCCCAATCAGAAACCCTGGATAACCAAGGAAGTCCAGCACCTCTTGTGTGACAGGACCAAGGCCTTTAAGTCCGGTGATGGAGCAAGATACAGTGTTGCCAGAGCTAATCTGAAGAAAGGTATTCGGAAGGCCAAGATTGATTAGAAGAGGAAGATTGAGGATAATTTTTATAGCAATAACATGAGGCAGGTGTGGGGAGGGATTCAACAAATTACAAACCATCAACTGACCAATGTCATCCCTGCTGAGGGGGATGCTTCATTGGCAGAGGAACTGAATCATTTCTTTGCTTGCTTTGAAGTGGAGACATCAGAGACAGATAAAATACAACTACCAGCCAATTGTAGTCCCCATCTCATTGTGCAGGAACAGGAGGTAAGCAGCATTCTGAGGGCTGTGGACCCTAGAAAGGCTGCCGGTCCTGACGGTATCTCTGGCCGAGTGCTTAAAGACTGTGCTGATCAGTTGGCTGGAGTCTTTACCAGGATCTTCTCCTTAGAGCTGCTCGGATCATCCAGAGAGTGAGAGTGAGAGAGTGGGTGATGCTTCAGTGTTCTGCTGTTGTAGGCTGAGCTAATTCTTTAGGAACGCTCCTCCTTCCGTCACATGACTCCATTGGAGCGTTCCCCCAGTTTATGCTCAGCCTCGCGCAGAGTAGGCAGTGTTTTTTCACCTCTCTTGGCCGTTTCAAGACTACAGTATTTGGATTGTTTCTCCTCTCAGGTTGTACTTAATTTATTTTAATTCCTTAGCCCTGCGCAGTAGGTTTTTGGGATTCTAAATTCCCCTGGGAGCCTTTAGCCCGGGGGGCAGGGGAAGGCTAGCCAGCTTTCCAGGCTACCCTCCCGCCATCGTTTCCTCATTGCCTTCTGCCGGTTTTTATTTACTCGCATCGATTCGCTCCGTTTCCCCCACGCCCATCCGAACGCCGTTTTTCTTCTCTGTTCGAAGGTTGCTGGACTCTCCTTTGCCTGCCTTCCCCCTGGGGACTCTGCATTGCCCTGGAGAGTTGTTTCTTGCCGCTGCTGGAGCCCTGTAAGCCCACGTAGCAGGCGGACGCCATTTTAAGTGCCGCCTCGTGGCCGGGTGCCATTTTGTTTTTCTAATCTTCCCGATCGCTGCAGCGCGCTCGGAATCGCAGCAGGACCAGCTGGCCTGCTCAGATTCCGATTAACAGCAATATTGCCTGGTTCTTTCGTTGGAGGCCAGTTTCTCTGCCTCCCTTGTTGGCTTCTTCCGCGGCCTGCCTTAGCTGGCGCGGTCTGACTCTCACCACTCCCGCCCAGTTCTGCCTGGGAAGGTAGTCTGGTTAGGCCCAGCTTTTGCCTTAGGGCCCGTGGCGTTCCTTGGTCGTCTGGACCAGCTTCCTCTTCTTCCTCTAATCACCTTCGGACAGAGAGTTTTCTAAAAAAGATCATTTATAACAATAATAAGACTAGAGGAATTTAAGAGACAGAGGAAGATCTCATATATATAAATAAGAAGGGGGGGCGTAAAAGATTTCCAAGGGCTCCCAGCCTTGTTGTAGGTTGATCCCTAGGCGCGCCAACCGCCACATATTGGTCCTTTTTTTCTTACTCAATTATCAAAAAATGGCAGAAGGCAATCCTTCCACAGGCTCTTCCTTGAAGGCCAAATCAAAGACCCACTATCTGTGCAGGCAGGCTAAGGAGCCCTCCAAAGCCTCCCAGAGGGACACCTTAAGACGCCATAAGGCGCTGGAAAAAGAGATAGATAAACGCACCAGGCAGGCAGGCTCAGTGCCTCCCATACTACCTCCTTCTACCTCTTCTCAACCCCCTCCTGTAGTCCATTCCTCACTATCCAGGCGCAGCTCGCCCTCTCAGGGTCACCAGGCTCCCGGAACACCGGCCAGACG
This sequence comes from Notechis scutatus, assembly GCF_049901735.1. Lineage (NCBI taxonomy): Eukaryota > Metazoa > Chordata > Lepidosauria > Squamata > Elapidae > Notechis > Notechis scutatus. The sequence continues at coordinate 87,808,815 of NC_142010.1, read as the reverse complement.
AACTCCAGAGGCTACCTTCACGCCCACGGCCGCCGGCCTACGCCAGGAAGAACCTCTCATTCAGGTGGCTCCGGAGCAACTGAGATCCTGGATGGAGCAGGCTATCCGCCAAGGGATTGCGGAAGGGCTCCAACAGATGGGCAGGCCTGGTCTACCTCCGCTGGCCACCGAATCCGAGTCTCATTCAGTAAAATCACTCCCACTCAGATCGGAACCGCCACAGGATCAGGTACCCCATCAGGGGGAAGGTTCCCCCTCAGTAAGGGAGGAGGAGGAGGAGGCGGTAGGGGAACTAGATCCTTACAGGGAGGAGGAGGATTTTGATTTGGGGTCCCTACAATATAATGAACCCCCTTACGACATAGAACCATCAGAGGCAGAGATGTCAGAGGATGAGGGTCTCTCTCCCGACCAACCCGCCTTTGTGGGGCTTTTTAAGCCCCAACTATTCAAATCCCTCCTGTTCAAGGCCAGAAACATTTCGGGTCTAAAGACTCAGATCCCCTCTGACCCCCCCTCCTCTTACTCCGGAAGGTCCAGAGGATTCCATTTTTCAACAGCCTGTTGTGGAAGCTGAGGTCATACCAACCCCCCATCTTCCTTGACCTGGTGTCCAAACAACTAGCCTCTTCGGCGGCCCCTCCCGCCCCTCGGCTCATGATAAAAAATTCTTCAACTTAGACCCAGAGCTCTCCAACCTATTGGGTACTCCGGAGGTTGATGAGCCCATAGTGGGCCTGGCCTCTTCCTCCTCCCTCAGCGACCCCCTAGAGGCCCTGAGACCGGAGGAGAAACGATCGGAGCTGGCCTTACGCCGTGCCCACCAGTCAGACGCTTGGGCAATCAGATCGGCCACGGCTGCCTCCTTCTTTATCAGGTCATCCATTTGCTGGCTTCGCCAGCTTAAGCAACATGTCCCAGCCTCCAATGTCCGAGCCCATCAGGACATAGCCAAGATTACGGCCGCAGCCGAGTTCTCGGCCGACGCTACCTACCACTCGGTCAAATTTTCCACCCGTGCCATTTCCTCCCATGTCTCTGCCCGCCGTCTGCTCTGGCTAAAACACTGGCAGGCAGACCTCAAGAACAAGGTTAAATTGGCTTCCGCTCCCCTCATGGGAACCAAATTTTTTGGACCATCTCTGGATCCCCTTTTAGTAGAAGGAAGGAACAAGAAAAAATTCCTTCCATCCCTCACCCGCAAGTCAGAGCCAAGATCCCTGCAGCCCTTTCGGAGAGCTCCCTTTCGCCCCTATTTCCAAACCCCCTTTCCTCCCAGGTACCAAAGGCTCGGGTCGGCCTCAGGACAGGACTGACTCCTCTGACAGGCACAGAAGGGGCGGTGGCTTCAAAAGGCCCTTTCGGGGCGCGGGCAACAGGCTGTTCAGGAGCTCCAGATAAGCCACCAGATTTGATTCCCATTGGCGGGCGTCTCAAGACCTTCGCCAACCAGTGGGACTCCTCAACCTCCGACGCCTGGGTTAGGGACACCATCAGGTTTGGCCTTGCCCTTGAATTCCAATCTCTCTCCCCCCTGATTTTTTCATGCCATGCCCCCTCTCCAAGGACTACACCAAGCGCAGCCTCATGGACTCAGCAATTCAGCACCTACTTGATATACAGGCCATTCAACCCGTTCCTCCGTCTCAAAGAGGACAGGGATTTTATTCCCACTTATTTGTGGTACCCAAACACTCAGGGGGATGGAGAGCGATTTTGGATTTAAAGCGGCTTAACCGCCATCTTGTATACCGCAAATTCAAAATGAACACGCTGCAGTCCATCCTACTGGGTGTTAGGCAGGGAGACTGGTTGTCATCCATTGACCTCTCCAAGGCATATCTACACATCCCAATCCGACTCTCCCATTACAAATTTCTCCGTTTCTGCTACAATAACCTCCACTTTCAATACGTGGCTCTCCCATTCGGGTTGACCTCAGCACCCAGAACTTTCACCAAGGTCCTGGCCGCTTTAGCTGCACACCTCAGAACCCTCCCGGTGCGCCTCCACTGCTACTTGGACGATATTCTCATCCTTTCCACTTCCAGGGAACAGGCAATGAGGGATACCCAGACTACCCTATCCTCTCTCCAGGATCACGGGTTCCTCATCAGTTGGAAGAAAAGTCAATTATCTCCCTCCACCAGGATAACTCACCTGGGGACGGTGATCGACACGGTGAAGGGAAAGGTGTTTCTATCTGAGGAGAGAATTCTCAGTATCCAAAAATCTGTAACAAGTATCAGACGCCTTAAGAGGGTTTCCCTTCTGGAACTATCCCAGTTATTGGGTAAAATGGTATCTTGTCTTTCCATTATTCCCTGGGCCCGTTTCCACTCCAGATGCCTCCAGTGGTTCCTGCTCCCGTACCAAAGATCCGGATCAAGCAACTCAAAGTGCAAGGTCAGGGTTTCACCAAAGGTGCTCACCTCCCTCCTTTGGTGGAGCAAGGCGTCTATCAACAAGGGCTTGCCCCCTCAAGGAGCCCCCAAGAGTCACCGTCACCACAGACGCCAGTCTGTCCGGATGGGGCGCTCATCTCCAGTCCCTTACAGCACAGGGCAGATGGTCAGCGACGGAGAAACTATGCAACATAAACTGGTTGGAGCTTCGCGCCGTCCATCTGGCCCTCCGCAGTTTCCTCCCCCAGGTACACGGCCGCCACGTTCTCATCCTCACCGACAACATCACGGCCAAAGCCCACATCAACAAGCAGGGGGGCACTCAATCATTCCGCCTAATGAGGGAGGCCGAGCGCCTCTGTCGGTGGGCGGAGTCTCATCTACTTTCTCTCAGGGCGGACCACATCTCGGGCGCCTCCAACACTCGAGCAGACTGGTTGAGCAGGACCACCATAGACCAGTCGGAGTGGCGCCTCCACCCAGCTCTATTCAGGGAGGCGACATCCATCTTCGGGCCACCAGTGGTAGACCTGTTTGCCTCCCCCTCAATACCCACCTTCCAAGGTTCATTTCAAGATTCCCATCCCCAGGGGCGGAGGACCACAACGCTCTTCGGTGTCCATGGCCCACAGGCCTCCTTTATGCCTTCCCTCCTGGCGCTGGTGTCCTTAGTCCTTCAGAAGGTCCTTCAAGAGAGGGCGGAACTGATTCTGGTAGCACCTTATTGGCCCGTCGCCCTTGGTTCGCGGACCTCCGCAGCCTATCAGTAGCCCCCCGGAGGATCCCAGCAGACAGAATCTCCCTGTCCCAAGGTCCCCTCCTCCACCCGAACCCCCAATAGCTTCAACTAGCCGTCTGGAGGTTGAGCGGGAACGTTTGAAGAGGGAAAACCTCTCTAACAAAGTCATCGATACCATTTTAGCAGCCAGGCGACCCTCAACTACAAGGATTTACGACGCCACCTGGACCATTTTTCGTAAATGGTGTGTCAAGCTTCTTATTGACCCAACTAACCCCTCCATTGCCCAAGTGCTTGACTTTCTCCAGGAGGGTCTCAGTAAGGGGCTGTCCCCCAACACGCTAAGACGGCAGGTAGCTGCCTTGTCTACAGTCATCTCTGGTGGAGAAGGCAGTTCACTCTCTCACCATCCCCGTATTCGAGCCTTTCTGAAGGGGGCCACAAATTTGCGTCCTCCGGCCCTTCACCGGTATCCAACCTGGGACCTCAACAGGGTCCTTACCTCCCTCACAAAGCCACCCTTCGAACCCTTAAGAGAGGTTTCGCTTCAGTTCCTATCCTATAAAGTAGTTTTCCTGGTAGCGATCACTTCAGCTCGTAGGATATCAGAGATCGCTGCACTGTCTGTTAGGAAAGACCTTTGCGTCTTCCACCCCGACCGGGTGGTCCTCCGGCTTGACCCTTCTTGCCCAAGATTAATTCGGTCTTCCATAGGGCTCAAGAACTTATCCTTCCCAACTTTTGCCCCAGGCCAACTCATGAAAGGGAGAGACTCTGGCACACTCTGGACGTCAGACGTGCCTTGCGGATTTACATTAAACGTACTGAGACCTTCCGTAAGTCTGAGGCCCTGTTTGTATCCTTCCAACCAAAGTCACGGGCTCAAGGCTCCCCCAACCATTATAAGGATAAGGGATAAGGGCGGCCATTGCCAAAGCATATCAGGCTCAGGCTCTCCAGGTGCCCAGGGGTATTACGGCTCACTCCACTAGGAGCGCGGCTACGTCAGCTGCATGGGCTACCCAGGCTCCAATAATCGACATTTGCCGGGCAGCGACGTGGGCCTCCCCGTCACCCTTTATTCGGCATTATAGGATTGACAGATATGCCTCCGCTGAGGCTTCCTTCGGTAGAAGGGTTCTTCAGAGGGTTCTCAGGGAACCCGAGGGGACTGTAGACCAGATGGCGCCCCTCCCGTAGGACAGGCCCAGCTTTGGTATGTCCCACTCTCTGGATGATCCGAGCAGCTCTAAGGAGAATGGGCGTTGGTTCTTACCTGACACGCCATTTCTCTTGGAGCTGCAAGGATCATCCAGCCCCTCCTTATCTTTCACCGTCTGGTGGGGTCTTGTTTCGCCAATGATCCTTTAAGTCTAGTCAGATGAGAGCACGAATTCCTGTTTCCTCTCGTCTTCGCATAAACTGGGGGAACGCTCCAATGGAGTCACGTGACGGAAGGAGGAGTGTTCCTAAAGAATTAGCTCAGCCTACAACAGCAGAAGACTGAAGCACCACCCACTCTCTCACTCTCACTCTCTGGATGATCCGAGCAGCTCCCAGAGAAATGGCGTGTCAGGTAAGAACCAACGCCCATTCAATCGGTCTTTATCCCAGGCCACTATTCCATCTTGTTTGAAGGCTTCCACCATTGTTCCACTGCCAAAGAAGTTCCCTATCAATTACCTCAATGATTATAGACCAGTGGCACTCACTCCTATCATCATGAAGTGCTTTGAGAAATTGGTCTGCCGGCACATCATTTCTGGTCTTCTGCATACATTTGATAAACACCAGTTTGTATACAGAAGAAATAGATCTACACAGGATGCTATAGCCATCACTCTTCACACTGCTCTGACTCATCTAGAACAGCAGGGGGGCTATGTGAGGATGCTTTTTATAGATTTTACTTCTGCATTTAACACAATTCTTCCACATAGACTAGTGTCTAAACTTATGGACCTTGGCCTTTCTTATTCAATCTGCCTTTGAATTATGGATTTCTTGTCTGGCCGCTCACAGAGGGTCAGATTAGGTAATGATACCTCTTCAGCCCTTCTTCTTAACACTGGTACACCACAGGTTGCATGTTGAGTTCCTTACTCTATACTCTTTATGTGCATGACTGCATTCCCACTCACTAGTAATACTATTGCTAAATTTGCAGATGATACAACGGTGGTGGGACTTATCTCCAGGGAGGGATGAGTCTGCCTACTGAGATGAGGTGGACTGGTTGCTTTCGTGGTGTGGAAATAATAACTTGGTCCTCAACACCAATAAGACCAAGGAGCTTATAGTGGATTATAGAAGGAACAGATCAGACATCCAGCCCTTGCTTATCAATGGAGACTGAGTGGAGCAAGTGGCCAGTTTTAAGTTTCTGGGTGTTACCCTAAAAGAGGACCTGACTTGGGGTGCCCACATTGCAGCCCTGGTCAAAAGGGCCCAGCAGAGATTATACTACCTGAGACTTCTCAGAAAGCAACAACTGAATGAAAAACTGCTGGTGACCTTCTACCACTGCACCATAGAGAACATTTTTACATACTGCACCTCTGTATGGTTTGCCAATTACACAGTGGCAGATAGGAAAGCACTCCAGAGGGTTAACGTCATTGCCCAGAAGATCATGGGTTGTCCTTTTCCCTCTTTGGAAGAGCTTTATAACTCCTGCTGCCTTAAGAAAGTTCAAAACATTCTCAAAGATCCATCTCACCCTGGGAACCCTTTTTTTGAACTATTACCATCTGGCAGACAGTACAGAATAATAAAAACAAGGGCAAATAGGCTTAGAAACAGCTTCTATCCCAGGGCAGTAGCTCTTTTGAATTCTGTTGTATAGTGCAGTATTGGTGCAGTGTCGGGGGTTTTCGGTTCAATGTGTGAAGGGTAAAGACTGTGTTTGTGTTTATTTTCATGGTCATGGTCATGATGTGCACTGAAGATGGTGTTTGATTTCGTTGTATGAGGTGCAATGACAATAAAGTAAAGTAAACTAAATATGATATGGACATAACAAATAGTACAATGTAAAAAAAGGCCTGTATATAAAGGAAATCTGTTAAAAATATTTGGCCTTCCCTTTACAGCCCCATAATTGGCCTCATGATTGACCTTGCAAATGGGATATCCAGTAATAACAGGCCTTGGGACAGCTTTGGAAAAAGAGATAAATGAGTAAACAGTTGTTACCTCAGGCTTCTGTTATAATCATAAACTGCCTTAAAATCTCTTAATACTTAAACTTTTATGTGGAAAAGGATGTCTCCTTTCATTGCTGATGAAAAGAGCATGTTTGGAAAACGTACAACTTGAACTATAATCTGGTAAATTGGAAGGATGACATCCACTTCAAATGCTACTTGTTTTATTTCTTTTGTAAAATGAAGAAATCTCACCCCCACCCCACATTTCACCTTCAGTTGACTGGGACCATTGCTTTGAGTAATGATCCTCTGACTGAATGTTTTCCCAGTGCCCACACACCTAGCTTCTTCCTCCTCTCCCACTTCCCCTATTGTGAAAAAGACTCTCTTTGCAATAGTCTGTTCTTTATCAGTTCAGAGAAAAGGTTGCAAATGTTGCTTTCAAAAAGAAAAGAGAAAAGAAAAGAAAACATAATTTTTTTTAATGAATAGAATTCTTTATTTGCCGTGTAATTGGACACACAGAGAATTTGTGTCGGTGCATAAGCTCTCAGTGTACATACCACAACTGTGATAAGCCATAGATCATAAATCATAAGATATACACAACACTTGATAAATCATAATATACCAAAAGGAGAAGGTAATAGGAAAGATGAGAGGTGAGAAAAAAGTGGTGACCCTGATGACACAGATAAACCTCCAGGTTGCCTTAACGACTTGCTAAAAGAATTAAATGACCGGCTGTCTGCAAATAATATAAATCCTTCCATTCCCCAGTCAGAGCTGAAGAAGCTTCTTGGATGAGAAGTGTGGAAAGGAAACTTCACGAGGACAGTGGTGTCACCCAAGCAGGAAAAGCCCAAAGGGAACATCAAGCCAGCCATAAAACAAACTTGCATAGGAAAAGAAATCAAATAAAAGGTATTAAAGAAGCCCCTTAGACAAAAGCCCAAATAATTAAGAAAACAAGAAAAGAAAACCCTTACAAACACAAGACATGCCAAATCAGCAAAACAAACAGACAAAAGACATAAAATATATTGCAAAGGAGACAGACAGGAGATTGCCACAAAACAAATATAAGAAACCATTAAGCAAAAAAAAAAAAAAAAAAGATTAGGACGAAACCGATAATCCAATCAAACCACCCCGCAAAGTTTGCTTTCTGCACCCCGCGGAGTTTACCCTCCGGCGGAAATGAAGACAACCCCTGACAGGATTTAAAACATTAAGAAATACAAACACAAAATGAGAAAAAGGTATAAAAATCAGGGACTTACCATACAAAGGTAGCTAGCCCAGGAACGCAGACTTCTTGCTATCTCTCGCCTTCCTGAAAAATAAAAAGATCCAGCTTTCAAGCAGTTGTCTGTATCCTTGCACCGGAGCTCTCCCAGCGGAAAAATCGGATCCTCAGAAGAAAAGCATTTTGACAGCCTTTAAACAGAAGCAAAAAATCTTCAAAGAAAAACCAGAGTCCAGTTGCCTCCTGAAAAAGCACCTTTGGAACAACCATGACCTGAATGACTGAGGATCTCCATAGACAGTGTTAATTTTAATTTTATTGTTAATTTATCAATTTTTGTCAGTTTTACTCTGTATGATTAGAAATAGATAGAATTTCAACACTCTGAGAGATTAATAGGCTAGATCTGGTTCACAGCAAAATTAACCAATGCAATTTTGCATTGTTCAAATAGAAGCTGCTTCAGTCAATATTTTACCAATAATGAACCCTCATTAAATAATAAAACGAGTTAATAGTTTTTACCTTTTATCATGAATTCAAATTCAATCATTCTCCAACTGCTATAACTGCTCTGTATAAGTTCATATTGAACCAAGCACCGAGCTTTCTAAATATTCATCTAATTTCTGCTACATAAATATTGCAAAATTGTACATATTGGAAGATATAACTTATGGAAACATTTGCATAAAGTGTACATAAGTCAGGTTTTATTTAATCAAAACTGCCTGAATTAATAGCAGTAGCACTTAGACTTATATACCACTTCACAGTGCTTTACAGCCCTCTCTAAGAGGTTTACAGAGTCAGCATATTGCCCCAAACAATCTGGATCCTCCTTTTACCAACCTTGGAAGGATGGAAGGATGAGTCAACCTTGAGCTAGTCACAATCAAACTGCTGACAGAATTAGCCTGCAATACTACAGTCTGTGCCACCATAGCTCTTCTTTATTAATTCTTCTAATTAAGGAAGCTTTATCCAATATTAAGATTCCTCAGTATGCATTTCAGCTATATGGTAGTAGTCTCTTGTGATTTTGTTGTGTTTGGCAAACTTTTTCCATTCTTAATGTATAGTCTCTAGGAATAAACTGTTATCTTGAGAATGTTGACAGGTGCCTTTGGTTCACTTTTAATCTTCAGATCAGGATTAGCTTTTTTATAATGGAATGAGCAATTTCATCGTATAGATTCGGGGGAAGGGATGTAAAAGTAGTGGAGAAAGTAAAATTAGAAGTGGTATAGAAGAGGAATGAAGAATAATTGGAATACGTACACATCCATTAAAAAAAGTTCATGTTTGGATTGAGTTTTGTTTTCTTCTTGATTTTGCAGGGTGATACAAATTGATCAGGTGTAAAAGTTGTTGACTGTGAAAAGACTTAATTTCATATTTATCTTAATTGCTCAGCAATTAGAATGGGCTTTATCTTACACAAATCAAATTCACAGATTAAGTAGCTTTGCTAGCTTCTGCAGTGACAGACCAAATTTTCTTTTCTTTCTTTTCACAAAAGTAAAAGCAATTAACTATTTTCATATCTGTTTGAAGAATTCACAAGGAGCCATATTTGTCTTAACTTTGTGGTACTTTTTTGCCCCTACAATCATGAATATTTTGCTACATTAGGCCCAAGATTATGAAAGTAGTGGTTAATAGACTGGATATTTATATAGTAATTTTAGAATTCAATTAAAGTAATTTGCTTTTTTCATGTATTTTATGTTTATGTTATACTGCCACAGAATTTATCTTTTATATGAATTGAAAATAATATTCTTATAGAAAGATTTAAGTGGAATCTGTGACAAAAAATCTAAAGTTACGGATTTTCAAATAAAGGAGCTGCTGATACAGTTCTACAGAGGAATTATTGAGTCTATCATCTGCACCTCTATAACTGTCTGGTTTGGTTCTGCAACCCAACAGGACAGACACAGACTTCAGAGGGTAATTAGGACTGCAGAAAAAACAATTACTACCCATCTGCCTTCAATCGAGGACCTGTATACTGCACGAGTCAAAAAGAGGGCTGTGAAAATATTTACAGACCCCTCACATCCCGGACATAAACTGTTTCAACTCCTTCCCTCAAAATGATGCTATAGAGCACTGCACACCAGAACAACTAGACACAAGAACAGTTTTCCCCCGAAAGCCATCACTCTGCTAAACAAATAATTCCCTCAACACTGTTCAACTATTACAAAGTCTGCACTACTATTACTGTTAATCTTCTCATCACTCCTTATCACCAATCCCCTCCCACTTGTGATTGTAGGACTGTAACTTCGTCGCTTGTATACTTACGATCTATATTGACTGTTTCCTAGTATGATTTGATTGCTGATTGTATCCTATGACTATCATTAAGTGTTGTACCTTATGATTCTTGACTCTTGACGAATGTATCTTTTCTTTTATGTATACTGAGTGCATTTGCACCAAGACAAATTTATTGTGTGTCCAATCACACTTGGCCAATAAAATACTCTATTCTATTCTATAAAGCCTTCATAAAGTATGTATTGAAGTATGCATCTTTGTATTTAATTGCAGCTGTAATTTTTTTATTATTTTTTATTATTAAATTTATTTGTGTCTCATCTCATTTCTAAGCTATTCCGGGTGACTTACAGCATAAAAAACATAATCTTGAGATGTGTTCATATTGTCCCCTAGTGTCATTATTTACCTAAATTGCAAATGATTTTTAAAACTATGTGGATGAATTCCTTGAAATTTACCTCTTTCCGAAATATATTAAAATTGTAAACTCTCAAGATATGAAAAACTACTTAGAAAAAATAGCAGTGCACTATTAGCAGTAATACTTTTAGCAAGACTAATGCAAAATAGAAAAAAATGATAATATATCATTGATATATTTCAGAATTGGCTAAACATATTTACAGAGTTCTCACTTTAGCCTTTTAAGTGCTAGCTCAGTAGTTTTCTTCAAATTATATGCATTTCTTTTAAATAATGAGTTTTTATACCAAAGACAAACGAGATAGGCTTATGGGCTGATCCAGCAGAACTCATTCTGCTTTAGAATTCAGTTACATAGAGTTGGGATTTATTGAATGACTTCCCACTGTGAGATTATGATGAGTAATCCCTAATCCTGGGTCCATTTTCTAGTTGCATATATTGTTGGATGTGTGTACCTAGCTGTTCTTTGCGTTTGTCCTGGAAACCAGCAACGTCCTGCAAACGCTGAAGAAGCTTCTTGGATGAGAAGTGAAACATCTTCAAAGAAAAACCAGAAAGTCCAGTTCCCTCTTAAAAAAGCACCTTTGGAAGAACCATGACCCGAATGACTGAGAATCTCTATAGACATTTAGTCCTGCAAAAGGGTTTACAGATCCTTGTGGTATATTTCCTTTGGTATAGGATGTTTGGAGTCTTTGCGTTGCTACCCTCTAGTGGCCGTCACGCCTTATTGCAGCGACAGCAATAAAAGAGTGGGTGAGGCAAAAGAGGGAAGCAGAGAGAAATCAATGCACAGAGAAATCGAGACTGGAAAGAAGAAGGGAGGAGTCGCTTCATCAGCCATTCTTGTCTTACAGGGACCCAGCTGTCACTGGGAAAGGAGGAGGGAGGTAGAGAGAAAGAGAATTTTACTATTGTGTGAATCAAGAGGGAGGGGGCGGAACAGGGAGGAAAAAGAGAAAAGTGAGGAACAGCATTTGTTCTACCTGAGCTCGAGCTTTTTTGCAAGCTAGTGCTGCTTCTGAATTGGAAAGTAGGAGCCGGCACTGCTGCTGCTACAACAACAGCCACACATCATGTCTGGTTACCAGGGCAAGAAGAATATCCCCAGGATAACTGTAAGTGACTTAACCTCTCCTGTCCTCTCTTCTTGCTTTCGTTGTGCATTCTTTTTGTATTTGCTACCGTTCGTGTCAGCAATATGGCCAGCCGCGTTGCTTCATAGGTGCTAGAATGTGTTTTAGTAGGAATAAGGAGGTAGCCGGTTAGCATACAGAAAAGGAAGGGAGTGTTTGCAGGAATGGCCCCCAAGTAAACAAATGGGGGGTTTCTGTTAATCTGCGCAAGTGAGATGATTGTAAGGATTTCATTTTGAGTTCTGACATATTTATTAAAATGTAGGGTGCTTATGAAAAGCACTGTTGTTTATTTGCAATACAGACTTAAACTGTTCTGATCAGCTAAAGCCCCCCCCCCCTACTTCCTGTTGTCCAAAGTGTCTACAAGCATAGTGAAAACATTCTATTTACAAACTTACATAGGGGAAGTAGATATTCAGTTTGAGATCCTATTTTTTGGGGAGGAGTCGAGCTGAAGGTTAAGCCAAACGTTTGATCCTTCCTCACTTTATGTCATTTTATTTATTTTTCGTTTTGTTTTCATTTTTTAAAGAAGATGCTGTTATCTGCAAGCTGTCTGCGGCATGTTTTTATTTCTTGCAAATTTGGGTGCGTCATGTGCTTTGACTACCAAAGAGGGAAAAAAGGAATTGGTTCTTTTATAAAAAGAGAGTCAGATTTATGAACTAATAAAAGGAATGTTCATTTATAATATAATGTTTGCTAATCTAAAGAAAAATATATTCGCTGTAAAGCAAGGAAGAGAGACTGTGAAATATTGCAGCATTTTGCATCTTTCTTGGCGTGTGCTCTGCAGATGCCTTTCCAGTAGATTCATACTCCACCCTGACTTATTGTTGATGCAATGAAACGCCTTGCACTGGGGGTACCCCCTTGGTTTTTAATAGGCCTGGGCTTTTTTGTTACTGGCTTCTGATACAAGGAGTGCAGCTGTACTTTGTCTCTAATGCATCTTAATGAAATCTTTTGTGGGATGGGATATGCATTGGGGGAATAGATGGCTACTCCATCTTTGTAGCAAACAAAGGAAGCACAATGAAACACACACACACACAACATACACTTGACTGAAAGCTTAACATCTACATATAATTTTCCTGGAAAAAATGTTTTTGGTTAAAAGTCACCAATTTTCTGTTAATCGAGTGCCTTGTTTTTTTTAGTTTAAAAGCATCGTTACACAAGTTGCAGATTTATTTTGTAGTGAGTGAAGCATGTTTTTCCCCTGTGATCTTATATAACTGAATTACTTAATAAAATATGACATTTTAGCTTGTTTGTCCCATAAAATAGGATTCTCCTAGAATCTATTGCGTTGGGGTTGGGGTGGTTTTGTTTGTTTATTTTAACATGCAATCATATCGAGGATCCCAGTCCCTAGTTATTTCAAGAAAGCATAACATCTTCACTCATAGTTCTTCGATTATGTTTTAAACATAATTGATTTATTACCATAATGCACCCACTATGGATCAATCTTTTTGCTATTTAAATCAGTCTCATCTGCTGTTTTTCAGTTTGAGCAATCCAGAAACAAGATACAAATGTGCCGAGTGTAATACAAAGGACCAGCCTGGGAAACTGATGCATTTTCTTTCCCCTTAGGTCTTCAAGGTGTGATCCACATCCATTAGCTAAATTCTATGATGTTGTTTTCTTTTGTGCTGCTGCACCTGACTGCAGTACTTCTGCTTCTTTGATAATCTGTGCAGTTGCCACACCTACTTTGGTATTCAACATAGCCAACGCTTTCTTTGAAATGCTGGGAAATCCATTTTCACCAGGATTTGGTCACCCATCTAGTATCTAGAATTCATATTCTAGAACCCCTCTGTCAGGGTCCCTATTGCCAAGGATGTGTCCTTTGCTTCAAAACAAGAAAACTCTTGTGAATTTGGCCTTAGGATTTGTACTCTGCCTTGCAGTTATGGGTATATAGCTTTGTGTAATTTTTAATGCTTGCCTATCTCTCTAGAAGAATTGAAGAGAAATAATTCTTGCTGAGAAAGTGATTTTGAGGATGGGATGGGTTAAATTAGGTCATTTGAAAAAAGATTTTGAGGTGGCAAATGAAGAAAGAAACTAATTTTCTAGATCAAATATATTTTTTCATTTATGCATGATTGGTGATAGACATGTACAAAGGTTACAACACTATTGTGCAAATATTACTTACTCAAAAATACAAGGATCTACAATTCTACTGGGAAGTGCTCAGAAGTCGCTTATTTAGGAATACTGGGACCACCTTAAAGAAGTGTATTCCCTGCAGAACCAATGGTGTGTCTTCTGAGTAAAGTTCTCAAATCCCTCTGCATCTATTGCCCCTAAAGGAACATATTTTACAAGAAGAAAGAAGTGCTGTGGATCAAGAATATATATAACTACATGCGGATTGCTGTATAGATGATGCAGGTTTAAAGCAATTCATAATATCCTCATTATTTACTAGGCTGGCCATCAAGGATATATTGTATAAAACCATGTCAAGTTCCAGCTTGATTTCCGATCAGATAAATGTAATAATTTATTTTTAAGATCATGAATTCTTAACAGTCTAGAACATAATCAAAATTGTGATGGAAATTATTTGAATGTTACAGGATTAAAATCAAGAGAACTTCTCAAAAGAAGAGATGTTAAAAACAGTAGATTCTGTTGAAAGTCTCTAAAAAGTATGAGAAAAAAACTTGGGATTTTAATTCAACACATTATCTTGGAACTCATTGTGTACTCTTTAAGGTTATATAAGATTATTAAGAATTATATATTTTTTCCAAATGGTGTTTGGGAGTGTTAATCAAATTAGTACTATAGTGCGTCTCTGTGGCAGTTGGCTCACTTAGTTAGTCCTCTTGGCTTAATTGTTTTCAGGAAATTGGAAAAATATGTAGCATACATTAATCTTTCTAATGTAACTTTATTGTTCATTTTTTATTCCTTTTATAACATAGTTTATATTTGAATTTTTGAAACTGTTATGGGTGTTGTCTCAAAATGGCTGCCTTTGACATGATAATTCACAAAATAGCCATTTCAGAAATTGGTGAAACTGAATTATGGAAACCTAAAGACATGTTGCAATCATGGTTTGAACCACAGACCTCTACTTTAAACCCAGCAGAGTGCTAGTTCACAGAAGGCAAAAAGATTTGCCTTTTTTGGAGGGATTAATATCCTCCTCCCCCACATTATCCTTCGGTCCAGATCTAGAATGTGAGAGAAAAAATCTAAATATAGTCTAAATAAAAGAACAAATCCAGAGAAAGAAGAACTCATCTAGACTTAGGGATTAAAAAATACAGGCATACCCTACTCTTTGTTTTCTGTTTTCCATTGCACTGCTTTGTCTCCTTAGTTTATCTGCTTTACAAACACACTTGCTTTATCTTTTTGAATTATCTAATTGTCAAAAAGTTTTGAAGGATGTTTTTGGTCTCTGACAATTGTTTACTACTTATCTACTTTTGAGGGTCATCCCTAGCTGGAAAAATAGCGTGGGTGTAGGAGATGACCAGGCTAAGCCTGAAGGAGGGGATAAGATGCATCATCAATTTGGAGTCCCTTTGTGCCCACAAGATATCTAATCCCATCCTTTCTTGAATTCTGTTGATTCTTATCTACCACCAATTTACCTTGACTGTTATTAGATCAGATTTTTGTTTAGAGGCAGCATGGAATAAACTTGTACTCATTTGAACAATCCTGGTTCCTGTTTTATTGCACCTGATAGTGGCAGTTACCTCATCTCTTCTTTTCATCTCATCTTTACCTATATTTCATGGCTGAAATTACTTCATTTTCAGGGGTGAACAGGAAGGGAAAATGAAAAGAACTTGCTAGGAGAGGCCATCAGACGCATCATCTTTACTGGAGCTTTAGACCAGGAGAGGCAGCCCAATGGCCTTTAATTGTTTTTAAATTCTCATTAACTCTAGTGGTTAAGATTCTGGACAAAGAATCAGGGAACCTGTGTTATAGTCCTGCCTTAGGTATGGAAGTTGGGTGAAGAACTTGGAGCCAGTCAACCCAAGGAAGAAGAGAATGGCAAACTTCTGGAAATGTTGCCTAGAAAACTGCATGTACATGTACTTGTCCATGTAATTACTATGAAGCAAGTCTGGCACTAACTGCCTCCCCCACCCCAAGTCAAAATGGCTAGAGATACATATTGTGGGATAGGCAAAAGAGTATTAATTGTCTAATCCAGTTTTAAGGAAATTATAGTAGATATGAACACATTGGAAAAACACTCCTTAGTTCAGACTATGGGGAGCATTTTGGCAGTGTATACACCTGCCAGACTACAGAGCATGGGACTAAACCACCTTGTGTACTGTGTACAACAGCAGTTCTTTGCCCCTTAGTTGTCAGCTGCAGTGATTCTTACTGAGTAGAGGAAATGCAACAACTCGAAAGAGCGAAATACTGTCATTGTGTTATTTTTCTGATGTTTCTTTTCAGTAAGGGAAATGACTTTTAAAATGTTGACTTTTTTCCAACAAATGTACGTTGAGTATCATAAACATGGAAAGCACTGTTTTGTTTTGTTTTTGACAAGGGTAAATCAGCTCTTTTTTCAACCTTAACATTGTGTCTAGTTATTTTTGAGTGTCAGTCTTATGACACACTAAATATTGCAGACATAGGGATTGAATATGGATAGGAGGATATGTTCAACTTTATTTATTGGTTTATTTACTTATTAGAATTATAAGAGCTCAAATATGGTGTGCATCAGGACTTCCCTTTTTTAATTCAAATAAGAAGAAAAATAATTATGGAGAAGTGACAGTGTGCAAGGAGGTGTATTTTTGTTGTACCCATCCAGGACAGTTCATCCAGTCAATTTACATGGCATATAGTAGCAGCAGCAGTAATCCATGAGGCACGACTTTGGCTATCTCTTGAAATGTAATATAATATACTAACTATAAAAATGCCTTTGTTGCTCATACTTCTGCACTACAGTAGCTTATTTTCAGTTAAGAGGAGGTTCTACTGAACAGAAGCACTGCAAAGGACTGCTTAGTATGCCAATCTTGCACGTGCCCCATAAATTCAATCTTGTTTTCAAAAGTAGCTTCATGGTTTGACATTATGTACAATATAGAATTCAGCAAATAAACTCTTTGAACCATTTCTAACAAACCTGGAAAGCTGTTTTGATATTTTGTTTAGCAAGGCACCAGGCTAGGAAGCAGGAGACTGAGTTTAAATCCTGCCTTAGTCATGAAAGCCAGCTTGGTGACTTTGGGCCAGTCTCTCTCTTTCAGACCAACCAAACTCACAACACTGTTGTGAAGAAAATAGGAGAAGAGAGTGAGTTGGATATATTCACCACCTTAAGTTATTTCAGAGATTTAGGCTGGGCTAGGAAATCAAATTATAATATTAATAATAATAAAATAAACAATATCCCAGAAGAAGGCAATGACAAACCACCGCTGTGCTGTTGCCAAGAAAATTACTTGGATATATCTATGGAGTTTGACTCAAAGAAATTTGAATTGAGAGGAATTCACTTTATCGTAAATAAACTATCTTAAGTAATTTAAATATTCTGAAATGACTTTTATTTTCATTCATCTGTTCTGATTAATCTCATAGTGGTCTATATGTTCTAGATTATTATTTTTAATAGAGATCAATTAAACTGTCTCTTTTAAGGAATCTGGCAGAAGTCTCTCTTTTGGCATCAATTGTCAGATATGATTTTTTATTTTTTTTGCAAGTCTATGTTTTGTTTATCTCTGGACTGAATCTTTTCTTTGTGATTTCTGTTAATTTGCCCCAGCAAAACAATAAATCCAAATGCCTTAATTTGTTGCAACCTTACTTGTACTGTCTAGGTCAATTTTTAAGGTGTTATTAAATTATTATTTTATATTGGTGTTTTAATTCTTAGCCACTCAGGTTTGCATATGAGATGGGCAGCCATATAATTTGATTAAAATAAATAAATAAGAAACCTTCATATTAGGATACTTTATTTCTCACAAAGACAGTCCTATTTGTAAAGATTTAGAAGTGATGGCATTGAACTGTTGTTGGTTGACCTGTATGGTTTTAGAATCAAAGTATTTAAAACAGTACAGTAACACTAGTCATACTGTAGAACTTTTTACAATGCTAAATCATAAACATTATCTCACAACCTGTTGGTATTGAAGGTAGTTATCTCCCTCTCTCTAGGAAAAAACCTTGACTTATAGTAGTATATTGTTACTTCTATGTGGGAATTCACAAGCAATAAAGTTTTGTGTAACAATAGAGAATATCCCATTTTATACTGGGGATTTAGAAGGTTTAAGTCCTATTTAAGTCAGTGGAAAATGGATGAAGACTTGCGGGAGGCTGTGCTTTAGTTATGTAGACTTCATGAATGAGATTATTATCATCTGTATTCTGTAGATAGTGCCTCAGGCTAATAATGCCTAATGATCCAAGCTGACATAGGGTTGGCAGGAAAACGTGGTTGGGTGTGGGAAAGCTTAAATGAGTTTTGGCAGAAAGAACAGTGTGTTTATTGTGATAGTCCAGAGCTTCTGAATAAGCAAGCTGAAGTCCTCGCCTTAGTTAATCCTTTTCCACTAAGTGATATGGTTTCCTCTTCAGTTCCTCCTATATATGAATATTCCATTTTAAAATAGACATGGTGTCATTGTACATATCCTCTCTTTCTGCTTCACAGCTAATGTTTGGGATGAGTTTGAGGCTTATTTTTTTCCTTATTCAATTGATAAATATGTCTGATTTCACAATCAAGTTCTTTATGGTTATAATTGCAATATTTCTAAAATGGGAATGCTTTATTCCTGATCTGGTACATACTATGCTTTCAAAATTATTAATGGTGATAAACTCCTATTCACTTTTTAGAAAAAGAAACCTGAAAAATTACTACATATTTTAATACAGAAGGAAATGCTCTCCATAGCTTTTATTGCTGCTTCATATTATTATCATTTACTCCTTTCTTGAGAGGGCAAAAGGGTTCAGATAGCTTTCCTCAAGCAAAAAGATAAGCTTATGGTACAAAAGAGGAAGATAGACCTTCTTCGTTTTGTTACAAGCAGAATGGCTGCTGGGTTCATCCATGATTTTGGGCTGTCAGTCATCAGCATGACCATCTTAGCATTTCAGGTGTAGGGTCCGCTTCTCAGGTCAACAAGTGCCATCTTGCACGATCAAATACAGCATCCGGGTTCAAATGGGCATTTTTCATGTCCACATTTAATGTATCTTGCCTTCTTTACCCCTCCCCCACAAATTCTGAGAGGCCTGGCCTTCTCCCTACCTCTCCACTCCCTCCTGAGAGGCCTGCTGAAACTTCCTGTCATGGCAAAGTAAAGAAAAAGCCATGATGGAGGAAAGAGAGGAGGCCCACATGCAAGTTTCAGTCCCCTGCAAGTTTCCACACACCAGTGCACCTAGCTGGCCAAGGTCTCCTGGCCCACAGTGGTGGAGGGGTAGTTGCAATGCTCCTATGATGTAAGAGTGGGTACACTGTCAAGCACCAAATTTTGTTCACTTGGGTTCTACAACTTTGGGAAGTTGGCACTTCGGGCAAGGATTGTAAGTCCCTTTGTTCAATGCCATTGTAATTTCAAATGGTCACTGAATGAACAGTTATAAGTCAAGGCCTGTATTGGAATGATTTTAGAGGGAGAATAGGGAAAAGCTGGTGCATATCCTCAGTAGCTCCCAGCATGGCATATCTCATCAGTCTATCCAGCCCTAATCTTCCCAATACTTACCCTTCGTTCTCCTGTCATTCATCGCTACAATAGTTGATGTGCAATATACAGTATATTAATGCCTTTCCGTCCATCCCTTTCTTGCCTCCCCTTAGCTGTTCTTGATTTTTCATTCATGGCATATCCCACTGGATAATCCAACATCTGATTTTATTAGTGCCTTCCTTTCCTTGCCTCCCCATAGCTGTCCTTAATAACATTGTATTGCATCTTTCATTGGCTTAGCCTGCTTTCCTCCCCTTTATAACTGGATACCTTTACTGGAGATTTTCTGCACATCTAGTAAAATTTGGCAAGTTTGTTGTGTTCTGAAATCCCACCAGTAAAATAATGCCACCTTGAAGGAGCCCAGAGAAGTCCTCTGTCTGTAGCTGAGCCTTTGAAATAATGTAATCCGCAGTAAAAAAACAACACAAAGGGGCATAAAGATAGCCATCAAAAATAAAACTTTTAATACATTGATATCAAGGAAACAATAGTACAAAACAGCAGGGACTAAGTCAGATCACAAGTCTCTATGCCATATGTCAATCAATGTCTTCAAGGCTCTCCTAAAAGACAATAGTGCCAGGGCTATGCAGGCTTCAGTGTTCCAAAGGCTGGTACAGCTACAGACAAGGGACCTCTCTGGGTCCTTCAAGATTATTTCACTGATGGGATCCAGAGCATACTTTCCAAATCTCCTAGATGTGCGGAAACATCCAAGAACGAAAGTTGTATATGTCTCCAGGTTCCAAAGAGACCTTGAATATAGATGAGAACCATCACATTGAACTGCATTGGTAACCAGCGTCACTTGCGAAGCACAAATGTCACATGGACAAAACAAGATCTACATGAAACTTTTTGCACAACTGCATTATAATCCCATGTAGAGCACATACAAGAAGTGATTAAGGCTTGAGTTGACTGTGTAAATGGCCATAATGGATATAATTGGCACATAAGTTGTATCTGCAGCTACTATTTGCTGGTTGATCAAAAACAAGAAATCCAGGAGCCCCCCTCCCCTCAAATGCACACAAGTTCCACCTGGGATAGTGTAGTTCCACTGAAAATTTATTGGGAGATCTCTGGAAACAGGTGTATCACCACTGAATCTTCCTAGGGATTAGCCTGTTCTTGCCTATCCACACTCCTCCAAATCCAAACTTCAAAACATTTTCACAATTTTCTTGAGTGCAATTTCCATGAATTAAAAAAAAAACCAGGCTATAGTATAATGATATGTGGCTTTTAAGAATGACAGGATGTGGGACACACCAAAGGAATTGCTATATGTGCAGGGCTCTTGTTTTAGCTAGGCTGTAGGCTCTTCAGGATATAACATTTCATTATCACCTAGTGAGGTTTCCCCAACTCCAACTTCTCTGGACAGTTAATATTTGGTAGTCATCAAGTTTGTTCAAACCCTTTTTGGATGGGTGACGGAGCATTTTCCTCTCAAAATTTTTTCTCTTCTTTGTACAAACCAAAGCATGATAGACCTTTGATTTATTACCCAATAATTCAGCCCTGAGTTCACAATAGTATATAAATAATAGATTAGTAGAAGGCTTTACATCTTAAATTACTTGCAAATTACAGGTAACAACCTTAATTGCTTTCTAACTATGAATTCTGAATGCTTGTGATATTGCAAAGAAAAACCACAATCATTTAACTTTCCTAAACAAATTCAGGTTGGTTATTTTCACACTAAAATGAATTGGCTTTTCTACCAGATAGTCATTTTGGCTTTTCAGTGTAAACGCTGAAGTTCTGCAGTGCACACAGCATTCCTTGAATGCTTTGCTAAAGAAAAAAATAAGGGACAGTTGAACTGATTCTTGCAAATAGGTACATTTCAGAGAAATGGTGCTTGGTCATCATTTACTATTATTAATTAAAAATAATGTGTATCTTTTCAAAATATTCATGAAATATTTTCAAGTGATTGAAAGATTTATAGGCACTAGTCAGATTAGTCAGATCCTATACTACTTTTATACATACAAAGCAATGTCTTATAGCAGGGGCACCCAACCTCTGGGCCACGGACTAATACTGAACTCTGTACTGCCAGTAACCGGGCCATGTAAGCAAGCGAAACCCCATCCGCGCATGTGCAAGATCCAGTGTTCAAAACCATGTTCTCCCAATCTGCGGAAAATACACCCTCCATAAAACTTGTCCCTGGTGCCCAAAAGGTCAAGTGCCCCTGTTTTATAGCATATTTTTCTGAGGAGAATTTCATTCAAATATACTATTTCACATACTTGGGGGCCTTATAATTTAATCATACATGTTTGTTCAGAAATACCCATCAGCAAACTGATTAGAAAGTCAAGCATTTCAGAAAATATACTATAAAAATACTTGAGCCAGGCTGAATAGAGTAGTTGGGATATGTTTCTGGTGTTAAGCTGAGAATCTGAACCTTCAAAATATCCATGCTTTAATACAGAATGCATATTTGGTAAAGATAGAACATCCTTCCATCATTTTGTCAACTAAAGACAAATCAAAACTTTTCTGAATAAACAGATCACTACTTTGGCATTGCTCTGCCATAAGCCTACCAGTAGTTTGAGATGCAGAGGCTTATCCTGATTGTTCTGAGGTAGTCATCTTTTTAACTTCTCAAATCTGAGCTCCTCCTTCAGTCCGAGTATGCATTTAGGAACCGTACATTATATTCTTTTCTATATATAGTGCTGCTGTTGTGGCATTAGATAAGATTGTGACTCAGTGGTGAGATTATTGCCAAACGAATACCAATAACTGCTGCAAAGGATTTAATGTCTCAGTTGTTCAGATTTTTGCTTCTGTAACACATTCTCTGAAGCTGATTAACTTTTTAAAGTGTGGTACTAATCTAATGATGACACATCATTCAAAAAGAATGTTGTTAGAAAATAATTAACAGGAATTTTCAGTCGGAACACAATGAGACACATTGTTCATAAACAGCAATGAGAATACTTCAGACAGACAAAGAAAGTGGAAGGGCAGTTTGTAACCCAATGTCCCATACAGAGTATAGAAAGAATATGGGAGGATTTTTCAAAGTGGATTTATTATTAATTTCTTAATTAAAATAATGTATTAAAATATGCATACCAAAATGCATAATATATCAGAAGCAACACATATGACATCTCTGGTTTAGACAAGAAAGGAAATTACAGTGCTCAAAACCATGTGTGAGCATCCTTCATGCATATTTTTCAGGGAATATTTATGCTGTGTTGATGGAAGTCTTCTGTCCATAAAATAAGTCATTTTTCTTTTCTACAAATTGTTCTATTGTTAATCTTTTTTCTCAGAGTTCCAACCTCTAAATGGCATGTGTAAATTATAAATGAAGTTAATTTAAATGCCTCAAAAGTTTTGTTTGACTGTAAGCAATGCAAAATGATAGGAAATAGTTCTAATGGCTGGAATTTCTAAGGGCAGTATGATTCTTTTGCTACATTTTCCTCCATTGGTCATCCCAAATCCACCATTGGATGAGCTCAAGTTCCTGTCTTTTTTAAATTATCCTTTCTAAAAACGTAGAAAATCAAGTTTGGCATGGTTTAATTCAGCTCAATATTTGAATTTTGTATTTCTCCCTCTATTCCTTCTGGAGTGGGATAGATTGATAGAAAATGACATGCACTTTAATTGTATAATTACTACACAGATATTCTTTGTTTTTCTTTCACACAGAGTGACCGTCTTCTTATTAAAGGAGGAAGAATAGTCAATGATGACCAGTCATTCCATGCTGACATTTACATGGAGGATGGTCTTATAAAGTAAGTATACAGTTTCCAAAGTTTGTTAAAAAAAATTGAAGAGAGAATTCTTTGTTACCAGTTTTTGTTTGGGTTTTAACTGAACATCCTAGTTCATGTACTGTTACTTCATACTTACTGGCTTTAAATTCTCATCGTATTGAAGTATTCCTTGGTGAAGAGAACAGGGGACAAGATTAATTTATGTCAGGATTATGACTTGTCATTTCATTATAAATTGAAGGGAAATTTTTAAGTAAGGCTATACTATCTGATGCTTTTTATCTGACTGCTGTCTGTGTTTGCCAAGTCATAATAATCACTTATACTGATTAAAAGCTGTGCTTTTTTTTCTGATCTATAAATATATCTACTTGGGATTAAAGCCCAATATCATTATGAATGTTTTACATCTAAGGTCTGTCATATTTCTTACGTAATTTATTACCTGCTGGTTTGTCCAGTGTAACTTATTTTAACTGCTGGTTTATCAAAAAAAAGTGCATTGTTGTGCCATCAGCAATATACTTTGTAATTTACAAATAATTTTTATTTGAAGCTCTCAGTGGCCTTAGGCACAGCCTGTTTTGCTAAGTATACTTGGGGATTGTTGCTATTCCTTCCCCCATCAATAGGATGGGGGAGCCACATTTGGACTAGTGGTTAAGGCACCAGGCTAGAGTACAGGAGTCAGTACTCGTTGTAGAATACCTTATGCCACCAGACTTGAAATTCTAGAACTAGAAAACCTTGAATTACGCCGTCTTCGGTCTGACTTAAGCATGGTATATAAAATCATACATTGCAATGTCCTACCTGTCAATGAATACTTCAGCTTCAACCATAACAACACAAGAGCACACAATATATACAAACTCAAAGTAAACCGCACCAAACTTGATTGCAGGAAATACGACTTCAGCAACAGAGTGGTCAACGTCTGGAATACTCTACCCGACTCTGTAGTCTCTTCCCCAAACCCCAAAAACTTTAACCTTAGACTGTCTACTATTGACCTCACCCCCTTCCTAAGAGGTCTGTAGGGGCGTGCATAAGCGCACCAATGTGCCTACCGTCCCTGTCCTATTGTTTCTCTTATTCTTTTATTTTTCTTATATGTACCCATTTCATGTATTCACAACTATGTATACGCTTATACTTATCTTGTAAACAATTGGCAAATCAAATAAATAAATAAATAAACAAAGTTCAAGTCCCACCTTAGCCATGAAAGCTGGCTGGGTGGTCTTGGGCCAGTCACTTTCTCTCAGCCCAAACCACCTCACTTTTGTTACTGTGGGAAAAATAGGAGAACTAAGCTGAGTTGGGTATATTGGCTGCCTTGAGTTATTTGTAATAATAAAGGCATGATACAAGCAAATAAATAAAGTGAAAGAAGGGAAGACAATATAGCAACAAAGGGTGCATTAAGAGGTAAATAAATGGCAGTTGCAGTATTAAACATTGCTTATTGTTTTATCCACAGTTACATGAGCTTGAAGACAGCAAGCACAGATTCAGAAACATTATTTTTCAAAAGCTAATTGTATTGCAGATACTAGAAAAATTGAAATTATATCAGAAAAACGGCAACTGCCAACAGGCTTGAATTCATATCAATTCCATAGTTCAAATCTTTTTCCCACCTGTGTGCCGAAACAGACTGACAACCAGTTGCTTCTCCAAGGGAGGAGCAGTTGGCATTTGCATTGCTTTTATAATACATTTCAAGACTCCTGACATCAATCTGACATGGTCCTTCTAGCCTTCTTACTTGAACCTTTACCTGCTCCCACAACTTTGCAATTTAGGGAAATCCGAAGCAAACCATTCCATAACATTTTTCCCTGTTGCTTTTCTTTGAGACATGAGAAGCAGAAGAAACGCTTATTGGCCAGTAACTTTCATATACCGTATTTGCCGGCGTATAAGACGACTTTTTTGCCCTAAAAACATGCCTCCAAGTGGGGGGTCGTCTTATACGCCGTAAATACATTGTCACTCGGTGCAAGAGCGACGGGGCGGAGCTCCGCAACTTGCGAAGCCCCTTCAAGCCCAGCCGGAGTCTCTTCCTTCTCCTCCCACCCACCCACCCACCCTCCGCCCGGCTCGGGCGCTTGCAGAGGCCAATCTGGAGGTGGGGTGGGGGTGGAGCGGGAGGGTCTCTGGCGGGCCGCCGCGCCCAGCCAGCCCCGAGCCGCGTAATGGCCCAGGGAGTGGGGGGAGAAGGTGGTGAGGGTGGACTGTGGCGCCCCTCCTTCTGGGCAGCGGGGCGGGGCGGCAATTTGCTCCTCCCGCTTCTCCCTCCCTCTTTGAAAGACCGGGAGGGCTGTGCTTGGGGCGGGGGTGTCCTCAGGAAGTTCCTGATGGGACCCCGCTGGGCAGGGCCACCCGGCTCCCGAGCTGCTTTCCAGGGTCCCCTTGGGAAGAAAAGGGTCCGGTGGGCGGTGGAAGAAGGCGGGCGCCCTCCTCCCGCCCCTGTCCCGTCCCGTCCCTCCTCTTGTCCCCTCCTCCCTCCCGCTTAAGAGAGAAAGATCTGCCTCCCCTGCACCGGGCTTCCACCCGGCGCCGCGTCTCCCGGCCAGCGCGCGCTGCGACTTGGGAACCGGCCAAGCGACTTTAAAACCGAGCGGAGGCCAGAGATAGCCGGAATTACCCTCCACACCACACACACACACACACACACACACACAGAGAGAGAGAGAGAGAGAGAGAGAGAGTTGGCAGCTGTCCATCCCCACCCTTGGAGTCCCGATGGCACGCACGCGGGGCTGTCACAAAGAAAGGAGAGGAATTGAGTGCCAGCCTGAGAAAGGCGAAGCTGCCTCTCTAAAGCATTTTGGTGGCTTTGTAAGTTTGGGGGAAAGGGGTTGGGGTGTCAATCAAGAATTATATCCAGAATACCCCAAGTGTTACAACTTACCGTATTTGCGTATGAGACGACTTTTTGCCTTGAAAAGCATGCCTCCAAGTGGGGGGTCATCTTATACTGCGAGTATATAACAAAACTATATTTTGAGTGGAAATGTTGGGGGCTCGTCTTATATGCCCAGTCGTCTTATACGCCGGCAAATACGGTAGTTTCTTTTAGTTCATATAGTAACTTTCATCTTGTTGCTTTTTATCTGCTGATTTTGTTGGGTCTCAGCCTAATGTATAACATTATTGTTGCGATATACAGAATGCCTCTGGTTAAAAAAAGTTCATATTTTTATTTAATAAAGTACATTCTTTTTCTTGAAGAGACTCATTGTTTGTAGAATAGAGCATGAATGAAATGCCTTTGAGCTTCTGCAAAGTAATAATTTTATGTATTTATTTATTCATTGATTTATCAAACAAATGTATGAAACTGTCTGTCTCACAAGAAGGGATTCTGGGCAATTGTACAATAATTAAATAAAATCATAACATACAGACCGGCATTTAAAAAAACAAAAAGTTAACATTAAATTTTTTAAAGCTAATTAAAAGTGATATATACACAACCCCCTGGCAGAGAGAAAATATATTTCCTCAATTATGGAGCCATCTAGATAAGTCTTTGGGGCTCCCAG
This sequence comes from Notechis scutatus, assembly GCF_049901735.1. Classification (NCBI taxonomy): domain Eukaryota; kingdom Metazoa; phylum Chordata; class Lepidosauria; order Squamata; family Elapidae; genus Notechis; species Notechis scutatus. The sequence continues at coordinate 87,782,335 of NC_142010.1, read as the reverse complement.
GCCTGATGATATAACCAAATATTGAGGAACTTCCAAGGCCATTTAAGAGGGATGAGGCTAATTTAATTTTGAGGGTGGGGAGATTGTTCAATAGGATGAGCACAGGATAGAGAAGGCCCGCCCTCTGGGACCCTCCAAATGTAGGTCCCTGGCACATAGTATCCACAGCATGCCTTCTCTGCTGGAACTAATAGGGTGCCAGTAAAGGAGAATATTTGTGGCTCAGAGTTGAAAAGAGCACCAAGGACCCCTAATGAGGTGGGCTGATATAATTAGGGAGAGGTGAGCCTCAGATAACCTGTTGTCAAAACTGACTCACTATCAAGAAACTTTTAAAAGTTCATTGTTTTAATGATATCAGTGTTACATTTTTATTTCTGTTAATTTAAGGGTTATATTTTATATTTTGATTGTTTTATGTTTTTGTAAGCTGCCTTGTGAGTGTACACAAAGGTGTGCATTTAATAATAAATTAAAAATAAATATTTGAATGAAACAAACTGAGGCAAATAACAAATACATGAGAAAGTGAAGCTTAAATCCTATGGAGGGTTTTCATTTTTCATTATAAATGGATGTGCCTATTTTAATTTTTTTCCCCAATCAGGCAAATTGGTGACAACTTAATAGTTCCTGGAGGAGTGAAGACCATAGAAGCCAATGGGAGGATGGTTATCCCTGGTGGAATTGATGTCCACACTCACTTGCAGATGCCATACAAAGGAATGACAGCTGTGGATGACTTCTTCCAGGGGACAAAAGCAGCCCTGGCGGGTGGGACTACCATGATCAGTAAGTGCAAGGAGGATTTTTCTATCCATTTTCAATGTTGTTAAATAGTAGTCCCATTTTTATTATTATGCAAGTTAAATTTTTGGTATGTGATATGGACCTCTAACTCTTTTTAGTATCTGATACACTTTCTCCATGGGAAACAATTTTCTGAAAGCTACTTCAGAAGTCTAGAAATTGGCCATTGTCTTCAGTTGATACAGTATTTAGTCATGTATGTGGCCATCCTTTAGAATAAACTGCAGTTTCCCTCCATATATTTTACATAATACATTGTAATATATACTTTATATATATAATGTGTATATACACACACATTATGCAATGACTAGTGTTAGTACCATTTATATAGGGAGCCTCAAATTTTTTCACCAAAATGCACCATCTGGGTATAAGCTCTCAAAATTTTCATATGCCGTTTTACAATTGGTTTACCTGCACGCGCTGCAGTTTTCATGCTATTTTGTTTAAATACTTTTAAAAAGTATTATTGTATACTATATATCAAGGATACTCCCATTGGTAAATAGCTGAAATCAATTTTTGATACCTAAATTTTTTAGCTTATCTGAAAGTATATCAAGTTCATTCAGAGAAGTGAAAGAAGTGGAATATATATTACAAATGCTATATATAGAATGCTTAGTCTTTCTGAGAAGTTTGGTGTCCTCATGTCCTCCATATATTTTATGACCTGAATTTCCAGGTTGGAAACACTGATTTGGATTACTTGAATTTTGTGCTTGAAAAGTGAGAGATCTGCATATTTTGGTTAAAATCTATAAGGAAAACCTTAAATAGTTCAGAATAGCTAATAAATGTTTCTGCCCATGTCTTCATTTCAGCTGCTGTGGTCCTTAACAAATAGTAAATGGCTGCAGACAGAAATAGGCACTTGGCCAAATATGTCTTGGAACAAACAGAGCAAACTAAAATGGAAGAGAAATTCTTGACTCACACTTTAAGTAATTTTACCACCACCGAAGTCTAGTTCACAGCTTAGCCTTTTTGCTCAAGCCTTTTGATTTACTAAAAAAAAAAAGAAAATCAGGATAAATTTCAGTTATAACCAGTTAATGCAATAGTTCTTGGTTTGCCATTTTTAATGCTTGTTGAAGGTTTTTGCCATATGAAAAGTCTGAAATGAAAACTGAAGATTACACCAATCACAGCAATAAGTGTTTATAGATTGCATCTTAGGAAGCTACACATCATTTTTAAAATAGATATTTGTAGATGATAGAGAGGCTGGAATCTCAACAAAAATCTACTAGAAGCGTCTGGAATATTTCTAATACTAAATCAGAGCCTTATTTTTTTTTAATCCCTGTCCAGCAAATTCATTTTATGTGAGAAATAACAAGGAATAAGATGTACCCTTGCTTTGTTTGCTGCATAAAAGCTAATAAATATGAAAAATGCAAAGTTTATCCTGCATAGTTGTAAACTTTCTAACTTCAAATATTTTCCCCTCTCTTAGATTAGTGAATTAATGAGTTTCACTAAATTGACCTGAACGATTTTCTTATTTTTATACAAGAATGAGGACTAAAATAATGCCTCTTCTGTTCTTCAGACAGCAAAAGCAATATTCTAAATAAGACACTAAAGCCATAACAATTTAATTAGCTGATCTCTGAAGTATTTAGGTTTTTTTTAACCCTTTACCCGGGAAGAGTATTTTAATTATTGTGAATAACAATGTTTCACAATAAATGGACATTTGATTTGGGATACTGAGGACATAGTTTAGCAGACAAACTCGATAGGAAAGGACATATGTTCTTGATTCTCTGCTAGAGCTTACTCTTTTTCACAGTTGACCATGTTGTACCTGAAACTGAATCAAGCCTGGTAGAAGCTTATGAGAAATGGAGAGAATGGGGTGATGGGAAGGCTTGCTGTGACTACTCCTTGCATGTGGACATCACCCACTGGAATGACAGCGTCAAGCAGGAAGTACAGACACTCATCAAAGAGAAAGGTCTGTTAGTTCCAAGATCTCTTCTTGGTTTTTCTTATTCTAATTGCTATTCTGCTTGAGTAATAGGTTATACAACAATGAACTTAAACTAACACACTGTTCCAACCAGTTTTCTTAATGCTTTCTTTGAGTGAAACTTAATTGCTATTTATTAGTATGCGTGTGTGTGTGCAGAATAAATTTTGCAACAATTTTTTTAGCTCTTTATTTGTCATTCATCTTCAGTCCATTGTAACAAGAGTTAAAATACTTAGGGACTGAAACCTTGCAATTCAGATTTAGTTGCAGTTAAATCTGAATTGCACGAATGCAGTTTTTTCATTTTAAAAATGAAAGCTATTTTTCATTGTGAAGTTAGCTTCATAATATATGAAGTGCAAAAAATTATTTACAAAGAGCAATATCAATTGTTTAGTACTGCAAATGCATTCCTCCATCACTTTTGACATTCTTTCTTCCAAATCACTATATCTTTTCATATGCAGCTTTGTAAATAGTAACTACAAGGTGTTGGGTTTTTTTTAGGTTATTAAAAAAATAATTTACTGACTAACTGAACCATTGGCTATTTTATATTAGCTGATTGGCTGTCAATGAATTCTAAAGTTTATTTTAAATTACAATTCCTGGCTGACCTGGAATTATTACACCAGAAACGATGATGTCTGTTTTACCTCCTCCCTAATTGTCTGAGGAGAACAGAACTGAGGACATATAGACTCAGTGCTTTGGAAAGCATCCTTGAGCAACCTATTAGCTAAATTATTGTCATCAAGTCAGACTAGACTCTTAATAATCTTGTCTAGAATGCTCTTTCACCAATCTGGTTCTTTACCAATAAAACACCCATCACCATTGATTTTCCTCTTTTCTCTTTTCTTCCCTTTTCCCAACATTATGAACTTCTCAAAGGAACAGATAGATTCTTTGCATAAACATAAGTCATAGTTTACCATAATATGCAATGGTGGATATCTTTTCAGAAGCTATCCTCATCATGTGGGGATTATTTCTATAATCTTATAAGAAATAATAAAATAAGGAGCAGTGGATTCATTGTTTTCCAGAGTGTGGGCAATATATTTCATTACATTTAAGATATTTTTGAAAAGACTTCCATTCCACTCTTTACAGAATATTTTTGTATAACTTCTTTGCCAATGCTTGTGTGGTATAATCTTTCCTTACTTTAGGAGTTAACTCTTTCCTGGTTTACATGGCCTATAAAGATTTGTACCAGATGTCAAACACAGAGGTAAGAAATGGATTATTGTACTATGTATAAAATTCAATATTTATCTAGTAAAAATTATTCAGATTTTTAGTGTATTTTAATTTGGAAAGGGTGTGTGTTATCTTAGTGAACCCATGTGACATTAAAAACAAGAGAAATGGAATTAGAAATAAACAAAAAGGAACTCACACTATGATGTGTATAATCATGGAACACTCATGGGAGATTTGTAGCCACATTTGATAAAAAGACATATTACTTGGCTATTAGAAATCATACTCCCATATTCAAAGGCAACATAACTTTATCAGAGTGTGATAGCTCCAATTATTTAACTTTCCTTAATAAAAATATGATGTATGCCAAAACTATTCTGTTGTTTCCCCAAGCCCTCCAATTAAAATCTGTAAGATTTTTAGATATTTAATAGACAGGTTTCTAGCCATATAACAAGAATGAGCTGTAAGATGTAACCACAGATACTTCTACCTTCAGTGGAATAGGCACTCTCAGAAGATGAACTTCGATGATAATTTGCAGTATTACATGGTTATTTTGTAAATAACTTTAAAGTTTTTAAAGAAGGACTTGATTAAAAAAGATCAACAGCTCCCCCTCCAAGCTCCATTTATTAATTAGAGAAGTAGGAACAGAAAACTGGTTCCAAAATTTGTTTCAAGGACCAATTTTAAGTAAGATTATTGGTTTTGGGGTTGCAGTCTATACCCAGTCCTTAACAAATTGTAATCCCAATTATTTAATCATCATGTTTTTAATTTTTTTGTGTTTTTCAGAACATCTAATTATGAAGCAGATGCTGCACATAATATAATTGTAATTAGAAATTATAAGCTTTAGCCAGTAGTACATTGGATAAATGTCAGTTTCCTTTTTATTATTATTACTAGCAGGAATTGAATGGTTAACTAATTAAAAGCCCACAATTTTAACAAAATGTGTTCAATTGAGACATTACAGTACAGAGATAAATCTTCAATTTCTTAATACTGCCTTTCTTATTACATCCTGTTTTTCAGCTGTATGAGATATTTAATTTCTTAGGAGAACTTGGTGCAGTAGCTCAGGTTCATGCTGAAAATGGGGACATAATTGCACAGGTAATGTTCTGCCTTTTCTTGATCAAATAACAGCAAGCAAGCACGTACACACTTGATATGTGGTTTCTGCAAATTTTATGCACTGATGCTGCATTGTGCTACACCATATGAAATAAATAAATAAACATGCAAGCAACACTATAAAGATATCTATGGAAATATTGTACTATATGGAAAGAATACCTTATGACATATTGTATGGGTAGCCCTCAAGATAACAACTGTTTAGTGACTGTTCAAAGTTACAACAACATTGAAAAAAAGTGCCTTATAACCCACATAACAATCACCACAGCATCCCTTCAGTCACATGATCAAAATTCAGGTCCTTAGCAACTGGCATATATTTATGGTGGGTTACAGCATCCTGGAATCCTTTGATTGCCATTTGTGATCTTCCCAGTAGGCTTCCAACAAGCAGAATCAAAGAGGGAAGCCGGATTTACTTAATGGAATTGCGTTACTTTACTTAATAATAACTGCAGCGATTCACTTAATCACCATGGCAAACAAAGCTGTAAAATCAGGTGCGGCTCACTTAACAGCCGTCTTGCTTAGCAGTGGAAATTGTGGTTGGCAATCGAGGGACGCCTGAAGAGATTTATTTGACAAGTCAAGTGAGTCGTTCAATCGGCACTGGACAATAAAAATGCTTGCGTGGCAGTATGCTTAGCTTTAATTTTATATCCGTTCTGGTTCAAATATCCTTGTTTCAATTGGGCTTTCTCACTGCCAATAACTAATGGAGATGCAGCAGTCTCTTGAGTTAATGCTGTAGGCCTGTCCACTTCCTAGATACAATACACACAAGCTTGACCATCTACAGATCAAAACTTTTTTTTTCTTTCTGTACCGTCTGACGAGCAAAGTCAATGGGGAAACCAGATTCACTTAATAAAGCGTATTATTAACTTAACAATTTCAATGATTCACTTAACAATTGTGGCAAGAAGAGTTGTAAAATAGGGCAAAACTCACTTAAGAAACGTTTTACTTAACAACAGATATGTTGGGCTCAATTGTCATAAGTCGAGGATTACCTGTACTAATGTTTGGAAGCTTCTTTGCTACACTTGAGTCGCGCTTTTAATGTTGCACTCTACATACGATTTCCTAAAAGCTAATTTGTACCAACTATAGATAATGCTACCTATGCAAAGTTTAATGATATGTATATATTTAAATCATTTTTTCAAATGTCTTATTCAAATGTTCAAAACGTAATACTAAGAGAAAGAAAGGTAGATGTAAAACATTTGTATTAAATTATTCACAATACATTTAGCAATTAAATTAAATCAAGAAATAATTAAACTTGTTTCTGATTCAGGTCTCAATGTTGTTGTATTCTTTAGGAGCAAGCTAGGATGTTGGAGATGGGAATAACTGGCCCGGAGGGTCATGTGCTAAGTAGACCAGAAGAGGTAATATATTGCTGTTGAATGAAAAAGCATAGTTTATACCATTCGGTTGGAAATTATATGTTCTATATGCGTGCATTTTTAAATTCAAATTTACAACTATATGAAGAACTAGATGGTGCAAATTCCTGTTAAAGACATGAATCAGAATAGCGTCCAAAATAATTCACAGGATCTATATATACTGCACATCCCATTATCTGTTCATAAAGTTTCTTTACACATAGCTGTGAGCAGTAGAAAGCTTAGATTTGAGAAGTGGGCTTAAAAGTTAAAGATAAAAGTTAAAAGCTAAGATAGTAATTTAAAAAAAATCCATGAGCACATATTTGCAAAAACAGTTGCTAGAAATTCGCTAAATTCTCAACTCAGTTTAAGATCCATAGTTCATTTAAATCAAAATTCATGCAGTAGAAATAAAAATGTCAGATTAATTATTATTAATGTTTAATGGTTTATGTGGTACTGTTGCCATTTTAGGAATGCTGAATCTCTTTAGTAGCATACTTATGCCTAATTCAAATCTTATCTGTGAAACAATTGTATTAATTAGCAAGAGACTGCTGGTATATAAGAGGTGTTTTGAAATGAAATCATTGCCTAATAATAGTCATGTAGAAGATACATACTTTTGCTTGTGAGAAATGCTACACAAAATATTATGTACATTCTTGGGTACATTTAAGATGCTAGGTGAAAGACACATTGTAATAAGTAATTGGAAGGTAGAGTTGAACATTTTCTCTTATGCCTATCTTAACTAAAACCTAAGAAGGAAAAAAGTAGGGTAGAAAAATATCCTGGATTTCAGTACAAGTGATTTGTAAGGTTTTTTTAATATATATTTATTTAAATATCTATATGTTTTCAAGTTCTTTAGCTTTCCAAGTAAATATCTCACTGATTTAAATAACTAGGCCACATAGTGATGTCACAGCTTACTTCTGTGCTATCATGTTCTGTATGAATATGTCTACATCAGGTGTCAAACTGGTGGCCCACAGGTCGGATGCATCATGCACAGGCCACGCCCACCCCAGCTCTGCAAATGGGAAAAACATCACGAAGCATCACGTGATGGCAAAGTGACACCGCAAGTTTGACCCCCATGGTCTACATGCTTAATAAAACAATTGCAGTTGTAGCATTCCACTATGTATGTTGCCCCGTTGACTGATAATCATATGTAATATCATTACCTAGAACCATTGTTGCAATGATTACTTTCACCAGAAAGTATGTCCAATATGAGAGTCATGGTATTATTATTATTTTACTTGTTTGCATTTCTATGTGGCCAGTTGAAATGAGAGTAATTTGATGTAATGGTTAAGGCAGTGGTTCCCAAACGTTTTCAGTCCACCGCCCCCTTGGTGCTACAAACTCATCCTCAATGCCCCCCACCCAGGGGCGGGATACAAATTTCTGTGGGCATGGCCTAATTTGAGGGTGTGGTTTGCTGGTCACGTGATTGGGTGGGTGTGGCTTGCTGGTCACATGACTGGGTGGGCATGGTTTGCTGGTTACATGACTGGTGGTGTGGCTTGCTGGTCACATGACTGGGTGAGTGTGGTTTGGTGACTGGCAAACCAAATACAAGTGGTTCTCGCTGTGTTCGGGGTGTCGCCCCGCTGCCCCAAACACAGCAGTGGGATGTTTGAAAAGGCTTTGCTCTCCTATTCCCAACGCTGCATTTGGGGCGCCGCCCCACCGCCCTGAACACGGCGGTGGGATGTTTGAAAAGGAGAGCAAAACCCCTCTGGCTTTGCTCTCCTTTCACAACGCTGCGTTCAGGGCACCGCCCCGCTGCCCCAAACACGGCAGTGGTATATTTGAAAAGGAAAGCAAAGCCACTCTGGCTTTGCTTTTCTTTCCCAATGCTGCGTTTGGGGCGCTGCCCCGCCGCCCCAAACACAGCGACGGCGGGATTTTTGAAAAGGAGAGCAAAGCCACTCTGGCTTTGCTCTCCTTTCCCAATGCTGCGTTTGTGGGCAGAGCTCCTTGCACCAGAGCATGCAAGTCAATGGGATGATCCTGCGGGCCCTTGCCTCAAATGCGGTGGCAGCGGCATTTTTTCTCACCCCTGAATTGTGCCCTGCCGCTCACCTCCAGCTCCCCCCGCCGCCTCTTAGCAGCCCCCTGCCAGCCCCCCTGCCTCTCAACGCCCACCTAAGGCATCCCTCCGCCTCCCCAGGGGACGGTACCGCCCACTTTGGGAACCACTGGGTTAAGGCATCAGGCTAGAAACAGGGAGACTATGAGTTCTAGTGGTGCCTTAGACACAAAACCAGTTGAGTGAGGCCAGTCTTTTCTTAGCCCAGGAAATAGGCAATGGCAAACTACTTCTGAAATATTAACAAGAAAGCTTCAGGATTAGTCCTGACAGTTGCCCGAAGTCAACACTGACTTGAAGATGGATGCAGACACACATTGATGCACACATGCATAATACAAACATATTAAAGTTGAAATGAACATTGTTGTGATAAATCACAATAAAATGATTCAGAAAAAAACCATATATATCATAAAATTCCATCCTTGACTGTCTAGGCAGCATATTCAAGTTGCCTTCATCAATGGAATTCCAGACTTTTGAAGTGTGTATATGATACATTTTCTAATACTTCTAAACAGACAGATGCTAAATTTTCACTTTCTCAGTTCCATGGTGCAATATACACAGAATCAAAACAGGACACGTAAATATGATTTTCTTGGCAAAGCCTTTCACATTCAATATGAAATGTGTCTGGGATGCTTGGATTGTGTTAGGGAAGGAAACCATGTTTTTGAGTTCATGCTTCAAGAGAGAAAAACATAGTCTTCATATACAGCTGCATGAGCTATAAGCTAAACTTTTTAATAACTCCACATTTTTGGAGGCTTGAATAATTTGTGTGTTTAGGACAGTGTCCTTTCAGGATACTCTTTGTTTGTTTTTCCCCTTTCCTGTGTAACAGTATTTAGCCTGTTCTGCTAAATACTTGGACAGCTAGAAGGCAATTTCCATTGAAGTCAGGCTGACTAGTCTATGATGTAATGTTCCAAAGTTAGCTCACTTGATGAAGTGTTGAAAGTTCTAGCAGTACAGACCAACTGTGTCATGGAAAGCCAAAGTGGCCAACAGGCTCACAGGAAGGGTAGAAAAATCCTTACAATCTCAACAGATATAAACACCCAGGTGCAAATATTTCCCCGGTCTCTGACAGAATAATAATCAAGGTACATAATTTATTACTGCAGAAGTATTTTAATCCAGTTTTTTCCAGGTTAGCAATTTTAGCAGTGGGAGCTTAACACTTTGGTCTTCATCATCTTGGCAAAGGCTGTTTAAAAATAATTACTTGTTTGATTGAAATGTGTGCCCAGTAGAGAAGTATTAATATAGTAATAAGATATAAGAAAGAAAAGCAATCATTAATTTGTTCTGTTACATTAAAGATTAATTAATATTATTCCAGTTGATCAAGGTTTACATTTATAATACCTTTTTCATTTTTCATACTGTTTTTCATATATAAACTCTTGTCCATCACTTATTCTCTGAAAGATAAGCAACCTTATGGAAAATGCTGGGGGGAAAAGAAATAGGCAAAATAAATTAAAAAGCAGAAGATAAGAGGATATGAAAGAAAAATCTAAACCCACCAACCTCCTTAACTATACCTGTCTGTACCTTTCCATTCTTGTTCCACCATGTCCATAGGCCAATATACATAAGTTCATTTGCTTATTCATAATTTATGTATAACTCGTACTCCATTTTCAGTGACACTGTAATGTTTAAATACTTTCTCCTTGTTATGTCATACAGTCAGCCTAAAATACACGAGAATAAATTTTGATTTTCAGATTACATGACATTTTCTGCAGAAGGGTTCACATGTTTATATTTTCTAACAACACTTTGTTAAGAGAAACTTTTCTGATACTTTAAGCCATATAAGTGCAAAACAACCACAGGGAAGTTAAACTGTCTTGCTTTGCTGCTTGCCTAGTATGAAACGATATACTGAATATTTAATTTATTCTCACCTATCCTTTTGCTTCCATTGTGGATTGCTCTGTTGCGTACAAGAGCCAACCTTCAACTCCATATATCATTCCGTAATTCAGGCCCATTCACTTTATTATGCAATTTCTCTAAACATAATAAACTTTTTCATCTTCATAAATGTTTCACTGCATTCCCAGATTTAAATAGCTGGCACTTTTATGGACCCTTGATTTCTCCCTCCAACAAACTCATTTAATGACTCTGTAGTACATTCAAGATTCATACAGCTAATTATGTAAAAATACAATGTCACCTTCAAAGCCAAAATCTTCTGCTGTATATAGTAATGCATTGTGTTTGTATTACAAAATGCACAGATGGACCAAGGTAGTGCCAAGTTTATGGAGAAAATGAAACAGTACAGATTGATACTGTGCTAGAAAAATTTTGGACCTGTTTTTATCATGTCTGCTTTATATACAAATGATATGTTATGGGTAATTTTGGAGGTCTTTTTATGTGCTTGAAAACACAATATTACACAGTAAAATGAATTCATGAATTCACTGTGTCCTATTTGAATGTGTATTAACTCACTAACCTCTTTTTCAGTTGGAGGCTGAAGCTGTCTTCCGTGCCATTACCATTGCCAGCCAGACCAACTGCCCCTTGTATGTGACTAAAGTCATGAGCAAGAGTGCAGCTGATCTGATATCCCAAGCCCGGAAAAAGGGTATGTTGCTTTAGCTTTGTATCTTCAACGCTATCTTATTTTCTGGCTTAGAGTGTACACTCAACCTGATAGCCCAAAATGCATTCTGAATTAAGTGCACATTGCCATTCTACAGAACAGGAGCATAAGTAAAAGCGAGAAAGAATATCTCTGAAATTGTTCAAAAGATGCAAAAACTTTTCATTATCTTGGAAGCTGCCAAGCAGTAAGGTTGGTAAGAAGAAGTGAAAAAAAAATTACTGTATTTGGAGGAGTATTAAGTTGGGTAAGAAAGAATACGGTAGAGTCACTTTTGTAAGTCTTAGTTCCAGTTACATTTTTATTTGTGAGGTTCCCAGATGTATCTAGTTACCTGACAAAGAATGTTCAACTTAGCAGGTCTCATGCTAAGAGTATTCCTTTAAAGCAGTCTGTAACTCATTTTCTTTAAAGGCGAAAATTTATCTGATCTGGGTTTAAAAGCAAACTGGAAGACATCAGTTTTTAAGCCCAGGTGCTTTTTCCTTGGCTTTGAAATCTGGTTGTCATGGTTTGGATCAACAGAACCAAAGGGGGCATTAGAAATAAATGATTGCTGCCTTTTAAAAAAGATATGTTATCTGGTTTCCTGCTCCCTTCTCTGTAATGCATGTTCTTTGTCCCTTTTTTCCCCCATGACAATCACCAGGCAATGTTGTGTTTGGTGAGCCAATCACAGCCAGTCTTGGAACAGATGGAACCCATTACTGGAGTAAGAACTGGGCGAAAGCTGCTGCATTTGTGACATCCCCACCTCTGAGTCCAGATCCAACAACCCCAGATTACATCAACTCCTTATTGGCTAGGTTGGTAATGGCAAGGAAAGGGAAAGCCCTCTTTTTGCTACCTTTCTTTAAAATAATTAAAATAAAATGTATTGCTGCCTAGAGTTTGGCAATAGCATACAAACAGAAGTCCCTGGTTACAAAGCTTGGCTGTATATTTAGATATGAAAGAGTAATATAATACATCTAAAATGGAGGACAATGACAAAGGAACCCCACAAAGGATCCATTAATGAGAAAGAATTATTTTGGATTTGGTCTTCAAGAATTGACAGCGATTTTCCCTTTGCAACAACCTCACTAACAATTATTATGTACTGTAGGTTATACTGAGACAGAGTATAACTGAGACTGAGACAGAGTGACTGACCCAAAGTCATCCAGTGAGGTTCCTTCATTGAAAATGGATTTGATCCTGTGTCTCCCCAGTTGCAGTCCAGCACCTTACCAACACTACATCACTAAAAAGCAAAATAAACCGTTAGAACAGAATAATACTTTACTGAAATGCATTCTAGCACAGAATTAAATGGGCAACTAAAATACATTGCATGCTTTGAACAGAACTAAAACTTATCATAGTAAAAATAGCTATTCTGGTAATAGGAATTACACATGGAACCTTGGCCATGGTTACTTGGGAACCATGGGACATTTTATGTATTCCTGTGTCTGATTGAGTTCTATGCATAGTTTATTTATTTTATTTAGATAACGCATCAGAAGTAAACTACATCTGCTTCTGATAAGTATTCTGTTTTTCTCTGTTTTGGTACAGCCCTCAGGAGGTTTGCATGACAGAAATGTTTGCTTCTGTTTATATTTAGTAAAATGGTCTAACTGACACAGATTTCTCTGTGCAGGAAAATGTATTTTGTGCCAAATTATTAAGAGAAGATTAAGATTATTGTTGGGTTAAAATTTTGGTTTAGAGATCCAGACTTAATCATTCTTTTCACAAACAGTCCATCTGGAAGCCAAATATTTTCTATATTTTCCTGTTGTTTAGACAAGGCTTTAAGGATTTTTTCCCTTTCTTAATTATAGTACATCCTTTCAGTTCTTGATTCCCTGGCAACTAACAGATGTCAGGAAACAGGAAGTTTCCATAAAAATCTCTGCATAATCCTTTAAACCCATTACTACTATTTTTGCTGCCCCCTGCTGTCAATAAAGATAATTCTTAGACACTACCTTAATAATTTTACATTGTTGGTTAATATCTGAATTATTAAATTTCCACCATTTTAGATTAACGTGTAGGTAATACCACTTTAGATTACCCACATATAATAAAAATTGGAGAAGTTCACAAAGTATCACGATCTGAAAAATGAACTTGAAAGGACATGAACAGGCCATGGTGGTCCCATTAGTTATTAGCTTGCTGGGTACCATGCCAAAAACTCTTGGATGGCACTTAGAATATCTGAATTGACAAAATTTCTAACTGTCAATTGCAGAAGGCTGCACCTAAACATTACAACCTCTTGAGAAGGATGTGATGTGTATGAAAGCCAACACTACCTAAAGAACTGGCAGCTGTCACTTCACATTGTTGTGAAAGGTGATGTTAATAAGAAGACAAAATGAATTATTATTTGGTTTTTAAATAAATACATGGATTTTTAAACAAAATTAAATGACTGCTAGATTAAAGTCTTGCTTTTCTGCTCAGTTGTCTCTGTAATCCACATGGATGGAATTCTATGGCTATACAAGAATTCAGTATAGTTGGTTAGAATCTCACTCTCTTCATTTTCATATGTACTTCCACAAATGACTTCAGTTTTTCATTGATCTTCACAAGTGGTAGTGCATTCATTACAGTGTCTCCAAAATACTCCTTTTGCCATCCCTTCCCCCCCCCCCCTAATTTTTCTAAACATACTTTCAACTTTGAAGCTGAACTTTTGCAAATGATCTGGACTGGACTGTTTTGAACATTGTTTTTTCCAGATGCAATGCTGAGGGGCCAAGCTTGCATGCTCTGGTGAACACAGTTATGCCTTAGGAAGGAAGAACATGTTGTGGATACCTCAGATTAGTAGCAATTAACTCAGATATTTTATTGCTTTCTCCATGTATTTGTGCCTTTCGTTTGTTTCGTTTGTTTGCCACAATCACGGGACATTTCCATTATTTCAAAAGCTACCATTCTGAATTCTCCAATTCACTGTCTCTACTGAATCATATGCTCCTTCTATAATATTTCCAGCAGGAGATACGTGGAAGGCATTGAATTGGCTTCTGATAACAAGCTTTCTATTGAGTTCTATTCAGGCACTTCCCTGTTCCTAAGAAAAATAAATGTATTGAATATATTTGAACTCGCATTACTTGAGTTCTTTCCAGACCTCTCTGTTTGGGACCATTACATTTGCTATAGTTTCTGAATCTATGGTTTACTTCTGCTGATTTGTATAATGCTAATTTTCACATCTTTATCATATCATATAATATACCAATCCCAATACCTCTACTTTATTGTGCACTATTTTGTTGATATTTTGCCTTTTTCTCTTCAATCCCACAATGGCGTCTGCAAATGTATGGCCACAGCAATGGCAAGTCTACATTTATAACAGATAATCAGAGTTGGAAGGGACCTTGTAGGTCATCTAGTCCAACTCCCCGCCCAAGCGGGAGACCCTACACCATTTCTGACAAATGGCAGTCCAAACTCCACTTGAAAGTCTCAAGTGAGATGGCGCTCCTACAACTTCTGAGGGCAAGGTGTTCCATTGGTTGATTGTTCTCACTGTCAGAAAGTTTCTCCTTATTTCCAGGTTAAATCTCTCCTTGTTCAGTTTCCATCCATTATTCCTTGTCTGGCTTGCAGGTGCTTTAGAAAATAGCTTGACCCCTTCCTCCCTCTGGCAGCCCCTCAAATATTGGAAGACTGCTATCATGTCTCCCCTGGTCCTTCTCTTTACTAGACTAGCCAAGCCCAGTTCCTGTAACCGTTCTTTGTATGTTTCAGTCTCCAGTCCCCTAATCATCCTGGTTGCTCTTCTCTGTACTTTTTCCAGAGTCTCAACATCTTTTTTATAATGTGAACAAAACTCTAGGCGTGGTCTTACTAAGGCTTTATAGAGTGGTATTAGTACTTCCCCTGATCTTGATTGTATCCCTTTGTTAATACAACTTAGGATTGCATTAGCTTTTTTGGCTGCTGCTGCACACTGCTGGCTCATATTTAGCTGGTTGTCTACTAAGACTCCAAGATCCTTCTCACAGTTACTGCTATTGAGCCTGGTTTCACCCAGTCTATATGTGTACTTTTGGTTTTTCTTGCCTAAGGGTAGGACTTTACTTTTCTCTACATTGAATTTCATTTTGTTAGATATGGCCCAGTGTTCTAGTCTGTCAAGATCCATCTGGATCTTGAGCCTATCTTCTTGGGTGTTAGCTATTCCTGTCAGCTTAGTATCATCTGCAAATTTGGTAAGTTCCCCTTCTATTCCCTCATCTAAGTCGTTAATGAAGATATTGAAGAGTACTGCGCCTAAGACACTACTTACTTCCCTCCATGCAGACTTAGACCCATTAAGGACTACTCGTTATGTACAGTTTGTCAGCCAGTTGTGAGTCCATCTAGTTGTGGTGCTATCTATTCCACTTTTTTCTAGCTTACTAAGAGTAGATTGTGGTCTACTTTGTCAAATGCCTTGCTGAAATCTAAATATATTATGTCCACAGTATTTTGCTGGTCTACTAATTTAGTCACTATGTTGAAGAATGAAATAAGATTGGTTTGGCATGATCTGTTCTTAACAAACCTGTGCTGACTGCTAGTTATTACTTTACTTGTTTCTAGATGTTGGCAGATCTGTTTTTTTATTATCTTTTCCAGTATCCTCCCGGGTATTGATGTTAGGCTGATCGGTCTATAGTTTCCTGGGTCTGTTTGAAGGGAGTCATCCTATAATCATCTTGGAGTGCTTATACTTGGGTCATCCTGTGTGGACCTTCCCAGGTGTATTCTTGACCTGCTATTGGTATATATGGAATGCCATTCTTTGACCTAATTTAATGTCAGAGATTTAATTAACTCCCAAACCATCCTTATTTCTGAATCTCCTTCAAAATTCTGTTTGGCACTGGCGACTTAAATAGTGACTCTGATAAACAGGTTCCAAATAAATCTCACTTTCATTGCTTGGGATAATCATCAACATAGGGAATTATAGAGAGGTAAAATTAGAAAAGCCTCTGATTCTTTATCTGCAAGTTAATAGCAAAAGCTATCTAATCACACTTTATAGGGACCGAAGTGGTTAAACACAATTCTAATTGGCAGAAATCAGATGAGGAAAACCCATCATGGGCTGTCCTCCTTTGCAAGTGGGATAGCCTGCAGTGTAAGGTATGTGTCATATCAGCTCTGCTTCCCACTTTATCATATTTCCTGTGAGAAACTATTGCCAATATTTTGTGAAAAGGGTCAAACTGAGGAATTATTCACTATCCTGCTGTGCTATAAGAGATCAAGAGCATCTCTTGCTGGGATTTAGAAAATAATTCCCTGGGGATTGCTTTTGTTAGATCTTCAGGTTGGCTCCTGGGAGTGAAGAGCAAATATATTAAATCAATTTGCATTACGGGTTCATCTGGCGTCATGAACTGGGTCATGGATGTTAGGATTAGTTCCTTACCTTATATATTTATGGTCATGCGATGTGCAGCTTGCTAAAATTCATTATGCCTTTAGCCATTTGAGTAGTTTGATTTTTATTCTCTTTACTGTTTTTCAACACTGGCTACTCAAAATTGCTTTCTGCACATGGTGTCCTTCACTGAGAATCAGAAGAAAGAACTTATGGTTTGGGAACCAATATGAAAAGTTTTGTGAAAGATTCGCTTTAAACCTGCATCATCTCTAGAACTGACCATCGCTTTTGCTAACATTTAAGCAATTCAAGTGGTTGCATTTTGTTACAACCATCTAGATTTTGTCTGAGCTGTACAAAGGTTTGAATATATCATCCTTAAGGTGGCTGCTGTAAAATTCTGCTGTGGTGCTGATATTGCCCTTTGCCTTGTCCTTCCTTGCCACATAGAAATTCTGATACAAACAAAAATCTACATTCTGAAGTCAAGGCAAAAACAGTATAAAACATTTTGGTAACATTCTGCTTATTAGCTCTTTGAAGTACAGAGTCATTCCTTTTCAGGAAAAATAAATAAATCTTATGAAGTACCTCTGTGATACAGTCAAGGTCTTAGGATCTTTAATATTTCAATATGATTGTACCTGCTCTTGACATGCTCTTGAGCATAGTGAAAATGCAGTTTAACAAAGAACTACTATAGCATAGGCTGAAGCTCCTCTTTTTTTGAATATGAAAACTCATTTTCTGTTTGTTTTCATGGAGATGCAAACCTTTCATGTTACGTTGCTTGTGTGACTAGAGTAAATTTACTCTAAAGGGCAAATTAAATGCAGCTTTTTGATTAAAGGGATATGCAACATGTTTTGTGGACAAACTATTCTGTGTTTAGAAGAGCTAGTTTAGGGAGTCGGTGCCCAAACCAAAACGTCTGCGCTTTTTATCTTTGATCTGTAAATAAAACGCTGTGGGTCAGTTTGTGCTGAGCACAGATCTAAATACGCTATTTGGGGCAGGAATTATTATGGTTAGGGAAGAAGCAAGAGGAAAAGGCATTACTGGCTGAGGGGAAGGAAGGGAAGGCATCAGGAAGGTCAAGGGTAAAATGGTGTCATATACAGTGCTGGAATATTTAGCAGGAGCAACACTTGTGGGGAGGGAGAGAAGGACCCGAGAAGATAGAGTAGCCAGTGGAGTGGGAGGTCCTGCATCTTGGCCGAGTAACAGTGAGGAAAGCGGGGGGGAAAGATGGCTGGGCAGGTTGGGGAGCTGGTGCAATAAGTTGCCCTGGAACTTGGTGAGGGAGTGGGCAGCATGTATGAACCTTGCCCCATTCACTCTATCCTGATTTTCTTTCACACACAACAACCAAAGACATTTGTTCTGTCTGCTCTTTACAATGCAGGGGCTTAGTTCTGGATTCAGAAAAAAAAAATAGGGTCATCTCTAACTTCACACAACTAACATCTCTTGTCACTGAAATCAAAGCAAGAATAAGCTCTAAATCCACCTATTAGGGTTTCTTTCATAAAACATCAGAAAAACTTTCTTAAAAGAATTGTGCCATGAGTAGAAAATACTGTATATTGTAACGTTTCAGATACTGGAGTGTTCAGTAACAATTGTTTTGTTTTGTTTTTTGCCTTTTTGAGTGTTAAAAAATTGCTACTTCTGTTTTCCTTTTTAAAAAGCAAGGTTATTTCCTTGATAGATTTCTATGAATCTCTTGCTTTTGTTTGCCCTTGCCTGATTATGATCCTTGCAAGTTAATTGCATCTGTTTCACAACGTAGGTACATACTGTGAAGAGTAGATTTTCAATATAGTAATCATTTTGTATCAAGGAACAATTTTTTTTTAAAACCCATTAACTATATTCTCCATATCTATTGCCTCTCCTATGTGTGGTTATTAAAACTTTTTAACAGATTACAAATAATTATAGAACCAAAAAAAAAAATACCCTGAATGGATCAAGGGCATACGTAACCTTTTGGTTTGTCTCCGAGCCAGTGGGGACCTCCAAGTCTCTGGAAGTGCGCATTGTACATTCAGTACAGCACAGAAAGCGATTGGGAAAGACAACTTCACCGCCATTCCAGAGGGAACCAATGGCATTGAAGAACGGATGTCTGTTATATGGGACAAAGCAGTGGTAAGGAAAAGAGGCTATGGGAGGAAGGCAACCACTTAGTTAAGCTTGGGGTGATATGACAGGAAATTCCTGTGAGACTTTAATAATAAAGGTGAATTGTGGCAACTGGCTCAGACTAACCCAGCTATGAAAAATGAAGATACAATAAAAGAAGCTGCTACATACAATGACAGCAAGTATTTGTCTGGGTTTTGTTTCTTTTCCTCTACCTTTAAAATTGAAATATTTAATTATGATAGGGTTTCTTTATATAGGAATGGATGTGCCTGGGACAGTTTTTTGTGCCTGTGCTGTTACAATCCCTGCCTTGACCCCCCTCCCATTAGGACAAATATTTAATTACATGTTAGTGGTTCTGTTTACTCATTGTTTTGATTATTTTTGGTTGTTATTTTAATTGTGGGCCACCCAGATTCACTTGCATAAGATAGGTAATTAAATAAAAGAAGTGAGAACATTTAT
The DNA here is from genome assembly GCF_049901735.1 of Notechis scutatus. NCBI lineage: Eukaryota > Metazoa > Chordata > Lepidosauria > Squamata > Elapidae > Notechis > Notechis scutatus. The sequence goes on along the minus strand of NC_142010.1, from coordinate 87,763,021 downwards.
GTGAATAGGAGAAACATTGGATGGATGTAACTTCAGTCCCACCCATTCCTGACATATGCCTGCTTCAATCTATTTTCTATGGGTCATTTATTATTACAGGCTACAGGGAAAATGGATGAAAACCAATTTGTGGCTGTGACAAGCACCAATGCTGCCAAGATCTTCAACATGTACCCAAGGAAGGGCAGGATTGCTGTTGGGTCAGACAGTGACCTGGTCATTTGGGATCCTGATGCAGTGAAAATTGTATCTGCTAAAAGCCACCAGTCAGTAAGTTTTTTCATACAGTAATTGTCTAACAGATTGAATCAATTAATTTGTTGCCACAAGTGAATTGTTGGAATTTCAGTTCACAATTTAGGGGTTAAATAGTAAACATTTGTGAATAAAGTGAACATCTGTTTTACATGGGTTCTCTTTGGAAAAAAAAGGCTAGTGGTAAGAGTTTCCAGTTTGGGAAACAATTACTGTTTCAAGTCTGAAATGATTTGCAATTTGATTACTTTTAAGTTGTTGGTTTTTTGCATGACTCACTTGCTTAATTTAGGGGGGAAATGCTTCACCTGATAGAATAAGATCTTGAATCTTTGTGTTCTTAATCCTTAAAACCAAAGTCCTCCTTAGATAATAGGTTTTTTTTTCAAAAGTTTGATGTGATATTATTTAAATATTTCTTTTAACTCCTAATAAAGTCCATCCTTTTTGCTCCAGCTATTTAGATTTTCATCTCACCTAAACATAGAATTAAGATTGGGCACTGATTACCATAAGGTGCATAATAACGATACTGATGGTTGTATGTTGTAGGCAGCTGAATACAACATATTTGAAGGAATGGAGCTCCGTGGAGCCCCGCTGGTTGTCATATGTCAGGGAAAGATCATGCTTGAAGATGGCAACCTTCATATAACACAAGGGACAGGACGATTCATTCCTGGCATCCCATTTTCAGATTATGTCTACAAGCGCATCAAAGCAAGGAGGAAGGTAAGGTAGACAAACCTGAATTGCAATATGAAAATGCTACCTGAAAAAGTGTTAAGGAAAAGGACAAGAGAAATATCCAGACCGTTGCAATATTTCATCATTTGAAAGCATTTGGGAGATTCCTAAATTGCAGTGGGACTCCACTAACAAATCCCTAGTCTTTACGTCAGTGCTTCAAAAATCTTACAATTAGACACATTTGAAATGGAAGAGCAGAAGAAAAGAATCATTAGTGGAAGACGTAAGCTAATTACACCCTTAGTTTCCTCAGTAAACTTTCCATTTTCTTCTCATTGTATTGCTTTCAGGGGGGTTGCACGATTCTGTGTTTAGAAGTCCAACAGTGTCTGGATTATATTAGCTGTTTTCCATTTTATAAATAAGAATGAAACTCATCTAGCAAGTTGTGGTAATAAGCCTGTTTCATTTTACACCACCACCAAACACATGTCTGGTATCACAACAAAATAAGCATCTAAGTACATCAAAAAGGCTTTTGTATATTTAATTACATACACACTGTTTTCCGCCATCTCCAAACATGTGCATGTATAACATGGAAATAAGAGATTTTTGTGTGAAAATCTATCCAAGATGTTGAACGTCTTCTATCGCTCATAAGAGGAAGTCCAGCGTCATTATACAGTTGTAAATTTTGCTTCCTTTCATTACTTCTGACAGATGGCTGAAATGCATGCTGTGCCAAGGGGCATGTATGATGGGCCTGTGTTTGATTTGACTACTACACCTAAAGGAGGTACCCCTGCAGGCTCTACTCGTGGTTCTCCTACTAGGCAGACACCACCTGTAAGAAATCTTCACCAGTCTGGATTTAGTTTATCAGGTAAGTAAGAAAAGATTGTACTGGTTGCAACAGAAGGCAACAAGAGAAGTCCCAGTAATATTTGGTATATTTTCCCCTAGTTACTCCAAAATCTTTGCCTCTGTGCCACATTGGTAGGCCTCAAATGTTACAGAGAAAAAAAGGAGTATATGCACGCTATGGCTTTCTGGAGTATATGACTAAGACTACTCATAGATCACATTCCTTCTATTTCGTTCCTACATAACAAATGATATGTGGGGAAGCCAATTCATAAGAACAGCAGGAGAGGCGACATTCTCCTCTATATGTATAATCCATCTCCGGTTCTTTCAACATAGTGATCGCAGATATATCCAGAGCTGACTAGCAAGTTTGTCTGAATGCATGTTTGTACATAATAAGCTAAGGACTATTTCTCCGGAAGATTACCGTATTTATCGGCGTATAACACGCACAGGCGTATAACACGCATCTTCATTTTAAGAGGAAATTTCACCCCCACTCCCACCCGCGCGCGCGCTTCAATCCACAGTGTCCCATTCTGCCTGCCTGCCTGCCTGCCTTAGTTTCTGGTTGTTTGGGAGCAGCTTCGGCTGAGAATAATAACTATTCGCCTCTTTTACTCAGCGAAGCTGTTCCGATTCAACCATTACGAAGGCAGGCAGGCAGGCAGAAGGAGCACTGCGGGCGGGCGGGCGGACGGGATGGGGTGGGGAGAACGCGCTTCAGGGAAGCTGCGGCGACAGGAAAAGCCCCCGCTTCTTTGAAGCAGTTTCTTCCTGTGCTGGTGGAGGAGCGAGAGAGAGACTGAGAGAGCTGACCCAGAGAGAAGGACAGGCTTCGGTTGCTTCCTCCCTCCCCTTCTTTCATTTGTGTCCTTGATCCCGATCCCAGCAGCATTCACCGAAGGCTTCTTAACATTATATCGGCGTATAACACGCATACATCATTTGCCCCCTATTTTCAGGGGGGAAAAAGTGCGTGTTATACGCCAATAAATACGGTATTTTCAAAATGGAACAGCAGCATATTAGTAGTCTTCTAACCTGCATTTTTTTTTCCTCTCCCCCTGTTATATATACTTTGCAGGTACTCAGATTGATGAAGGTATTCGCTCGGCCAGCAAGCGTATAGTAGCCCCTCCTGGGGGGCGTTCCAATATAACATCTCTAAGTTAAGCTTCCAGTCATTGGGAAAAGAAAGAAAATGGAAAACCATTATTTGGGAAAACAGAGCAATGGTACCTTGATATTTAAGAAAAAAAAAAGAGCAATGGAGCATTCAGATTTTGAAGAATCAATAAGCCTCAAGCCTTATGTTTCGTAAAATGCTACTCGCTACCTAGCTTTAAAAAAATATTGCGGGTTCCCTTTTTTGTTTATTCATAGCCTTAATATTTTTCCCATTTTTTTACATGCATGCAAATCTGACAGGTGATTAAGTTAAAAATATGTAATTGTACACAGTGAGTGCTTGTGCAAGGAACTCGTAAGAAAGGGGCTGGAGAAAAGAGGGAATGGCATGAGCGAGCTCTTTAGCCAGGGTGCTTGTGCAGAATCAACCCAGTTTAGTATGGGGAGGGGGGGGCAGAAGACAGTGGGCCAAGGTAGTAGGAGATGGTTTGGGGGAGGGGGAGGGCAGTAGATCTTTGTATTGTGTCCATGTTCTTCTGTTTCCACTCAGTGCTGACAAGACAAAGATGCCTCAAAACAATCATGAGGCTGTTGGAAAACTCAATCATCTTTGTAATGGCTCTGTTGTATCACGTTTTCCTGTTAGAAATGTTATTACTTTGTACATTTTATTGAATAAAAAATTGAAAGACATTTTCTTTCTAATTGACTTGCTTCAACAAAGTAGTGTGTGTCTCTTTCATTTCCGTTCCTTTGAGACAAAGCAGATAGAGGGGGGGAAGGACGTGGTTCTGGATTACAGGAAAACACATCCAATTATTTTAAGATTAACTTATTCATATTAACTTATTTAATGCCCATCCATGCTGTCTCTTTTCACATCACATAAAGTTATTAGTGACTGGCCCAAGGAAGTTGTAGCATCTTCTTTCTTCAGGAGGGCTTGATGGCGATATGTTCAGTATTTTCATTTCTCCCTCCAACTGTGGAAAAGTTAAGAGCAACCTGGGTGTCTTTAATTTTGCAAAGCTCTCAAAACAGTAAAATTGCCGCTTCACTTTTTCAGTTTGAACAGATTGTCTACTGCAGAACAAGTCTTCTTTTCCTCCTTTGTATAACTTCATTGTCCATCAGTTGTTGATTACTGTTTTTGCCGCAATAGAATACACACTTTAATTTGCTCTGAGAGATTGCGTTTTATTTTGGAAAGCACTTGCTTTGATTTAAGTGAGCAAGTACCAAACAAAGTAAAAGCAACTTTACTCATCTTTCCAGTTTCTCTCATTTCTTCCTGCCATTAGCAAAATAACACTTTGAAGGGAAGAGTTCATTTAAAAAAAAAGCTTGAAAGCATTCTATTACAAGAAAACAGTAGATTTTCATCCACCCACTTAGGACTGTCTACACCTGGATATTGTCCTGGATATTGTCAAATACATCTCTTCAAAATCTTTCAATGTCTCTGACCTATATACAAAGGACAGATGTCGAAAAAGAAAGAAAGAAAAACTTGTGTTTCCAATCTACCTGCCTTATTCCTGTTATTTCTGCAAGGTAACTTTATAAGCAATTACTACTACTTTCACAGCAAGAGAACAATACATTTTCCTTTTGATCCCTATATTGTGAATGGTACATATTACTCTTGTGGATTGTTCTAGAATTAATGTGCAACAACACAGTTAAAAATGTTTAATTGCCACTCAGTCTAATTAGTTGCAGGACAGTTTGAATATAAAATTAAAATTGCAATTCTGTAAAGTTAATTCCAAACAAATTTCCAATTTTGCATTTTTTACAGATGATAATATAAGCCCTTTGTTATCTTAGGTGTTGTAGAGTCATAAATGCACTTAATGAAAATGTTAATATTCTTAATATTCTTCAATAGAAAGATGCATTTATTTCAGAGAAAATTCCAATTTTAAGGTAACTTCAAATTATTAAATTCAGATTTCTATTTTTGTTTTTGTGTCATCTAGGAATATTTTTGAGTATTTTTCAAGTTGCCACATGGTGGTGCCAAATAACAAATAAAAGCAACCAGTCTGCTAAAATATGGGGATAGGAACAACTGGTGAAAATATGTATTTGTATTCTTTGAAATTCAGATAGCAAATATGAGCCTTTCTCACCTTAAACAGCTGTATGTTTGGAGCAATTATATGACAAACTGCTTTTCTGCTATCTGGAGGAGATACTGTTTTCTGTGTCTAGCAATTGAGTTTTTACTGAAAAAAATATCTAAGAATATGGAAAGTTTACTAAGGAAAATTGCACAATGTTTAATTGTTACTCAAAATACATGGTGAGGCTTAACATGCAAGCTATACCGCTTTATGAAACATGAAATGTTTATAATGAAAGCTATGAAAGGTTTCCAATAAAATGCTCTCTAAATATGACCTGGTGATTTCTATGGCTTTTCCATTGCTTTTCCTAGTGTTCTGATGTTAATGATTTTCTAAAATGTTCTGACTATATTCAGAATTTATTAGACTTACTGTTTTATTCTGTGGCAGGTGCAGTTTCAACAAACCAACACAATTAGGCCTAATGGATTGGTTCAGGCTGGGTTAATTTCTTGCTTCTGGCTGCCCAAATAGTGTGGCCATACTTGAAGTAGAGAGTGGATTAATTTAGGACGGGGTGGACAATAAATTTTCCCAATAGGCCATGTAAGAAATGGACTGTAATGGAGGACCAAACCAATAGGGCCATAGAGGTGCACACACAGGTGTAAATTGAAAAATAGTAGCCTTCAAAATAAAAGCAATGTAGTTGTATTGTATGCATTGGCATACATTTTATTTTGTATTTTATTTTTGATTTCTAATTTCTAATTGACCTCATGTGGGCCAGATAGGAAAAGATGTAAAATGCCCAGGTCTTGTCTTGTACAAGACCAATTTGGGAGTATTTTTGCTACCCAAAAAGCATGCATTAGACATTATTGTCATGGCTTAACAACTGCCAAAATCTGGACTTTCAACGGTCTGCTTAGTGCTGCCTTTCCATGGATTTTTTTCCCTTCATGCTACTTCAAGAGCTCACAAAGTCTGGCTAAATCACTGCTGATGTGGTTCATTCAAATATGTTCCATTGTGACATGGCATCTAAACAGAATCTAAAACCTTTTCCATCCTGATAATCACGGTCATAACTATCTCTGCAATTTACATCTATCTTTGAAAATCAGACAATCTGAACATATCCTAGTATGACTTGGCATCTAAACAGGATATAAAACAGTGGGGAAGGAAATGGAGCCATAAATTGTATCAACTCTCCATTATGGACCAGGTCAACGGGTGGATCATTGGTTTTTTTTTAAAAAAAAAATTCATTGAAATGCTAGGTTTTTATGGCTGTAAAAACATATTATCCATCAATCTAGCTTTGAAAAAATAGGAAACAATGGAACACAGCTGCATCTAAGAGTTAATACAACTTTATTTTGAGGCTTTAGAAATGAAAAAGGTTAGTGCACTGCATAAAACCCTTACCGAAAGGCTAACCAACTTAATTTATAACATGGAAAAGAGGGGAAATGCTACTTTTAACATGTTCTAATTAACTGCAGACATAATTAGCAACTTCTTAACATGTTTAACAGACATGTAAAATCTCCCTATTTCCATCAGAAGAAAAATAGGATTAACTGCATCTAATGCTTTGTCTTTTTCAGGCACTGCTGGTATATAGGCTTTTGGGCTCAGCTCTGCAGCACTTAACTTTCTGAATTTTGTCCTAGTAAAATATTCTTACTGGAACTGAGTGGCCTTAATTTGGGTGAGAATTTAAGAAAAATGTGGATTTTATCTTTAGAAGCTGCATGAGAAATCTAGATAGCTGACATATACCTATTTTATGAATTTTATATATTACATAGGAGTAGGATTAGATGATGATCCAACCGCATACTTCTAAGAGTGCTGACGTTTTAAATCCAGGCAACAAATAGCTGAAAAATTAGACAAAAGCTGAATGAGGGGACCAGATGAAATGTAGATAAACTTTGGGTGACTGAAGATTACCTTTTATATAGGACATGGACCCACAATGGGCAGAACAATTGTGTGAAGTAGATGGAGCCCCAACATGTACATAAGGAGTCAAGATTTTCTGTTTGCCTCACCCCACAAAAAGGTTGCTGCATCAATTTTAGGGTGTGCACTAAACTTTTGTGTGTTTTGTGCCACTTAATAGTAGGAACTCCCTTGATTTTCATTAAAATTTCATTCCATTTCAGTTGGAAGAAGCTCAGTCCCAAGCTGTATATCGCAAGCTAGATATTATCTTTGAACCATAACTACCCATCCATTTCAGGAAGGAAGGGATATCTGAAGTGAGCACTATGCCCTGATCATTCAGTCTGGTTCAGCAGGCCAAACAGAATGATAGTGCAAGATGGAACCCAAGAACCGTCGCTTAACTATCTGTCCATATGGGGTGAGAAAAGCTACAAATGCAGTAAGAATCTAGTTATTGAGCTTATTAAATTATAAGCCTAAATGAACTACTTACATTTCTCCCCATTTACAGATTTACCTGTTTTAAGCAATCCGGAAAAAAGAGGTCGTCTATCACCTTTTGCTACCCTTTTGCATTCAGATATTTTTTTGTAGAGGAATTTTTTAAAGAAATTTTAGTATTAAAAGAATTCAAAAAGCATCCACTGACCCAATTGCCTACTTGGGCTATCCCAGTAGATACAGAACCAATCCATGTTCTCTTCTTAATGATAATGCATACCAGGTGGACATAATCCATTCACTTTGCTTTGGAAATCAAAGAGAGTGTATTGGTTGAGAATGCTTTTACATTTTGTACATACAGAGAACGCAACAGAGAATCAAAAGTCAAGATAACAAGCGACCTCACAGTGGTATTTCAACTCAAACTACAAACAGGCTTAGAAAAAGATTTCAGCTTGACAATGTACAATAATTGCCAATGTAATTTCCTGCTTCCATTGTATTAGCCAGGCTTTTGTCTAACAATGCTGTGTCTGGGAAAGAAAGAACAGGGAAAGGAGGACTAAAAGGACTAGAGCCATAAAGCAAAATTAGGTCAAATGTAAAATTGCTCCCCATAAAGAATTAGGCTTAATCTTGGGTACTTGTAACATTGATATACTCTTTTCTTGTCAATTTCCAACAGCCTGGATTTTTGCTGTCTCCTCCCAACAAACTGGGTACAAAGTTTGTCAAAATTTGTCATTAACTGTACCAAGCATCTATTATTGATCCCAACAGCCATCAATGGTCTTTTACCAAATGATCATCACAGCTTGTTATTTCTTTATGATAGTTGCAGGCTTAAACATCTTTAATGATCCATCCATCTCTTGCAAGAAATGAAATGACCCCTTGCACTTAGTAGTGAATTCTACTTATGAAATGGCCCTAGTGAATTTATCTTGATTTGTATGTCCCATTGTTCCATTTCCTGATTCACATGGCGTACACAAAGACCTCTAATATGAGATATACTGGATATATTCTTAATAACTACTTTATTTAAAGTACCAATAATTGTACAACCCCCACAGCAAAAATATTATTTCTTCTTATTCTGTTTCTGTGACATGTATATAATCAGTAACAAGTATTTTAAAAATGATTTTCATTTTGAAATCTATTACACTCTAAGTCAAGAGTTGTAATTCAGCTGTCTGTCGCTTTTTTAAAAAACCTCTACGAAAATGTGGAGCTACCCCTTCTAGCAGCCCTGCAAAGACCTTTTTTCCCATAGGCAGTAGATTTAACCCAATTATCAGCAAGTTTTGACATTTTACCAACAAAAATTATACCTATAAAGTGAACTTAACCTATTTGGAGTGCCTTTTGTACAGTACTTAAAGAGTACTGTACTTACAGTAGTCTTTCCTGTTAATGGTCAAGTGGCTTAAAAAAATAGGCATAAAGATGATAATCTGCGTCTTAAGTATTTCTGCAGGATTGTAGGCCACCAGTCCTTATGGTGGGAAGAGAGATTCAGCATCTAGTCTCAAGGTTCCTTAGCAAGATATCTGCCTTATCTTGAAAGCAGTGTACAATTTTATCTGCTGAGCTCCATGAGCTAAAGTAAAAGCCTGCCCTTTTTGGTAGCAGCACCTGAGCAAAAACTACATTGATCTCAAATATTATTATTTTGGTCATCTTCTTCCTCGTTGTCTTTGGTTTGTGTCACTGTCAGGTTCTCCTGCATTTTGTTATGTTCTTGTCGTGCCCTAAAATGTATATGAGAGAAACCAAAGTCCATGATCAGGTTGCAATAAAGTCTAGCGGTTCTCAAAAATCTTACCATCTGCATTGGGGCAGAGGGATCCCTTCAAGTTAGATTGAACCAGTCCCTTCAGTTTCTTGACAAAACTTCAGAAATGATTTGCCTTTGCCTTCTTTCTAGTACTCTAGTACTTAGGCTTTATGCCTAAGGCAGGACTAGAACTCACAGTCTCCTCGTTTCTAGCCCGGTATCATAACAAGGATACCAAACTTGCTCACACCTTCTGCATTAGCCAAGATACAATCAGTACTTTTATCAGGCTTGCTATAATTCCAGTTACAAAGGCTGTATACCATCCATTTCAAGAACCTATGCTTGTTACAAGTCACTATTAATTGAATTTCTTAAGCCAATACTTAAAAGATCCAGCCCATAGGTAATCACACAATTTATTGCTGGTTATACTATGTTTATAAGGATGGTCTCAGAAAGTCAAGAAATGGAATTATGGGAGCCCTCAACTTATGACCAAAATTGAGACCAGAACTTCTGTCACTAAGTAATATGTTAAGTGAATTGTGCCCAATTTTACAACCCTAGTTGTCAAGCAAATTTGACTTCTCCCATTGACTCTGCTTATCAGAAATCCCCCTGGGAAGGTCATAAATGATTACATGACCCTAGGATGCTGCAACCATTGTAAATACATGCCAGTTGCTAAGCATCTGAATGTTGATTATGTGACTTCAGGGATTTTGTGACCTAAGTGTGAGGACAGGCTGTACCTTAATTCTTTCGGCATCACTGTAACTTTGAATAGCTAAATGAATGGTGGTAAGTCAAGAACTACCTACTACGGTATATATTGAGAAAATTATTTACTGTTTGAAAATCTGCCTTTGTTATTGTTCAACTTCTACTACATAACTATAGCAGGTACAATTTCTTTCTGGAAGGAGAACAAGGCAGGAAAGAGTAAAATAAAGCCATTTCAGTCATTCTATATTTTTTTGGGGAAGATATTCAAAATTTAAATTCAATAGGGGTTGCCTACCTCAGTGAAACAGTTTGAGCAACAGCCAAATGAGAGTGTACAGCAATGCCAGGCTTCCAGTGCTTTCCTATGGATTTTGTGCCAAAATCACTACCTAATTATCTAAGGAACAGTAATCAGATTTCCTTAGTTCTAAGTAATCTTATTGATGTGCTAAGCTAAAGTTTATATTTTCAGGTCAATGCTTACTTTTGTCTGTTGAAAATTATGAAGTCCCTTTGTATTGACTCCAGGTTTTTCTGCAGCTGGCAGGCCTTATATTAAGAAAGAAAAAAACGATCAGTTAATGAGAGTTCATCATTGTAGTATTTGATGCAAGAAGCCACTAAACTTAGCAAGAAAGGCATTTCAGAGTAATTCAAAAGATTGATCCATGCACTAAATTATTAGCTGACTCTGTTGTCTATCTCTCTTAACAGAAACTAAATTTATCTAAGAACCTGGATTGAATGCATCAAATTTGATCAAGTATTATTTCTAGGTTATTTTCTTCAGTAGTTGACAATCCAATTTTTAGCATCCACCCTGATCTCTTTAGATCTTGGTTTATTTGAACAGAGGGATCTAGTAGTAGTAGGCTAAGGATAATGCCCTTCCTCAATGCATCTTGCTTTGTGAAAGTAATTGACTTAGTAGCAGTGATAATGAAGATACCGTAGCTAGAGTCAACTTATGGGCACTGATTCTATTCTTTTTCTCCGTAATATCTATTTTTTCTGGTTTTGTTTGTATCCAGTATTTGTGTAGAGAGACACAAGATAGAAAGGAGATACAAATCTGAAACAAGAAATCTCTATTTCTTAATTTCTTTCTTTTTCACAAAAAAGGTTAATGTGTTTTTCCTTGCTTTGCTATAGTTTTCATCCCAAAAGCTAATGAATCTAGAAAAAATTACCAAGATCACTGTACACTTACTATCTCTACCTTTCCTAGGCAGGGGTGGGATTAAAAATTTTTAACAACTGGTTCTGTGGGTGTGGCTTAGTTGGTGCGCGTGGCTTGGTCATGTTATTGGCTTGGTGTGGCCAACTCAATATCACTCACATCGAGGCATGCATCTCCTCGCCTGGCCTCTCATGACTGTGGGGATGCTGCAACAGTTGTGTGAAAAATGGTCATAAGTCACTTTTTTCAGTGCCATTGAAACTTTGAATGGTCACTCCACACAAGCAAAGTACCAGCAAAGGAAGGAAAGAAAACTCCAGAGAGGTTCCTGAGACAGAAAATTTAGTCCTGCCAAGAATGTAATAAGGGTTAACGGAGAGGCAGTTTCTGTAAGCAACACCAGAATGTTTCCTTCCTACCTTCCTTACAGGATTAGGCCAGTAATTTCTTCTAACAACCGGTTCTCCGAACTGCTTAGAATGTTAACAACCAGTTCTAGCGAATAGGTGCGAACCTGTAGAATCCCACCCCTGTTCCTAGGGTTTCTTTCTATTTCCCTCACCAAACTTAAAGGTAGCTAAAAAAAAAAATCCAGAAAATTCTGTTCTATTCTATTCTATTCTATTCTATTCTATTCTATTCTATTCTATTCTATTCTATTCTATTCTATTCTATTCTATTTTTTTATTCTTATTCTTTGCTGTCACAGCCTTGATAGAATTTAAAATAGCTCATAGAATTTAAAATAATCCAAAAATCACAAAAGTCACAGCTCATAGAATTTAAAATAATCCAAAAATCTAAAACTGGCATATCTATGGGCCTTTCCCCAATTTTGTAAATGTTTCAAAAGGTGCTCTTACATTTAAAAAAATATTATAAATATACTGTAGCACCAATTCATCATTTAAATGCCAAGAATGAGAAAGCACAGAGGGTTACAGGCTGCATATTTTGGCTGCTGTCCTATTCATTTGGGGCATTACCATTAAAGTCAGTGTGATTTAGATCTAAGACTTCTGTCTTTTAGATCAATATACCTAACGAAACTGGAAGACATTAAAATGCAGGCACCCTTACAACAGCCAAACATCTTTGGGGCAATTCAGGCATCCAACTTTCTCTGCCTTACCTCTGAGGACTCATTTTTGTTGCTTTCCTTCTCTTTCTTAGCCAAGCGCTTCTTCTTTTTATGAAGTGGCTTGGACTCCAGGATCATTTCTTCAAGTTCAAAGGTTGGGTCACAGTTTAACTTCCCTTTCTAGTGAGGAAGGCACATACAGAGAGAAATTGTTATCCTTCCCCCCAAATAAAATAAACTAAAAGAAAGACATTTGAATGGACAAAGCTGTTCATTCACACCATAGAAGTAAGCCAAAACAGATCCCTCAATTAAAATTATTAGGACTCTGAAATTTCAAAATTGTTTAATATAGAGGAGAGCTTGAATTGGACAGCTAGGATTAATAATTATAAGAGTATAAAAGCCTTTAACTCCACAAACACAAAGTCCCTCAGGCTGCAATAAAGAGAGCACACTTCAGGTCCTTTCATCAAGACACATCCCCCTAATGGGACCTCAAGGGCATGTCTTCTGGGTGGCAACCCCTGATTTTTAAAAAATTAGTGTGTGTCCCCCATCCCGAAACACTGGCCGATGCAGGCCTGGAGTCCCAATTGATTGAGTTGCTATATATTTTAATCTGGTTGCCATTTATTGTATCATGTTGTTTTGGAGAGGGAAGGTACTTGTTGCTGAGTTTTGGGAAGCCCTAGAAATGTTATGAATGGATGGATGGATGGATGGATGGATGGATGGATAGATGGACTAATTGTTGTACAACTTAATTTATCTTAATATTTAAACCTAAACTACTGATTTTGGGTTTTAAGAAGTTTGTTTCTCTTCAGACTTTACCTTGTTGGTGTGTAAAATGTGCATGGTGATAGTTTATTGCTTTATACATTAAGAAACATGCCATTATTATAAATCTAGTTTCTAAATTAAGAAAACATTCAAATTAAAATTCTTACATTAGGAAGAAATCCAGGCAATACTGTCTTCTGTAAAACAGCATCCCAGTTGATATCAGCCAAGTAAGGAAACTCCTGGATATGATTCAGTTGAAAAAATCTTTCCTCTGAATTTATTTCCACTAACTAGAGATTGGAATTAAAGCAGTTTATTAAGGACATCAGAATAGAATAGAACACAATTGCAGACTGAATACAGAAAAGGAAGATACAAGCCTCTTTATCTCAGTCATAATAAGGAACCTCCAGTCCATGAATTTTTACAGTTCAAGACTTTCCATGCAGCCCATAGAGTTGTTCATGTATCCTGCTCTGACTTTTCCTCAAATTCTAAGCTCCTATCTAGCACTTCTAAACTTTTTAAAAGATTACAAGAACTGGTATTGTTGTTTCAGACATAAATGTTTGTATCAGTAAACTAACTGAAGGAGGATCAAATAAGAAATGCCCAATGCAGTGTTAGAGCAAGAGTTTCCTATGTTCCTAAAATGATCTTGGATTTTAGGTTTTCCTGTATTCCTAAAATCACAGCCAATCAAATGCAGTGAGTGCATGGAACTATTTGATGTAAAATAACCTCACACTAAGTGTTAAAATGCATTCCATTGTTTGGGGAGGGGGGGATGTAGGATGACCCATATAGCTTCCATATTTAGCAGCAGCCGTGAGCTCTAGTAATGTCCTACTCCTGGTGGAATGAGTCAAAAAGCTTGGAAGGCTTAGTATCTTAACCAACATCTGATCTCTAAAGCTCACTCACCTTTTTAATCAATGAGATCATATCCTGTGACCAAGCAGCAGGATACATGATGGTGGCTGTCTTGTACATATGCAAAATTTCATTGGCAGAATTACTAGAGCGAATGTGGTATGGTCTCTGCAAGGAGAGAAGAAGGCAAGGACACTGAAACACAATCGTCATCCAACAAGAACAGATCAATGAGTTCTCTGTTTTAGGTTACAGAAGTTTTTTTAGAGGAAAAACAGTATCACTTTGTTGTAATGGGCTGGCAACTTGTCCAAGAGACTTCACTCTCTCTTCTCTTTCCTCAGGGTCCACTAATGTTCTTCGTTAAGGCATTGGGGACATTGGGAAATTTTTTGAAGTGAACAGATCAACAGAGGAGAGGAAGACAACAGAAAAGTAACACTTAAAAAGCAACATACCAGCAACAGCAAGACATCAAGGAATGTCCAATTGGTGTTTCACTCAATGCAAATTGAGTTCACTTTAGTGGCAGGTGTGAATTCTTTAAACATCCCTAGAAACACTTAATATTTGTATTTTTTTTCTGAACTGAAATATATTCTCTTTTAAAATAAGACAAAACAGAAGTCAAACTGACAGTTTTAAAAATGCTCTCAAAATGTTTTGTAATAAATCCTCAGGACATAAATATTTTCCCAGCATTCCTGCAATAGTGGGGCTAATCCATTCAATTTTGAAAAGAAAATTAAACAACAGAAGACTGTTTCCAACCTGTTCTTGCATTGTATTAAAGAGCAGCACAAATGGTGCCAGCCTTTAGAATTTGTGCAAAAATTGCAGAACAAAATTGCAACACTGGGAGATACAAGCTCACCTGACATGTTGCCTATGCCTACCTTAGAAATTAAAAGCAAAACCTTTAGCCACCTCTGAGCTTTTGTAAAGAGCAACACTGTCAAATTCTAGTCTCAATTTGCTGTCTGCTGCCACCAGTACAGCAGAATGACAAGCGAGGATGAAAGAAAATGTGTCATAGGCACGTAGGGGAAAATAGAGATGTTATTATTTCAGAATCATAAGCAACTTTAGCAACATTCCCTACATTTCCAGGATGCAGTTTGGTATTGTCTCTTTATGAAGCAGTTTAAGACATAGCTTCTCACTTCAATCATCTGACTACATTGGAATTTGTGTTCTTGAATTATGCAAGCTTTTCAATAGCATTTTTTTTTACAATAACCCAAGATTTTGCATTTCAAATAACAACTTTATCCAGAACCTATTTAATATTAGTTATGTGTTACAGAAAACAACCTGATCAAAATAGAATTCTATCAAGAAAAACAAATCAGATACAATGGGGAGAAAACAGAAACAGGAAGATTTGAAAATCATTAATCTAGGCACACATTCAATAATGTTTAACTTTGGTGTAATTTGCTTTGCGTGTACACAGAACAACAGCAAAGAATACAGAAAATACTGTATAAGCCACCATGTATTCAAGAAAACATTTTGCTTTTACAGTTTTTTTTAAAAAACAATATAACCTTTTGATTGAATCATAATAATTCAGTTTTGAAAATCAAGCAACTATTTAAGAAGTAATTATAAATTAGGGACTTCCGGTTCGGGCTTCTTTGGCAACGGACTGAAATCCACAATCGTGCACAGTTTTGATCCATGCTCACTGCTAGAGCGCCCCAAGCCACTTGGATTCAGGGCTAAGCCACCCCATAGAGGTGGTGAACAAGGGGGAAACTGCCAGCGGGGTTGAGGAGAGCCGCATCTCTCCTCCTTGGCTGGCCATTACTCTCTTTCCCAAAGATCGTTGCAGCGGTGGTCAGAAATGGCCACCTCAAAGAAGAACCCGACCGGACAAGATTGTGCAGGAGAAAGTTTAAAGGAGAAAATTTGACTGACTGGGTTGAACAGAGAACATCTATTTAAGATACCTGGGACTTAAATTTTAAAGACTAATACTACTCCTAAAAAAGATTTTAAGTGGCGAAAGAGAAAGGGAAAGGAAACAGAATTGGCTTTTTTTCCTCTCACATTGACAGTTTCAATTGATTTGTAACATTAAGAAGAAGAGATCTGAACAAGAAATTGATACTAATCCACTTTGACATTAATAGGCTTTTTTTAGCTGAAAATAAAGTGTCAAAGGGATAAAGATTCCTGGATAATGTAAAAACTTTTTTTTCTAAAAAGAAAGAAAGTAGAGGAGGAAAAAAGGAAAAAGGAAGGTGGAATTTGGAAAAATGGAGGAGTCCACCTGGAACTTAAAAGAATCGATAGTGGAATTTTAACAAGGCTTGCAAAAGATACATTGTAGCTGAAATTTTGTTACAAGACAAAAAAGCCCCTGGAAAGAGAAAGTGAGAAAAGAAGCAAGAAACAGCTTTGGATTACTCGATGATTCCTGGAACTTTGGATGGTGGATTTCAATGAAATAAAATAAAATCAATTGGGGGTTGTTTAAAAAACTTTAAAATGGCATCACTCCTTGAAGAGTTAAAAATGAGACTTAAAGAACAAAAAGAAGAAGCACAAGATGGAAGAGGATCTTTTGGCTTCGTATTTCAATTTTTAGAAATGGAGATTTTGAACTACGAAAAACAACAAGAAATGCTGGCAGAACAAGAAGGGTGGGATAAAGAAGAAGCCATCTTTAATGACCAAGCAATTTTAGGTGGGGTAAAAAAGGGAAAAGGGGGAAAGGGAGTTAAAAACTTAAGACTTGAAGCAACAAGCAAAAAAAAGAGTAATTTGAAAAGTAATCATAATATCAGTAAGAAGCAGAAGGGAGGATCATAGAAGGGAGAATCAGATAGAAAAAGGAACAAAAATGGGAGGGAGAAGAAGAGGGGGAAGAGGGAAAGGAAAAGAAGCTACAAAGGACAGAAACAAGATATAGAGGTCCAGGAAAAACGTACAAGAATTAAAGGTATAAACCTATTTAAAAGACACAGAGACAATGGTTAAAATTTAACTTAAGGAGAGGATTCTGTAAGGGTGCATGGGATAGCATTTTTATATTAAAAATAGAAAAGAGTTAGAAAATATGTTAGATGATTAAAGTGATAGAAAAAAATTGTATTGACATGTAATGGAATATTTGTTTGTAATTAAAACAAAGAGGATAAGAGAATAAGGCTCTCAATGATTTAAAAAGAAAGTAAAAAAACTGAAAAGAAACATGGAAGATTTTTATCAGTTGACAAGATGAATTTGAATAAGAATTATAACATTATTGATTACTGTTAACTATTGTTTTGTTTTTTTATTTAAAGACAGTAATAAGTAAAATATGAAATATAGATGATTAAAGTGAAAGACAAGTGATATTACTAGGTAATATTTGTTAATAGAAATGTAAAAGATTGTTATTAATATTAATGGCAGAGCTGTACTTGAATAAAATAATTATTTTATTTACTATTGTTATACATATATACACAGATATATATATATATATACTTGATTTTCACGGGTACAGGTATGCAGGTCTTGGCGTGTTCAGGTCTTTTCCCGTGTAAGATTGAGAGTATCTTGGTGACGTTTTGACAAGGTCCCACTGTGATGACCTTCTGAGTTCTATTGTTGTGACATCTTGGGTCTTGTGCTGTAATCTCCTGGGTCGTTGGCTGTGTTGTAACATCCTGAGGTTTTCTGGTGTAACCTCCTGAGTTCTGTGATGTGATACCCTGAGCGGGTGGCTGTGATGTGATGTTCTGGGTTTTGGTTTGGCTCCGAGTTTGAGGCCTGGCTATGTGTTCATGGCGTGTGTCTGTTTTCTTGGTTTGGGGGTTGGGATGTGTGATGCAGCTTGTGATGCAGCCATGGTCTGGTTTCTGGATGGTGGTTGCCTTACGTCTATGGGGTGGGTTTGGGTTTGAGTCTGGTGAGGGAGATTGGTGATGGCATCATGTGTTGTTTTGAGTCCGGGGTTGGTTTTCGTGGCTGGGACTCGTTTGTTGATAAGGGCTAGTTTCCAGATGTCTGGTAGGCGGGAGGTATCATCCCGCTTATTCATGTTATGGGGGTGTTTCTCTATTTTGATGGCTTCCCTGATTATTCTCTTGTTGAAGTGTTCAGTATTGGAGATTAATTTGGTTCCCTCACAGCCCATGACCCAGGTCATTACAACCCAGGAGATTACAGCACAAGACCCAGGATGTCAAAACAATAGAACTCAGAAGGTCATCACACAGCCCATTACCCAGGTCATTACAACACAGGAGGCTGATAGACACACAGCCAATACCTCAACCACACATATTCTTATGAAAAAGCCAGCCAATCTGCAAACCAACCTCCCCACCAGTATTTATAGAGAGACAGCAGCTCAGATCACGCTTTGCTCGCACAAGCACGAAGCCAAAAGCATCAGCCTGAAGATGGCGATTGGGACCTCGTCAAAACATCACCAAGATACTCCCAATCTTACATAGGAAAAGACCCGAACACACCAAGACCTGCAGATATATATACATATATACTTTTTTTTCTTAAGAATGTAGTCTGTATTTTTAAGGGAATGTACCAAGCAGAATTCGGTTGAAAATAGGTATGTGTTATAAAATAGAGGTTAGAAAATGAATGTTATAACTGTAAAGGTGCAACTTCAATTTTAAACAAGATTTGAAAAAAAGATACAAGGGTGTTACACTCCAGTTTAGTAATTACAGGGGAAAAATTGTTTTATGAGAAAAGATAATATGAAATTGTAAACAGGACAGACGAAAGTATAAAAATATTGATTAGAAAGATTTTAAAAATTAGAAAAAGATAATTGGATTAAGAAAGGTATGAGATAACTTAAAATAAGGCTATAGAAAGTAAAGAAAGGGAAAAGCTATTGAAAAAATTGTGAAAATAATTATAAGATATGGATTAGAATGTATAAGATGAATATGTATTGAGTTTATGTCTGTATGGAGAAGTGATAACCCGGGGTCATGGTGTTCTCAAAAAAAGATATTTTATTTGTATTTGTATGTTTTGTGAAAACCTAAATAAAACTTTATATATATATATATATAAACTAATTATAAATTAGGTTTTTTTCTCTCCTCTGCATAAGATGTAACTGGTATTAACAGATTAATATACCCCTTAAACAAACATTACTTTAAAACTAAAGAAAACAAATGTGTTGCGCTTTAGAAATTTTAACTACTTCCAATAATCAGACAAGCAACATGTTACTAACTTGGAATTGTCCCACATACTCAGCTCCAAGAAAACTATCCTACCCCCATCCCCAGACTGCTTCTAATGGGATCATATATGCCTAGATAATTTTTTTTAAATGGCACAAATACCCTTGAATAGGAAATTATAAATGTGATACATACTATCCCTAAGATAAAGAAAAAGAACAAATAAAAACTTGCCTATCTACACTATAATAAATTTCCTACTTTATTCATATGTTTCATAAAATGCCTACTGTCTTCTACACTATCCACTGCACAGTTTGAAAATATGTTATGACCCAATGAACCAATAAGGCAAGTTGCAGCATGAAATGTGTTGGGTTTCTAATTCACACACAGCAGTCCGCTTCTTCAGAATGATGGATCCTTGATCCATAATTATGAAAGGTCTTTTGAAGTATAATTCCATTTTCTTCCTTTATAGCTTTTGAATTGATATTTTGATGATACACTTTACAGCACACATTGACATTTATCAGACAATTAATATCTTTAAGCAGAGCAGCTTCTCTTTAGAATTTTAAGGACCCTACTACAGCTCGATTTACAACAGTTCATTTAGTGACCGTTCAAAGTTACAACAGCACTGAAAAAAGTGACTTCTGACCATTTACCACACATACTACTGTTGCGGCATCCCCCTGGTCACATGATCAAAATTCAGATGCTTGGCAACTGACTCAGGTTTATGATGGATGCTGTGTTCCGGAGGTCATGGGATTCCCCTTTTGCGACCTTCTGACACGCAAAGTCATTCGGGAAACCAGATTCACTTAACAGCCACTTTGTTAACTTCACAACTGCAGTGATTTACTTAACAACAGTGGCAAGAAAGAAAATGGGGCAAAACTCACTTAGCAAATGTCTCACTTAGCAAATGTCTCACTTAGCAACAGAAATATCGGGCTCAATTGTGGTTGTAAGTCGAGGACTACTTGTATACAGTGCATGCAGATCTGGAAAGCAATTGTTTCCGAATAGTCTAAACATGATGAAATGCTGAGTGGATAGATAAATGGATGGATTGGTCCAACAATACATATACATATTAACTGTACTCTACCCGGCCTCTGAGGAGTTCATAAGCTGTAATTCCTAATGACCACCAATCAACAGCATAGGAATAACCTGCAGTTTTTGTAGCAGTAAACATCTCAGGTGCTGCAAAAAAGAGAGAGAGAAATTTAAGGTTTGCCTTAGGATGGAATATTCCACAAGATGACTGATTTTTCTTTCTGTAGTCTAATCAGTGCTGGGATTCAGCCGGTTCATTCCGGTTCGGGCAAACCAGTTGTTAAATTACCCATCCCCGGCTATCAAAGTGGGTCCTGGGTGCTGCGCTGCAATGGAGGAACAGGCAACAGAGTGGCCGGTGCAAGGAAAGGAGCAGGCCACTTTCCCTCTTTCTTTTCCCTGCTCCTTCTCCTTCCCTTGTGCTGGCCGCTCTATTGTCCTTTTCTGCACTGAAGCGCCACGCCCAGGATCCACTTTGATAATAATTTGCTTACTCAAACTAACCCCGCAGTTTCCCCTACATTGGGCGCAGCTTTGATTGTGCTACCAACTTAATTATTTGCCCCTCTCACTTTTGCCTACAGACTGACCAACACCCCCTGCACACAGTTCCAAGGGGAGGGGGGAATCCCTCCCTCCCTTTCCCCTCAATTCTTCACCTTTCTGCGAGCTCCCAGGAGCATCAACTCCTTGTCTCTATGGTAACCCCCTCGCATTCCTGAGAAACCTCGCCTCTTAAAGGAGCCACATCCGGAAGGCTGAAACAGCCATGAGACCAATGTTCAGACAAGCACCCTTGGAAACAGCCTTTTGGCAAAAGGGTGGAAATTTAGCAACCACTTCGCCTAGGGTCAGGTTGGCCATCGCGGGAGGCTCGTCCCGCATATGCGCTGGAGCTGGAGGACAGGGATGGGCCACGCCTCCCATGACAGCCAACTGACCCCAGGCGAACCAGTTGTTAAATTATTTGAATCCCACCACTAAGTCTAATACAAGTTCTCATAAGAAATTCTCTCTAGGGTTATGCAATAAGCAACTCCAGCATATCTTGAGCTGCTGGGGAATAGAAATCAGTGTGCACTTCTTCATTTATGGCCTTGTTGGCTTCCCTGAGTTGTCTGAGGTGATCTGTGGGAGAAGAGAATGCTGGGATAGACAATTTTTTTGTCAGACTCTCTTTCTTATGTGTGAATTATTAGAAAGTAAGGAGAAATATTTTGCCTTTTTTTCAATTGATTTTAATCTGGACCATCATACTGCTAACTCCTTAATCAGAATCATGCTATTCTTTTTTTTTTTTTTAAACAAGTTTTATTAATTTTTAAAACACACAAATTGTCATTATTCATTACATGTTTAAACCTTTTTTCATTGTCAATTTAACAAGTCAGATAAATTATAATTCTGTTTTTAAACCATTTCCATACAACATACCAAAACCTCTTATTCAATTTCTCTTTACTTCTCTTTACTCTTATTCAATATCATTATTATTATTTCATCTGTTTCTTTCTGACTTAGTTACCATTATTCTCAATCTATATTTCTACAATTTTTAACTAATTCTCCCCCAAAAGACATATACACACAACACACAAAACATAAAAAAAAATCTTTTTGGAAAGTAACTTGGACCCAGGTGTCTCTCTCTTCATGGACTTCAATTATATTCATGCTCATCTTACATATCATTACTTATTTTATTTACCATTCTAAGCCTTCTATATTAACTTCCCCACATATTTCACACTTCTTACTTCTATCTTAATTAATCATCTTAATTTGAATCATTATATTTATATCTTTTGTCCATTTTTTATCATCCCTTTGTCTCATTCCTTATAAAAAAAAAAGAAAATAAGTTTCTCCTGAAATCATTAATCAGAGTATGATGCCTTTCTATCTCCCCCTAAGTTAATCAAATTAATCTTTAAAATAATATCTAATACCCAATCCGATTTTGCTTGGTACATTCTATCTAACTAATACATCCAACATAATTAAGTACATAATTAGACAATAAATCCAAATATTAAAAAAAGATACTATAATAAAAATTTTATAATAACATCAATACCATAGTCTTATTAAACTCTTTAATTAAAACAATATTCTAAACCTCCCCTATTATTAGGTTTTAAAGCCAATCATTTTTAAACATTTTAACATTTTAATCTCTTATCAACTCTTAAATCATTACAATACTACCATCTCATCTTATGTACCTTGCAAAATCTTTTTTTTTTTTTTAAAAAAATTATACTTTATCCATTATCCAAAAAAAATTTCTTTTTTTCATTTAATTTCAAAACATTGTAGCTTTTCTCCACCTTTTCCTTTCTTTCTTCTCCCAACAAACCTTTCTACCCCCTTCTTCTAGCCTCTGCCTTGCCAGCTTCCCTTCTCTGTCGTATTCCTTTTTCCTTTTGTTTACTATCATCATATTGGTTTTGCACCTTATTTTTCCCTTTCTTAAATGTTTTTTAGATCTTAAGTCCTTAAGTCCTTTAATTTTCTTCTTTTCTCTTCTTTTCTTTTCTTTCTCTCTTCCTTCTTTCTGGATCAAGTTCTGAGATTCATTAAAAATGGCTCCTTTCTTTCTTTCTTGTTCCTCTGCTGTCTTCATCTGTTGTAATGTTTGTTGATAATTAATAAGCGCCATTTCTAAGAAAAGGAAAGCTTCTTCCACACCATCTTTACCATTTTTTTGCTTGTTCATATTCTTTTCTTAGTTCCTCAACAGAAAGAGCCATTATAAATCTTTTCTTTTCTTTTCCCCTTCTTTCTTCTTACAACAACCAGAATATTCAAAAGAAAATAAAAAAAATAAAACAGTCCCAAAGTTATCAGTCAGTCCAAACCAAGGCAGAGTTCTCACTTTCTCCTTCTGGGGTAATATCAATCCAAGAGAAAGAAAGTCCAAATCTGTTTAAAATCTTATTGCAATATATTCTAGTCTTCAAATCCTTAAGGCATCTGCTCCAACAAAGTCTTAGCATACAAATGTTTTCTTTTAATCCTCTCTCTTCCCACTCATCGCTTAAAACCAATTTTCACCTAAAAGAAATAGGTTTCTTAATATCCAGTTATTTATTCCGTAGGAAAAGAGGGAAAGCTATCCTTTCAGCACCTTCAAACAGCCGCTTTTTCCTCTTCTGGCAGGTATTATTCAGAAAGTCATACTTTTCAGGAATTTTATTAGATATGTCTTAGAGTCCTAGGAGCCAAGAAAACTTTCTCCTCTCAATCACTTTCTCCACTTCCTCCTGCGCATTCTTACCCGGCTGCCAGCTTCTTTGTGGCGGCCATTACAGACCGCCGCTGCACCGTCCTGGGAAAAGGGAGTTCTGCCGGCCGGGAGGGAGTCTGCAGCACCCCCAAACCCTTCTCCGGATCCCCTACTCTTCAGCTGCCCCTGCAGGGCAGCCTAGCTCCGCACCCGGCTGGGTCGGAGCCCCAAAACGGCTAGCGCGGCAGGATCGCGCAGCTTCGCAAATCCCTGCCGCTCGCGAAGCCGACAAACCGGAAGAATCATGCTATTCTAATAATGGCATTTGGAGGACAGATAATCAGAATCATGCTATTCTAATAATGGCGTTTGGAGGACAGACCTAGGTCAAAATTGCATTTCCCACTTATTAAAAGTCTTTCTACTTTGTCTTACTAAATTTTTTAAAAAAAGAAGAATATGAGAACCAAGAGACTTCAAAGTTCAAGTAGTTAAAAAAACATTCAGAAGGTCACTACACAATGTACTATACTTTGTGCTCTTAAACACTTTGCTCTTACTCTCACATAAAGCTTTTCACACCTCCTTCTCACAACCTCCAGGTTACATTTTGATGAACTCATTAGCTATTTGACATAGAAACAAAAGCATGAAAATGGTCGCCTTTACCATGTTATTGTTGTTGTTGAAGAAGAGCACATTTTGCATCTGCTTAATAGGTATATGCATAACAAAATGAAGCCTGAACATAATTCAAGTTATCTGAAACATTCCTTCATATTTTAAATGATTATTTCTTTGAGGGAAATACTAGCCCTACCCTCTAGCCCACTGAACTATTCCAACACATTTTAAAGTAAAATATAATATAGAGAGAGTAAATAGAAGTGGTCAGGCAACAGACACTGACTGTATGTAGTTTTAATCCAAGGTTAGTATTATCACTGGCCTCCTCCTCCAGCCATATTGCTGGCAAGTGTATTGAACAGAAAATAGCTGCAATTAATACTTTTTTGATTCTAAGAATATGTGATGAATTGGTTACAATCTTCAGTAAGTAACAAGAATAGAGGCAATAACAGTGGTTCGAGAGGAAGCATCAATAAATCTAATTAATGTCACTATGATATTATAATTTGGTATAACCTGTCAAAAGTGATATTTTGGCCCCATGTGTACCTTAACATCAATGTGGGATGGGTGATCCAATTATGACTCACATAGAGAAATCCAAGAACTCTATCTATAGTTTTGGATTAGATTTGTAGAATTTCATGTAGGTAAACTGAGGTCAGATCAGCCATCCATGCAAGGACTTTAAAGGTTAGCAGAACCAAAGCCATTCCAACTCTAGCACATGTAAGGCCAGATGAGCCTTGAAGTATTTTCTGAATCAGACTCTGTTTCTTAAAACTGTTTTAATATTTACTAAGAAGGAAGCTTAAAATGTCCATTAAAAACAAAACAATGTCATGCAAATAGCTTGGATCCATTGTCTACTCACCCATATATGGTTTCGTGCCAGCAATGTTGGTAACCTGCATATCGTTAGTTATCACTGTAGCAATATTGAAATCTGTTACATGAACATGCCCTAAGAATGATATAAAAAGATAAATTGTCAATGGAAAGTTTCTACCATATATAACTATAACAGCAGAGGGAAGCAAGGAATTTTATGTGGATTATGTGCTATGTTCCAAACAATGGATAGATTGCCTTCTCATTCTTTGAAGTTTTTCATAAAACATTATAGAACCATAATGCAAAATTTTGCATATACAAAAACCCTTAGAGAAAATCTAAGAAAGGAAAGGGACATAAGAAATCCTCATCCTTCCAGGCCACTTACAATGCTCAAACTAATCTGTCATGATTAACCAAGCCATATTTTTGACAACTACATGGAACAGTATGAGAATATTGATCTGCTCCTATCTGGACCACTAGCTCAGCATAAGGTTTATTCATTATGTATATGTTGCACAGAAAAAGAGCATGGTGAAAAGAGCTTTATAGACCTTACCTTCAGGAAAGGAAGTAGCATGGGAATTATTTTTAATATGGATCTGTAGCTAATATATCAGGTGAAGTCTGTGGCCAGAACTGCTTTCTAATTCATTTCATTTGGTATGCAAAAAGCATCTTTTCCTAGTAAGTAACAACAAAGACCCATCTACTAATTAAATACTTGATTTTTTGTAATGTGCTCCAAGCAGGGCTGCCCTTATACGATGGAAAACATTGCTATTGTTTCTACTTTCCTGATGGACGTAGCCCAATCATATCTCATATCATAGCTGCAGAATTCCCACTATCTATTCAAATTGTTTGGGAATGTCTATCTTAGACAGCAACTGGTTTATCTGTCTACTACTCTGTGATCATATTAAGAGCAATTGCGTTCTTTTCGCTGATGATGTAAAGCTGTTCAATACCACAGACAATACTGCTACCCTACAAAAGATCTTGACTATGTATCAGAATGGTCAAACAAATGGCAACTTCAAATCTCAACAAATAAATGCTCTGTCTTACATATTGGCAAAAAAAATCAGAAAATAAAATACAAGCTGAATAGTCAAGATCTTGTTGATGACCCAAGCTCTGTAAAGGACCTTGGAATACTCACCTCTAATGATCTAAGTGCTAGAGCCCACTGCAACTACATAGCCAAAAAGGCATTAAGAGTTGTTAACCTAATCCTACGTAGCTTTTTCTCTGGTAATATCACACTACTAACCAGAGCATACAAAACATTTGCTAGACCAATACTCGAATACAGTTCATCAGTCTGGAACCCACATTACGTATCTGATATTAGCACAATTGAGAAAGTCCAGAAATATTTCACAAGAAGAGTTCTCCACTCCTCTACTCGTTGTAGAATACCTTATGCCACCAGACTTGAAATTCTAGACCTAGAAAACCTAGAACTACGCCACCTTCGGTCCGATCTAAGTATAGTATATAAAATCATACCTTGCAATGTCCTACCTGCCAATGAATACTTCAGCTTCAACCATAACAATACAAGAGCAAGCAATAGATACAAACTCAAGTTTAATCGCACCAAACTTGATTGCAGGAAATACGACTTCTGCAACAAAGTGGTCAGTGTCTGGAATACTCTACCCGACTCTGTAGTTTCTTCCCCAAACCCCAAAAACTTTAACCTTAGACTGTCTACTATTGACCTCACCCCTTTCCTAAGAGGACTGTAGGGGGCGTGCATAAGCGCACCAATGTGCCTACCGTCCCTGTCCTATTGTTTCTCTTATTCTTTTATTTTTCTTATATGTACCCATTTCATGTATTCACAACTATGTATACACTTATACTTATTATCTTGTAAACAATTGGCAAATCAAATAAATAAATAAATAAAATAAAAATAAATACGTGAGGCCTGGATTTTTCCATGATGAGGCTTCTGAATGGAATACTAAGGCTGCATTGTACAAAGGCTTTTGAGAAGGCTTTAAATCGGCCTTCATCTATGCCAAGTGTATTTGAACTTTTAACTGTATTTTGAACACTTTAAATAGCAATATGATGGTTTTATTTTTAATTTCAACATGCTTGAGCTTTGTAGCTAGTAAGGCTTTGGTAGTGAGTACTCTAGAAATCTAATAAATAACATCACATAAACTTAGCAAAACTACAGAAGTTTGAGCTGGAGCTTAAAATATGATCCTCCAAGGAAGGAAAGCCACTGGAAAACAAGCAGTCTTATAACATTCTAAATATAGGTATATAGGCTGCAAAAACAATGTCCCGGGGGGGGGGTGGAATTGAACAATAGGTAAAAGGCTTTTTGCACACATGAATGAAATTACACACCTCTCTTGCCATGGTTGGTGAAACACAGAGAAATTGCAAGGAGGAAATAGTTAGAATGACCTCAGTTTCAAGGACAAATGGAGAAAAGACAATTCCAAATATATTCTAAAAAAAACCAACTAAAATGCATTAAATTGAAAGCCTTTGCAAAAATACGGATATCAATGGTCCCCTTTAAACCCATACCTTGATCACAACATTGTCACAATAATAGCGCTGATTAAAACATTGGGGCAAGCAAACATCACTGGGATTGTTGGTTCCTACCCTTTGACTAGTTGCTATCGTCAATACTAATTACCACAAAGTAGACTGTTCCTGCGTATCATTTCATTTCATGGAGAAGAGGCAAGAAAATGATGCTAAGATATGAAACAAAACACTTTTGTGAAACTTTCTCAGAAGAACCTAAATATTTTTTCAAAGGAAACATACTTCCATATTTAATCACCATACTATGCAGAATTAAGTGTGTCATCCAATACACATTTACTTGGAACTACGTTCACTGAATTTATTCATTTACTAAGAAATATATATTGGATTCACTTTATTAAACCTCCAAGCATCTGTGGGGACTAAAACAGAGTAACAAAAGACAAAACGCATAATGTTGTCTATCTCTTATTGCTTAATATTACATTTCCTTTGGTTTAAAACATAATCCAGCATGCCCCACAAAAATAATAACAGAACATTGTATAGCTCTCTTAACTGGATCAATAGCTGGACCGCACTATCAGATTACTTGATCTTAAAAAAAAAAAAATCTATGATACACTAAGAAATCTGTAGAAATGTGTCGGTTGTATCTTTAGTCAGCAAAAACACCAAAGCTAAAATAAAGGTTTGCCTCAACTTGTTTTCCATTTCATTAGAAGATGGCTTCATAAAGTCTGTCAAGATCCTACAGAAAACATTATATTTTGCTATACAGCTGCAAGCATATACATGTTCCTGCAGCCAGATATAATTGTCACTTACCCTGCTCATCCAGCAAGACATTATCAGGCTTTATGTCCCTAAAAAAGAAATTTAAAAAAGAGAGAAAATACATCAATAAAACCAAAATTATGACAATAAAGGTCTAGGGTAGGATATAAGAGCTTCATAAAGTATCTCACATTTGCTCTGTGCTCTGTAAATGTTATCAATGAGTGTCGTTCTACATGCAGTTATAAGTAGTTAAATCATTACTGGGATCATGAGTGCTAATTAAAATTAGAAACATAGTTTTGGTTTTGGTTTTAATTGATTTGTAGGCACCAAATTTCTTATAGTTTCCATGTTTCATGAATTTCTATCGTCCTCTGGCAGCAATATTATTTCTCCCTGCCTTGTCTTCTTTCGCCACAATCATCAATTTTGTATATAGTACTGCCAAAGAACAGAAAACTGTGCTAGTTCTCTCTTTAGTAAAGTTAACACAGTTTTATTGATGTATTGATTTAAAATATTTCCTACTTCCATTTATTACTAGCTGATTCCACATAATTGATGAAATTTCACAAACTGTAAGTCTGTTTTTAAAACAAGGAGGTACTGCCAAATATTCTTTGTTTCTAATTCAAGCAAATTGAATCATTAAAAAATAAACTGATTTTCAAAAAAGTTTTACTGTTAATTAATATAAAATAATGCCATACATACGCAGGCTCCCTTGAAGTCTATTTTGTTAGTTTAACTGGGAGCCACTTGCATTGTGCAATCATAGTTTACATTTGTTGGAGTGCTCAGTTTGAGCCATTTGATCCTCATCTTACTGGATCATCATCAGTCAAAATCTGGCAGCCTGACTCAGGTCATGGGTATTGTGAGAATAAAATACACATGGGGAGGAACAGTGGGGAGAGAATTCATAATGAGTTTCTGTTTCAATTTATTATAGACAAAAAACCCCAATAGCAAGTTACGAATATAAAGATTGCATTAGATAAATCAGTTTAACTAATAAGAATATTTCACAAATATAATATAAAACACTTCAAACCCTTTAATAAAATTAATATGTTATTAAAGACCATGTTTTTACACACATAATTAAACATCTGGCTGCTATCTCTGTAATTTTAAGATTTTCATCTGCAAATAAAATTGTAACATACTCAGAAGTATCTCTGGTTTATTTCTGGGTTGGTTTAAAAATATGCCGTATAACAACCTGCTGAAGACCCTTATAAAATTTACAATAGAATAAAATATGCTCCACCATTCAAGAACAATATCAATACAGGGAAAAAACTTTGAGAGACTGGGATTTTTTTTTAAAAACAAACAAACTACCATACTGAATATTTGATGAAAACGCATTTAATTTGGCTTTTGAAAAAAGCTATTCTGTAAACTGAAAAGTATATCTTTAATAAATTCAAAAGTTACAAGGGAACACAAGTTATAAAACTTTGGCTGTAGCCATTAATTCCTCTGTTGAATTAGGCAAGCCGTTGGCTGACTGTGAATGAAATAAATTCACATTAATGTAATAAAAGAGGTTTTTGCCAGAACTCAGAATTGACTTAGTGCTTTTTGGGGAGGCCTAGGACAGAACAGCAATATGTCGACTCTGTAAACCACTAAGAGAGGGCTATAAAGCACTATGAAGCGGTATATAATTCTAAGTGTTATTGCAATTTATACTTGTCAGGACTGACTGGCTGAATCCTCTGTGCAAGATCTCTCTGTGCTTGCCTATGGAAAGACACAATCCCTCCAAGCACTGGAAATGCTTGGAAATCCATCCCTTCACTGAGAACTACATAGCCAAAAAGGCATTAAGAGTTGTTAACCTAATCCTACGTAACTTTTTCTCTGGTAATATCACACTACTAACAAGAGCATACAAAACATTTGCTAGACCAATACTCGAATACAGCTTATCAGTCTGGAACCCACATTACATATCTGATATGAGAAAGTCCAGAAATATTTCACAAGAAGAGTTCTCCACTCCTCTACTCATTGTAGAATACCTTATGCCACCAGACTTGAAATTCTAGATCTAGAAAACCTTGAATTACGCCGTCTTCGGTCTGATCTAAGTATGGTATATAAAATCATACATTGCAACGACTTACCTGTCAATGAATACTTCAGCTTCAACCATAACAACACAAGAGCACACAATAGATACAAACTCAAGGTTAACCGCACCAAACTTGATTGCAGGAAATACGACTTCAGCAACAGAGTGGTCAGTGTCTGGAATACTCTATTCTGACTCTGTGGTTTTTTCCCGAAACCCCAAAAACTTTAACCTTAGACTGTCTACTATTTTCTCACCCCTTTCCTAAGAGGTCTGTAGGGGGCGTGCATAAGCGCACCAACGTGCCTACCATCCCTGTCCTATTGTTTCTTTTATTTTTCTTATATGTACCCAATTCATGTATTCATAACTATGTATATACTTATACCTGTTATCTTGTAAGCGATTGACAAATCAAAATAAATAAATAAAAATAAATAAATTAACAAGTATGACTGTTTCACTGAAAGGAGCAAGGGGGAAGCAAGTCAAGAAGTAAAAGAAATAAGGACATGTTTTATTTCTATTTAAATAAAGAAGACAACTTGATTCTCTAACCACTAGCCCAAAACTTTGAAGAATATGACTTACAATCAGGCTTTTTGATAGTTGATTGCAAGTAGTCCAGGCAGAGTAATTTAAATCACAGAAGGGAGAATAGGAGTCACTGTTTTCTTAATTTAAAACCTTCTTCCACTCCTGTATTGATGCTATAATTAGTTCACAAGGAGGGGGCAGGAAAGAATCCATATTTATTTTTGTCTCATTTATTTTGCAATTTATAATAAATGGTATTTATTCCTACTGTTATTCCTACAACAATGTGACACTGATCCAAATTAACTCTTTTTCTGTAGCTATGTTTTACTAATGAAAAAAGACTTAGAGAAATTCAAAATCAGATGACATCTCTTTCCCTTTTCTTTTGGAAAAGAAAAGTTCGCTTTCAGTTCTCTCCCAAATACAGCAAACTTTAAATGTAAAGACAAGAGTTTTCAAAAGAACGTTCCATATATTTTAACATGGTTTTAGGAATATTTAAGATATTCCAGATCTAATTGCAACTGAGAAGTTGCCAGGAAGAAGAGAGTGAAAATCTCATCATGTATCATGAATTAACTTTAGATATATATTTTTATAATTACTAATTACAGTGATTTAATCTAAGAAACGTTAAGGATTTTTTCAGACTGGATTGAAAAAAATATTATTTGGGCCTTTCTCCGATTTCATGCACCACATCTGAAAACTGTTTCTGTTTTGAGAGGCCATTTAGTAAAATGTGTTTGGTTCATAGCCTAGGATTTTTTCCCCCCAGTTTTTCAAGATATAAGTGAGAACATTCCCATAAAAAGAAAATCAATGACACCACTTACATACTCTAATATGGGGAAATGGCTTCAGATAAGATGTTCTTTAATTTGGTTTTTATATGACCTCTCCCTAACCACGCACATAAGATGCACAAAACAATCTATGTCAGGAGGAAACTCAGACTGCAGTTTCAGTGGTGTTGCTAAGATCCTTCCAGATGTGAACACCCTCTGCCCGTTTGTCTTTCAGAATCTAATATATTCCTGAGGCTGTGGAAAGTCAAACCTTGTCCCACTGTGTCATTCTCAGAAGTACATCACAGAGTGTACGGACTGACTGACTCATACAGTATAGAGCTACATGTACTGAAACAGCGTAATTTAGCCTTTCCTGCAAATGGGAGGATTTGCTCATAGATATACCAACACTCTTTCTCTCGCCTGTTCTAATTTACTATCAACGCTACTTGAGGACTGTTCACACTTTTCAATCAAGAGCCTTGTAGTTTCAGATATGCCCTGTGACTTAGGTTTTCATGTTATCAACAAGGGCTGGCATTCTGACTAGTATCAATGGTGGAAAACGAACATACTGTACCTGTTAAGTTCTGGGCTTCAGAGAAACCAAAGTCTTACCTTAGGCATGGGAGCCAGCTGGGTGACCTTGAGTAGCCTTTTCTTTTCAGCCCTAGGAGGAATTAGACTATGGCACAGCCCTTCCAAATACTGGTGCCAAAAACTTGCAAGGGCTTGTTCTGCTAGGAGCGACACTAACTTTAATAGCAATAGCACTTAGATTTATGTTTTACAATGCTTCACAGCCCTCTCTAAGCGCTTTACAGAGTCAGCCTATTGCCCCCAACAATCTGGATCTCCATTTTATTGACTTCGGAAGGCTGAGTCAACCTTGAGTCTGGTGAGAATTGAACTGGCAAATTGCAGGCAGCCGGCAGGCAGTAGAAGTAACCTTCAGTACTGCATTCTAACCACTGCGCCACCATGGCACATGTGATCCACACATGAAAAGTGTACATTTCAGTGATATCTGATTTCCAACTCAGTAGGCTCTTATGTAGGCTTGAGATTTCTATTTTCAAATGACAATGAAAGTAAATTCTCACTTTCCAAAATTTCATCTCAAGATAATTCTTGGTGATCTTTGTTTGGAATAAAATAAATAAACCTTCAGGAAGAGGACTGGATCAAATACATTATAATGGAACACATTATAATGGAACACCAGAGCATATTTCTAAACATATCTGTATTTGTGCATATTTTGAGTGTACAATCGTTTGCTAAGTCTTTCTCAAGTAATATTTCAGTACAATTATTGTTCTTTAAAGAATTGCATACAGATTGCCTGTGCAGGAGTGTATATTTTTATGTGTTTGCATGTATTTGTATATGTCTCTGAATGCATGTGTATATATTCAGATTTATAATTCAGTTGGACTGATTTTTTTTAAAAAAATTGGACAAACAGGGTTTCCACTGGGCATGACTTTTAAGCTATTTTCCCCCTTTAAAACTAAGGCCTCTGTGGTAAAGCAGATACTTTGACAAGAGGAGAAAATTGTCATGTAAGGGGAAGCTCTGGGAACACAGCCATCTCAAACAAGCTTAGCTTATTTCAGAACTTATTTTTTGCTATGAAACGTGGAATATCTAGTGATTAAGGCACCAATCTAGAAACCAGGAAACTTCAAACCTCGCCTTAAGCATGAAAGCTGGTTGGATGACTTTGGGCCAGTCATGCTCTCTCAGCCCACACTCCTTCACAGGGTTATTATGGGGAAAATAGGAGGACAAAGGAATATTATGTATGTCAGTACATTATTTATCAAAAAAATAAAGGTAGCATATAAACAAACAAACAAACAAACAAACAAACAAACAAATATACTATAACTTGCTTTCTTGCCTTTTATTTTTGTTCCTTTAGATTTTATTTTACTTTAATGACTTTTTACTCATTATTGCACATATTATCACAGAACAATTCCTATGGCAAACAGTATTCTGAGCAGACCCACCTAGCACAAAAAGCTACGGTAGCATTTTCACTATATTTTATCATTTCCAATTCACAAAGTATTGCTTAGTGGAAGAGTGCGTATTAAAATCCACCTCATCTTGACTCTAACTCTTTTGATTTTCTTTCTTTCCTTTTTCAGTCCCTTGAATTTGGTCCCTTGCATCACTTCATCTGCACAGAGTGACTAGATTGATGTAAGATGTAAGACAAGGGATGGGAAGGTGGGTTATGCGGATGTAGGTTATATAGATAGAATGCAACTGCCTTATCAATTAACAATTATAATGTGTTAGTAATGTGTTTGTTAAGATCTGAACAATGGTAATGAGCTGGCTACGCTGTATGCACTGAAGAAACTGAGCTGCAGTTCACAAAAGCTTATACAAGCAGTCCTTGGCATACAACAGTTCATTTAGTGACCATTCGAAGTTACAATGGCACTGATTTATGACCGTTTTTCACATTTACAGATATTGCACCATCCCCATGGTTATGGGATCAAAATTCAGCCGTTTGGTAACTGACTCGTATTTATGACGGTTGCAGTGTCACGTGATCACTTTTGTGACCTTCTGATAAGACAAGCCAAAGGGAAAGCCAGATTCATTTAACAACTGTGTTACTAACTTAACCACTGCAGTGATTCACTTAGAAACTATCGTAAGAAAGGTCATAAAATGGGCAAAGCTCACTTAACAAGTATCTTACTTAGCAACAGAAATGTTGGGCTCCATTGTGGTCGTAAGTTGAGGATTATCTGTACTTTTTAAGTAAAAGCACTTCTGGACTTTTCCTGTTTTTTTTCCCCCTCAGAAAGAATGTCTAAAAGGAATATTTTAGATGAAAGTCTAAGCATCTTTTCACATTTTGAAGATTCCCTTTGAATGCAAAGAGTAGTTCAGAGTTTCAGAATCCATGATTTAACAGTTAATCAGAATTGGAAGGGATCTTGTAAGTCATCTAGTCCAACCCCCTACCCAAGCGGGAAACGCTACACCATTTCTGACAAATGACAATCTCTTCTTGAAAGTCTCAAGTGATGGTGCTCCCACAACTTCCAAGGGCAAGCTGTTCCATTAGTTGATTGTTCTCACTGTCAGAAAGTTTCTCCTTATTTCCAGGTTGAATCTCTCCTTGTTCAGTTTCCATCCATTATTCCTTGTCTGGCCTACAGGCGCTTTAGAAAATAGCTTGACCCCTTCCTCTCTGTGGCAGCCCCTCAAATATTGGAGGACTGCTATCATGTCTCCCCTGGTCCTTCTCTTCACTAGACTAGCCAAGCCCAGTTCCTGCAACCGTTCATTGTATGTTTTAGCCTCCAGTCCCCTAATCATCCTGGTTGCTCTTCTCTGCACTTTTTCTAGAGCCTCAACATCTTTTTTATAATATGGTGACTGATGATCAGACACATTCTACCTTCCCCTCAAATACTGTCTCTGTCACAGCTGATTTCTTTTTTTTAAATTGCTTAAGAGAACATAAGTTTGCACATGTGTTATCATATGTAGATCGACCCACTGTTTTTCCTGCAGCGGAGAGAAAGGCAGCATCCAGATATAGCATAGTGAGAGTATTTTATTACCTAGATCAACTTCAAACTCCTCTTTCCACAAGCATCCTGTCCTGCTGTCCTAGTCAATTTTTGCCTCTGTCTATTCATCCAAAACAAGTTGCTTACAAGGATTTTAAAAAACATGCCCTTGTTTTCAAGGCTTCTCCCTCCCCAATGTTCTAGCCAACTTGTTAACTGATATTTTTCAAGCCACAAAAGTACGTTCGCAATCAACCAAACTTGACATTTTCCACACGTTTTGCAATCTTTAAACCAGGACCTATATTTTTCTCCTATAACTAGGGGAGGAAGAATAATTTCCAAAAATTGTGGAGGAAGGCAAACTTCCTTTTTTGCTGGACTAAAGTGACAACTGATCTGTCTGCTCTGTGCACTTGATTGACTTTACAAGAAATTACCTGAGCTTAATAGGCTAATTACATTGCTTCCAAGCACCTGCCATGGAAATTAGTTGAGCACCTTGTAATTTAATACACACTGTACAGAGAACATGGAAAACACCATGCAAACAGATAAATCCCCTTTCACTGAGAAAAAAAGGGAGTCTGCTAGTTTCTCTTTCACCAACTCATGTTTGCCAGCTAAGTAAAAGTCTGTATCATGAATCTGGATTATTTAGCTATTTTCTCCCATATTCTCCTCACCAGATCTTCTGATATTTTAAAAACATGGACTGACTTACGGCAGTCCCCACAGAGCAAACACTGACCTGCCCATCTCTTGAGGATTTCAAAGACAGATGTTGTATTCTACAGATAAGAGGTTGTTTTATCAATTTAATGCCACCTCGTTTGGGAATAAGGTTAATTACATGACTAGCAAAATCTTTCAGACAACCAAAACTATTTCATCATGTTACATTTGTCTCATTTATATAACCTGTTTTTCACACTGTGCTAAAGTTTTCAAAAGGCTTGTGATTCCCTCCCACGCTTGCCAAAAACTTTTGGATTTCATCATTTTGACCAGCTACCAAAGAGTTAATTGAAAGCAAGAGGCTTAAACTCTGAATTAATTTATGTCTTGAAGGCATGACACCTATTGCTTGCCAATCCAAATAGCCATCTCATTATCTAAATATTCTTAAAATGCCAACATACTATTTACAAAATGATTGGGGACAGGGGGCTTAAATGACAGGGATATCATTTACTATACTG
Source organism: Notechis scutatus (assembly GCF_049901735.1). Taxonomy (NCBI): domain Eukaryota; kingdom Metazoa; phylum Chordata; class Lepidosauria; order Squamata; family Elapidae; genus Notechis; species Notechis scutatus. The sequence goes on along the minus strand of NC_142010.1, from coordinate 87,726,745 downwards.
TAACATACATGCATTGGGAATTGAATCACTCATTTGAATTTTTATATTTATTACTTTTAATATTAATCAACAGCCAGGTATTTTACAGAATCGGGGCAAATAAATTGTTCTAGAATGAGAATTCTAGGAGAATTTCTTAATCCTACTGGTTAAATTTATAATTAGAAAAAAAGAAAGAAAATTGTGATTTATCACATAGTTGTGATGTATCCAAATAATACACAATGCACTCAAGTAGTTCACAACCTCCTGCATCTATTTTTCACCAATTATTCTGGCATCAAACATGGAATCTACCATAAGAGGGACAAAAAACTTACTTTTTCCAATGTTTGCTGGCATTTTGCCATCTTGTTTATTGTATAAAGTAAGTTTTAAGAACTTAAATAAAGTTTCAACAAAATGCCTTACTGCTCTTTTGAGTCCCCCTTATGGTATAGGCACCACCAGTTAAGAATCTTTTTACTAGCAGTTAGAAAATATCATGAAAGTATAATGGAATTCAGAAAACTTTAAGCTACACTATATATAAGTTTGAAATCAACATAACTGTAGAACTAACAGAATAACACAGTTGTAAGAGACCTTGGAAGTCTTCTAGTCCAACCAGAAAAAAACCCTATACCATTTCAAACAAATGGTTGTGCAATATTTTAAAAACTTCCAGTTTTGGAGCATCCATAATTTCTGGAGACAAGTCGTTCCACTGATTAATTGTTTTAACTGTCAGGACATTTCCTCTTGATTTTCTCCTTGATTAGTTTCCATTCATTGCTTCCTGCTTCTTGTCCTGCCTTCATTCTGCCTTTGGAGAATAGGTTGACCTCCTCTTCTTTGTGGCAGTCCCTTAGATATTGGGACAATGCTATCATGTCACCTCTAGTCTCCCCCCACCCCAATTAAACTAGACATACCCAATTTCTGCAACAGTTCTTCATATGTTTTAACTTCCAGTCTCCTACTCATCTTTGTTGGAATTGGAATTGCAAATGGCAACAAGGATAAACTAGTTCAATCTTCTGCCATGTCCAGGAAAACCAATTAAACCAGGTTGCTACCCAATCTCAGCTACTAAAAAGGAAAAACAAACCTCTTGGGATGAGAAACCATGGCCTCCATTGGTAGACTGTTGTAAAAAAAACACCTTATGATCAGGAATATTATCCTTGAGTTTAAATTAAATCTAGATATATGTGTTTATGGAAAATAGATCTTAAGCATTTTCCTTGTAATTGGCCTTTATGCATCTAAGTGTAGCAGCTATCTACAGATATAAGGGGGAAATTCTGCCTTCAAATGACATTTAGCACAATGGAAATTACAATTTCCAAGGGAGCAGGTGTCCTCCAAATAACAGATATACTGCAAAAACAACTGCATGCTCAAAAGGCCATAACATTAAACAAACAGGGTGACCGAATACACACTAAGCTGCAGGGAAGCACTTGTACACGCACACATAACCCACAGGGAAAACAAGTCCCTTGAGACAAAGGTCACAAGGGGAAGGGAAGAAAAGAGGAAATAAAAAGAAATCACCTACATCCTTCTTGGAAGTCACACTGAACAATTGAGCCTTTAAATGTTATAAACTTTACCTTTGACAAAAATGCTGTAAATGTTTAAATTTCTCAACCACTACTTCCTCAAAAAACAAAAAAATAAAACATCACAATAGCAACAAAGGGGAAAAAAGCCTCAGTCATTTGCAGAAGAGACTGGACAGTCACTTGTCTAAAATGGTCAGTGATGGAATTCAATTTTTTTTACTACCGGTTCTGTGGGTGTGGCTTGGTGGGCGTGGCAGGGGAAGGATACTGTAAAATCTCCAGTCAGAGGTGGTATTTTCCGGTTTTCTGAACTACTCAAAATTTCTGCTACTGGTTCTCCAGAACTGGTCAGAACCTGCTGAATACCACCTCTGCTACACATAGCTTTCATCTTTCAGTTAATATTCATATAATTAGATAATACATTGATAATTACCCATGGAACATGTGTAGGTGATTTCATGGCTGCCTCTTGTATGAAAAGTTAAATGCCAAAATATTCAATATATAGGGCAAAATATTCAATATATAGGGCAAATATTCTTGAATACTGCCCTATAAGTAGCATATCCATGCACATAGGCACCGCCCCCATTGCCTGCTGAATACCACCTCTGTATAGGATCTCCTGCTTGAGCAGTGGGGTGGACTAGAAGATCTCCCAGGTCCCTTCCAGCTCTATTTTGATTCTGGTGTCACTAATCATCAATGAAACTGGGAGACAAGTACAAGTTTAAAAGGCAATTTGGTGATCTAATGTGCAAAACTATTAGCAGATAAGTGTAGGATAAAGTCTATCCAGCACTTACAATTGACCTACCTGAAAAGGAAGGAAAAGGAAATATTGTTATGTAAATATTTAAAACTACCTTTGAAAATAAGATAGCCTATTTACATATAACCAAAAAAGCATACCTAAAATAGAATAGTTTGCCACATACAAACTGTGCACCCAGTTTATTGTAGCATGTTTCCTTCTCAAGGAATTCAAAAAATAATAGCCTGATGATAATGTAACTTAATCAAAAGTCTACTTTTATGAATTCAAATAGAGTGTTTTAGTAACATCCTATCTTCATAAAGGATACATCTTAGAAATCATACTTAGCATTGTTATAAATCTTCCATTCTGAAAGGTTTAATTTACTTTTAACATTATAGTGTTCACAGTTTCTGCTTCCTATTGTATAAATACCACTGTACTTGGTTATTATCTGTATTCTATAATGTAATGAAGTAATTGACCACTTTCTCAGAAAAAGAGAAATAAATAAATAAAAGATAAAAGCAAGAAAAACAACAACAACCAGCAAAAGTAGAAGTATTTGATCAGGTCTGGCAAAGATCCCCTTCAGAGCATACTGAAAGCTGCCTCAGCACATCAAGAAGCATGACTATTGTTTTCATTGCTGTGGTAAAAACATTAGCGAACATCTGCTGATGTAACAAGGCTGTAGCTGCCAGGGCTCCAACAAATCCCGCTCATTCAAAACAAAAGTCTCTAGCTGCATCTCAGAAAAACAAATTGGTTTATTAGAACTTGCCATGTTGGTGCGTTGCTGGGTGCAGCTGGTACACAATCACATCATACATTTCTCCCTTGACCTGGTCTTTCCCCCACCCCCTGGATGTGACTTCTCCAATAGGACACATCAGTCTCCAAGAGTCCATCATGCTCTCCAATAACCTTCTTATGCTCTGACAACTTTGGGTTGCTGAGTTGATACCTAGGCATTTTAAGAATTTCTCTGGCAGCTAAAAAGACCAAGGGATTATCTTTTAGTTGACAGTAGTACTGCTTCAGGATACCAAGACTGACATGTTTCCTTCAAAGCAGGGTGGGTCTATAGAGCATTCACATCAACAAAACAGTAGTGGTGACACACACTAGGGCTACTTCCTCTGTTCCTCTTAGCACAGCTCTGAGAGAAAATATTCCCTTGGAATTGTTTTTCAGGGCCAAAAAACATTAAAAAGGCTGATCCCCAGGGGTGGGATTCTACCGGTTCAGCCCATTTCTATAGAACCGGTAGCTCCGAAGAGCAGCTGACACCGAACCAGTTCGCTGCGATGATCGTCTGGTCATCTATTTGGCCCACCTGCCCGCCCAGGTTCTAGGCTGTCCTTTAGTCTCTGTGTTTTCCTCCTCAGCTGCTTTGCGTAGCACAGCGGAGTGCCGCTCATCAGCTGGAGCAGGTGAATGCTTACCAGACCCAGTAATTTGTAAGTAGTGTGCATGCGTGCATTTGGCGTGCACGTGCGCAAAGCGAACCTGATGCCACAATAAATGGGGGAAAGGAGAAGGTGGCTGCTCTTGTGTTGCACCACTCCAAACCCTCATTGTTATCAAATGTCCAGCGGTCTGACGTTTTGTTATTTTTACCCTAAACTATCTTCTGGACTTATATTTTAAACCCCCCTTCCCTCCTTTTGTATAATCTTGGATGTACATAGGAAACTGAACGTAGAGTGAAGTAATATTCAACCACATTTCACAACATCCCCCTAACCATCTTATTTTATTTTTTTAATTTTTGCATAATATTCAGCCCAAAGAACAAGTCAGAAGAATTTTAAATTTGATCTTCATTTTTTAATATTTTAGTGGATCCTGAAAAGCAAAATCCTGCAGTTATTTTAAGGAAATGAAGAATCCAGTGCTCTGGGAATAAAAAGGCTGGATTACACAGTAATAATGAGCATGTACCGAAAAGAGAATTCAGTGCCTTTTGTAATTCAGAAGCAATGAAACATTTGTGTAATTGGACACATGCATTTGACAGGATTTCATTTAGTTAGAATCCAGTCTCATTTCAGCCTGTGGAGTCTTTCTTTCCAAAATAGTATTTTATTGTTAAATTGATCTAACAGTGTTAAAATGACATAAACCACTGTGCAATGTATTTGCAGGCATTTTTCATTTTTATGAAATACAGAAGTTAGCTTGAGATAGGCAAAATAGGGGTATCAGATTCACATTCCCATCAGTTAGGAAAAATCTAAAACCTAAAATGTAGCATTAAACAGAGTATTCATACTTTGTTATATAGCTAAGCTCGTGAGAGAATTCAGTTTTAGGAATCAGTGAGAAAGTTTGTCAAACATTAATTTATCAACACAATGAAGTAATGATCTCAAAGTATCTAATTATTTAACTCTACTCAAGTGGTCCAATAACTCCTTATGAAAAAAGACAACATATGTCTGGCACCAAATTCAATCTTCAATCTTCTTATAGTTATCATCTGATATTTCCATCACATTGGATAAGGCCATCCAGCAAACTTATCAAGTAAGCTGTAACACATAACTCCACTCCTCAGCACAACACTTCACTGATCAGAGGTGGTATTCAGCAAGTTCTGAACAGTTCTGGAGAACCAGTAGTGGAAATTTTGAGTAGTTAGGAGAATGCCCACCATGCCATACCATGCCCACCAAGCCATGCCCACAGAACCGGTAGTAAAAAAATTTGAATCCTACCACTGTCGCTGATCCCTTAATTGGTCTGGAAACCAAAATGGTCAAAGATGTAAGCTACAAAAAAAATAATAACCCTTTCTTCTCTCAACATCATTTTGAATCTAGGACCATTCTTGCTAATAACAATAAAGTAAAAACAGGCAAGCCACAAACCGAATTATTTACATATTTATCAGGCTTGTTTGTATTTTAAATGAAACCATCCATCTTTTGGCCAGTTTCCAATTTCAAACCTGTGCTAAATAACTGGAATCTTTCTGTCTCGCCAAGTGTAATTTATCCTCATTCATTATTTGTTGGCTGGGTGAACAGGTGCACAGCAGAAAAAGTTAATCTTATACCTTCATTACCAGCCCACTTGGCTTTGAAACACCTCTGACTCTGAAGGTACAACACAAGCAACTGGATTTGTCCAGGTACAACAGTTAAATACAACAGAACGGAACTCAGCTGTGTTGTTTTTAAAATGTGTACCTACAGACAAAGTTCCTGAAAAATATGCAAACTGCAGCAAGACAATTCTAACCCTGCCCTGAAGCCTGAAAGACATTTCAGCATGGAAGTTGCAAAGACATCTCTTTGAGTGCTTTTTAGATTACATTTTTAAAATGCTGTTAATTTAAAACTGTCTGTTTACCTGATCACTTTCTAATTTCTTTGAGTAAATATGATATATTTTGAAAGACTATGTATGAAATGTTTCATCTCTTTTAAATCCTACATACAATCTCTTTGATTTTTGTTGTTCAAGTCCTGCCCGATAAAGAAAGGCCACACACCCTCAGCCAAATAAAATAAAAGATTTCATTTCTGTCTTTTATCTTAAAACCACTAGTTGATAGTTCTATCAGTTTGAATGATTTGGATAATTTCAATGCCCATTTTACTTTAATGAAAGACATACAATTTGACCAAACCTAAAAGAAATCCCAAGCACATAGAAAACATTTATCTAAAAATAGAAAATTCATGTAAGCCCTTCAAACATTCTAACCAATTGCATCAGTCTAGAAAGTTTCTCAAAATGGTGGTATTCAGGCATTGAGGGTTGTCTTTTCATTCTTCCCAACCAGCATGTCCATCCTTTGGGATGATGGCGGAAATGGTGATTGAATATATCTAGGAACTTGGAGAATGTTGTACAAATGTACAGCATGGAGAATTGAACTTGGATTCAATATCACTCTATCATTCTACTTCTAAAATATACTAAAGAAGAGAGAACAATAATGGTGAAGTCATCCAAATGGACAATATTTCTGGGTTGTCTTTTGGAAGCTTTTAAAAATATCATATTTTGTATGTGTATATATACACATTGTGTGTATGTATGTATGTATTGTATGTATGTATGATATAATATAAAATGATTTCTCCATTTTATATTGCCTTCCTATTAAAATTCACTGCCATGAATTCTGGGGGTTACATAAAAGGATTTGGGGGCCCTTCCTGAAGTTTGCTTGATGCTAATTCCAATTAGTCAGTTTTGAAGACTGGCAAAATATAGGACAGAAGGCTATGCACACAAAATTGTACCTTCTCCTGTAGTTTTTAAAGGCATGGGAATATTGCTTTAAATATGAATGGTCTTCTTTTTGACATTTATTCATTTCCTCTACAAGCATGCAAGCACTTGATTGCTTTAATTCAAATGATATACATATCTGTAGAGGAAATGTGGAAACTGAGCGTAATATGTTTGCGTGCTTACATACAAAGTTTCACTGAACTAATATAATTTCAAGTAAAAATGTAAAAAAAAATTCAGAAATAGTTAGAACTTCTGGAATGCTAGCAGGTGCAAGGCAAATTTAACTGAAATGTTGAATTAAAGATGAAATGCATTCCATATTAGAATAATATATATTCAGCATTTGAAAATTCAGTACACAGCAAAGTTCAAATAATTGGAACTGACCAGAGGTGGTATTCAGCAGGTTCTGACCAGTTCTGGAGAACTGGTAGCGGAAATTTTGAATAGGTCGGAGAACCGGCAAATACCACTTCTGACTGGCCCTGTCCCCATCTATTCTCTGCCTCCAGAGTCCCAGCTGATGGCTGGGTCTTCTTTTGTTGCCCTGCATAGGAGAAGGGAGCTGGAAAGCAGGTTAGTGGGGTGGGGAGGGAATAGGATTTTGAAGTATCCTTCCCCTGCCACACCCACCAAGCCATGCCCACCAAGTCACGCCCACAGAACTGGTAGTAAAAAAATTTGAATCCCACCACTGGAACTGACCATGGTTCAATGAATGATCCTTCTGATGTACAAAATATCATCTGAATGGGTTTTTAACACCTTTTCTTTAATCCCTAAATTCAGGAATTATTCAATTAATCCATGCCCAATTGATTAAACTCAGATATTTTCTCCAACCTTCTTTTTAAAACAGTATCACAAATGTCAGTTACATTTTCCATATGCCTTTATAACACAGAAAAGCAAAAGATCTATGTACAAACAAATGTGTTTAAATGTTTTAAATAAAGGGAAAATAGATATTCATGACATCTTAAAATCATCCAATTTATATCTTAAGTCTAGTTTTTTAAAATTAAAAATAATATTTTCATTATCAATTTAAGTGTATTTACATAGGGCAGAATTCTATTACCACTTTGTTTTTTACTTCTAAGTCCTAAATTACTTTTAAGTCCTAAATAAGTAAGTCCTTTCTACTAAATTTTTCCTAGTGATATTACTCTACAACTTTATTAGGTATTAAAGACTCCCAGATGAAGTGTAAATCCAGTAAATACTGATCACAATCTTTCCCAACAATATTTTCAATATATTTCTTAAATAGCTATCCTCCATGTTTCAAGCCATTGACATAATAAAAAAAAAAAAATGAAAATCAAGTGATTTTAAAATAATATGGAATATTATGCCAGAGGAAGAGGAGAGGATAATGTATGGTGTGATACAAATTGGTTTTCTAGATGTGACACTTGTAATGTTTGTTTGAAATAATGGGACTTACAGAGACTCAAATGTGGCCAAAGAGCTAATCTTAGAGAATCACCTGTCAGAAAGATTGATGGATACAAACTTCACTTTGTGAGTTTTGGTGTTGTTGTTTTTACATTTCAGTGTTTGTGGAAATCCTTACAGAAGCTATTTTGTAAATGCAAAATATTAGGCCAGAATTATTTTTAAGAAGCTTCACTTATATGTAATGAATCTTTCTTTAATATGTAATAGTTGTTTCTTTAAACTACCGCATCTTTGTGGAAGTTGATGATGGTTTATAGAGGAACGGTATAGAGCACCGGTGACTTTTCTATTTCCTCTAAAGTGTTCCTAGTGCATATTTCTTTCCCAGAAGAAGGAAAAGCTCATAGGGCAGGAGTTCCAACAAAAAAAGTAAGTAACAAAAGGTTAGCATTATTCATCACATTTCTCATGTTCAAATTGCTTTTCAGGAACTGTTTTATTTACAGGTTCCAAAGACTGATATGTCTATATTTTTACATGGATGTATATGGAGTAGCCAAGCTTAAATACATTGATTTAAATGAATTTGTATCTCTAAATCACTTGAGCAAAATATTCTAAATTTAGAAATAACAGAGTTGATATACAGGAATTCATAGAAAGCTCTAAAAGCCAGACTATCCTATTCATTCTCAATCACATATTCTCCCATTTTAATACACACACACACACACACCATGGAGACGTCTTCGGACAGCGCTGGCTGTTTGGCTTTGTAACTGACATGAGCACCACCCCCTAAAGCTGTAAACAACTAGCACATATGTGCAAGGGGAACCATTACCTACACATACACACAAATGCACACACACACAAACCAGCCAAGTTATTTAAAAAAAACCACATATACATGAGTATATTCATTCTTAGAATATGCATTTCTTTGTCAAAAGTTTTTTTTTAAAGTATACTTTTTTCTAAAAAGTATGTTTTCTAATAAGGACATTTGTTTTACCAAATACTTGAAGTATTATTTTGGGATTCATGTATTTTTATGGATCATAAGTATGTTTTCTAATAAGGACATTTGTTTTACCAAATACTTGAAGTATTATTTTGGGATTCATGTATTTTTATGGATCATAAGTATGTTTTCTAATAAGGACATTTGTTTTACCAAATACTTGAAGTATTATTTTGGGATTCATGTATTTTTATGGATCATATTAAAAAAACACTAGTTTGGTTTAGTAGTTAAGGTTCTGGACTAGAAGTGGGGAAACCTGAATTCTAGTCCTGCCTTGGGCATGGAAGCCATCTGGGAGACTTTGTGCCAGTTCTCTCTCTTAATCATAGCAAGTATGACCTGGCAAACCATCATGTTCCAAGAAAATTGCATAGCTCATACAATTATAGGGCTCGAAAAGATCTTGGAAATCTTATAGTCCAATCCTTTCTCAAGGCAGGAATCATTTGTTAATGTAGTTACTAGGAATCAGGAGGAAGGGAGGGAGGGAAGAAGACATTCTGTTTTCTGTAAGACGGTAAATAATCTATTCACAAACTAGATATACTCTGTATGTTTATCTACCATTACAAGACAGGTAGTTATGTAAGGTTTCGATGTATTGCAGAATAGGATGGTCACTTATAAAAGAAGATACAAAAGAAAATATTTGTATTAAGATATTCAGTTTGCAAAATACTTGTAAAATTTCTTTTAAAATATATTGTTGGTTCAAATCTGTTTGTTTCAGAGAGTACTGTGAATACCACACAGTCACAAATGTTACCTAAAAGGGAGACACATAGGCTTGTATCGTACTACTGAAATTCAATCCATCTCAGTTTCAGTGGTCCAGCAAGCCATCGTTTGATACTCACTGGAAACATTAATGTAACTCTCCAGTCCATGACTCACCTGTGGATGATATTCCTGCTTTGGAGATAATCCAAAGCCAGTGCTAGCTCACAGATGAATAGTTTCACAGTCTCCTCTTCAAAACGGACATTTTGTTGCAGGTGGTAACGTAAATCTCCTCCAAGAAGCAGATCCACCACCATAAACATGTCTTCTTCATCCTGGAATGAGTACCTGGAAAAGGATGCACAATACTTAAGAGAAATATGCAAAATAGTCCATTGGTTAGAATGTTGGCTTGCCAGGATTCTGTTTCAGGACAACATTTTGTGGATGCACAGCATAATAAATCATAAAAAAGAAAGAGGTTCAAAGAAAAAGAAGAAAAGAAAAGCAGACAGAAATCTATAATCTAAAATAGTGTGACCTCACACTATATTGATATGATTCACCTGGCTCTTAATGTTTGTTGAAATAATACTTTTATAAAAAGATGTGTTGCTATGTCCTGACTAATAATTAGTATGGCATTTCTCATTTTGAAGGCTACCATGTATTGTTGTTGGAAACAGTTTTGCTTCATTTGATAACGAAGTTCAGTGATAACATGAAAAAAATAGTGCAAACATATGAGTATATATTACTATTTTGTATATTTCCAAGGTAAGCTTTGTCACTAGACAGAAAAATTGTAGAACTGACTCTTGCTATAAATTCAGTCCTGCTGCTAATTTCTTATACTCCTTTTTATACATTCTCCCAAAACTTCCTCTCAAGATCTACTCTAATCTTTAAAATGCCAGCAAATTACATGTGGTCCAAAAAAAAAATCAATACATTTAATCTTGGAATAGTCACTGTTTTTAAACAAAGAGGAAAGTTAGCTGCTGCCAAGCCAAGGGATTCCCTAAGGAGGCACATAATTAAATACAAAGTAACCACATTATCTTTAAGTCAATGAATGAAGTAAGATTCATGAGAATAAGAAGCAAGGCAAAAGTCTATACTAGATTTGGCATGCTATCTGAAAATTATGGGCATAGTCATGTTGAATTTATGTTTACCAACAAAGAAATAAAGGGAGATGTTTACTTTGTAGGTAAATATAAATTGGACACAAAAATAGTTTGTCATTAAAGCGACTGCCTGCGAAGGCTCCCGGATTGGGGCTGAAAGGCCAAAGCAGAAGCAGTATGCTCCTCCATCCCATAATTGGGTAGACCAGGTTAGCACAAGATGGTGAAGAACTTCTCTAAAAAATCATCTCTTCGGAATCAGAAATAACACATAAACTAGTCTACTATGTTGGATTTATATTGCTCCCTCAGGACAGGTTGATAATCCAGGGCCCCTCAAAATTTTCAGAACACCCTGAAATGATAAACGAGTTTATATACCTCCCCCCATAAATAAAACTGATCAGCTCATTGAAGTTATGGTTGGGCTAGAAATAAAGATGATGAATAATTTTAATAATTAAAGTATAATTATGTTTCTCAAACTTTGCAGGAACACAGTCACCCGTTGCATATTTCTGGAGGCAAAATGACAATGCTGTCAAAATTTAATCTTGATTTCTGGGCAAGCCTACAGCCTGCTTATGCAGACAAAGCAAGCAGCAAAGCTGGGAATAAGTCTTAAAATTGCTTTTAGTTTGGCTACACAAATCTATATTGTGTTTTAACAAAACTCATAACCTTCCCTCTTACATACTGCTCATAACCCCCACAGAGTCATGATCCACAATTTGAGAAATTATAATATAATTCAACAATAAAAAAAACTTTTCCCAGATTCAGTCCTGCCCAGTCCTGGAAATTTTTTAACAGCCTAAAATCCTGCAAAACATAGACCAATTTTACCTTATCTCTAAATCAGGAGTGTCAAACTCGATTTCATTGAGAGCCACATCAGAGTTGTGTTTGACCTCGGGGGCCAGGGTGGGCATGGCTGGCTCAACATTATTTGTGTTGGGAGCACTTGTGGTGGCCTGAGCGCTCTGCCAGTGAAAATGAGCTCCCAAGCTCCATTTTTGGCTCCTGCAATCCTCTGCCAGCAAGAACGGAGCTCTGGAGGGTCACACGCAGCCCTCCCGACCTCCACTATCATCACAGGCTGGTCCTTCAGTGTTTTCAAGGTGGCCTCGCAGGCCAGATCTAAGAACCTTGAGTTTGACACCCCCCCTCTAGATTATGATAAGCTAATCAGTCCTAAATCTGTTATGTTTTAATGTTAATGTTATATTGTCAATTTTCTACAAATACACACTTACTACTAGAAAATCTGTATATGAGGACGTACATAATTTCTTGAAATATAAGATTTTTGAAAACACAAATAACTCTATATAATTTTTTTAAAAAACCACCAATAGATAATTTTTAAAACTCATCCTATTCCTATATGCTGTTTCTTAGCCATTCTTCCCATATAATGCATTGTGCAATTTATAACAGAACAGATGCTGGTAGATTCCAGTCACTGCTTCCCATCTACTCCATGGCAAGATCACTTCTGGTGGATCAAGTTAATTCATTCTCACTGCAAATCACAAGATTTTTTATTTTGTTTTGCATCCTTAGAAATAGAACAAGCAGTGGTTGGACTCAGAGTAAAGCAGCTTTCAATAAAAAACAGTAATCACACATAATTGAATATATGTTTACATTTTAAAAAAATATTTGCAACTCAGTATACTTCTAGATTCATAAATACTTGCACATCATGGCAAAAGGTATGAGAAAGACCAAACTATTTCCTTACTGTATGAGCAGTGAGCATAGGACTGCAGTGCATGAACCTTTTCAAACCACAACTCATTGTATTTGTTTTGCAAATAAATATGGCTCTACTGTAGAAAACATACAAGTGAAACTCGAAAAATTAGAATATTGTGCAAAAGTTCATTTATTTCAGTAATGCAACTTAAAAGGTGAAACTAATGTATGAGATAGACTCATTACATGCAAAGCAAGATAGTTCAAGCCGTGATTTCTCATAATTGAGATGATTATGGCTTGCAGCTCATGAAAACCCCAAATCCACAATCTCAGAAAATTAGAATATTACATGCAATCAATAAAACAAGGATTGTACATAGAATATCGAACCTCTGAAAAGTATAAGCGTGCATATGTACTCAGTACTTGGTTTGGGCCCCTTTTTCAGCAATTACTGCCTCAATGCGGCGTGGCATGGAAGCTATCAGCCTATGGCACTGCTGAGGTTTTATGGAAGACCAGGATGCTTCAATGGCGGCCTTCAGCTCTTCTGCGTTGTTCGGTCTCATGTCTCTCATCTTTCTCTTAGCAATGCCCCATAGATTCTCTATGGGGTTCAGGTCAGGAGAGTTTGATGGCCAATCAAGCACAGTAATCCCACAGTCACTGAACCAGGTTTTGGTGCTTTTGGCAGTGTGGGCAGGTGGCAAGTCCTGCTGGAAAATGAAATCAGCATCTCCATAAAGCTCATCTGCAGAAGGAAGCATGAAGTGCTCCAAAATCTCCTGGTAGTTGGCTGCATTGACCCTGGACTTAATGAAGTACAGTGGATCAACAAAAGCAGATGACATGGCTCCCCAAATCAACACAGACTGTGCAAACTTCATACTGGACTTCAAGCATCTTGCAGTGTGTGCCTCACCATTCTTCCTTCAGACTCTGAGTCCTTGGTTTCCAAATGAGATGCAAAAGTTGCTCTCATCAGAAAAGAGGACTTTGGACCACTGAGCAACAGACCACTTCTGTTTTTCTTTAGCCCAGGTAAGACGCTTCTGACATTGTTTGTTTTTTCAGGAGCGGCTTGACAAGAGGAATATGACATTTGAAGCCCATGTCCAGGATCCGTCTCTGTGTGGTGGCTCTTGATGCACTGACTCCAGCCTCAGTCCACTCCTTGTGAAAGTCCCCAACACTTTTGAATGGCCTTTTCCTGACAATCCTCTGCAGGCTGCGGTCATCCCTGCTGCTTGTGCACCTTTTTCTTCCACACTTTCCCCTTCCACATAACTTTCTATTAATGTGCTTTGATATAGCACTTTTCCAACTTCTTTTGCAATTACCTTTTGAGGCTTTCCCTCCTTATGGAGGGTGTCAATGATGGTTTTCTGCACAACTGTCAGGTCAGCAGTCTTTCCCATGATTGTGATTCCTACTGAACCTGACTGAGAGACCATTTAAAGGCTCAGGAACCCTTTGCAGGTGTTATGGCTTTTTTAAAAATAGTTTTTAATTTTTATTCTTTAAAAACAAAAAAATGAAAAATCTCATTTCCATTAACAGTTATTGTGTCATTGTATATACATGTTTCTTATTTTGTGACTATACAATATTTTTATCCTTATCCTTGTGGGTGTTATGTCTTAATTAGCTGATTAGAGTGGGACACTTTGAGCCTAGAATATTGAACCTTTTCACAATATTCTAATTTTCTGAGATTGTGGATTTGGAGTCTTCATGAGCTGCAGGGGTGGGATTCTGCCAATTTGCACCTATTCACTAGAACCGGTTGTTAACATTCTAAGCTGTTCGGAGAACCGGTTGTTAGAAGAAATTACTGCCCTAATCCTGTAAGGAAGGCAGGAAGGAAACATTCTGATGTTGCTTAGAGAAACTGCCTCTCCATTAACCCTTATTACATTCTTGGCAGGACTAGACTTCCTGTCTCAGGAACTTCTCTGAAGTTTTTTTTCCCTTCCTTTGCTAGTACTTTGCTTGTGTGGAGTGACCATTCAAAGTTACAATGGCACTGAAAAAAGTGACTTATGACCATTTTTCACACTTACGACTGTTGCAGCATCCCCAGTCATGAGAGGCCAGGCGAGGAGATGTGTGCCTCGATGTGAGTGATATTGAATTGGCCACGCCCAGCCAACATGACCACCAAGCCACGTCCACCCGGTCACATGACCACCAAGCCACACACACCAACTAAGCCACGCCCACAGAACTGGTTGTTAAAAAATTTGAATCCCACCCCTGATGAGCTGTAAGCCATAATCATTTCAATTATGACACATCACAGCTTGAAATATCTTGTTTTGCATGTAATGAGTCTATCTCATATATTAGGTTCACCTTTTAAGTTGCATTACTGAAATAAATGAACTTTTGCACGATATTCTAATTTTTCAAGTTTCACCTGTAGACTGTAAAACTAAAAACAAAGAAACGTAATTGCTTAGTTACAGATCAAGAGAGTCGTTATAAAAACTGTCTCAGAAAGTATTAGGGGTTTATTTTTAATTTTTTTTTTTTTGCTCTGCTGTGTCAAGATTAAACATCTGAATTAACTATTTGGTTGGTAATGCTACAAATGTAAGTGTTTCTGAACAAGTGGTGCAGCATTATTGCAACCCTTGGAACTGGTATCGCAGTAGATTGGTAGTGTGGTTTTAATATCCTGTTCAACAGAGAAAGGTATAAGAAATCAATCTGGTGCTCAATTGAGTTGTTACATGTTCTCTACAGGAATCTCCATCAACCTAGAAGTTTTAGGTTGTTTGTCTTTTCAAACAGGAAAGAGAGAAAGAGCAAACAATTCCTTAAAGTGCAGCCTGCCAACTTCAAAATAATTCTTTCCATTACATGCAGGACTGAAAGACTGCTGAGCATCAAATGTCCTAAAGGTCAGAAAATCAGATACTTTGCTAGTGCATAATCACAGTAGATGGTTTCTCCCCAGGTTGTCTCTTTGTATTCATCAATATCGCACAGATAAAAGCAACTTCCTGAATCTCTATTTATTTGTTTGTTTGTTTAATAAATGTTTATGCCACCCATCTCACTCTGAAAGCAAAAAAAAAAAGTCTTTGGCATATTTATGTGGCTTTCATTCTGGAAAATAGAGCTCTTTTGTACTTTGTGACCAGTTTATGTAGATAACCAACAGCTGTCAGCATACTATTGTCTAAGAGAGAAAAATATCTGTTTTCTTGTAAATATAATCCATGTGATCTTTTAAATCTCCTTGGGAGAGTTAACAGCAGCGGTACCAACAACAACATGGGTAACAATACAATTGTTACAGGAAAACAAGACAACCAATAGGAGAGAGAATTGCAAGAAATAAATGATGAAGAAAACATCAGTAAACAGGGCTATTGCTGATCACTATCGGTAAAAGAGAATATTTGCTGCTCAGGGTTGAAATGAGGGGTCCTTGATGCTCTCTGCATTTGGTTGTTTTCTTGCAGGCGTTTCATTAGCCAAACTAGGTAACATCATCAGCGCTGATGTGAATGTTGTTATCTGATGTGGATGATGTTACGTAGTTTGGCTAATGGAATGTCTTCAAGAAAACAACCAAGCTTAGTTGATCGCTGTGTAAGTAGAGTTGTAAATAATAAATCAAGTGTCCTTTCAGTCCAGCTTCTTTCCTGGAATTCATGGGCATATCCATGTAGTTTCTTAACAATAATAGAGAAGAACATTGCCTTCTCCTGGGATGATAACGATGATGACGATGATGTTTGTTACTTCCTACTGTAGCTTACAGTCCAAAGATTTCCTGGAGATTTTCCACCCAAATACTAACCAGCATGATCCTGGACTAGGTACTGCCATTGGCTGAAAAATAAACCACCAATTCAATTACACTGATGGTGCTTTATAACCAGGCAACAACTAGCAGTAGCTACAACTCTGAGTCATGATTCTTTCTTCAGAACAGATCCAGGAAACTTTTTCATTAGAAAACAGATTAACTCAAGTAGACGCTTCGCAGAAATGTGCAATGCAAGGTGACATCATTGCCATTGTGTTCAATTTATATGAGATTAGGGTCTGAATTGTTCCAGAAACTGACAAAGAAAACCCAGAATTCTAAAACATGATTGATAAATCGAGATCATAATATAATAATAATAAAAATTATTTAAAGGCCTTTTTTCAACCAATGCTCTAAGCAAAACAAAATCTAGTACTGGGACTCATTCTATTACCTTACATTTTATTTTTAATGTTGAAAACTACTTAATTATGTTTATGGGAAGGATAATAACAAATAACAGCATTGGTAATACAAGCTCTAATTCAAGTTTGCAAACTTGCTTTGAATTCAGCCCAGCTTTCAAAGAGAATAGCAAAACCTCAACTTTTTTTTTTTTTAATGATTGTGCCATTCAAAACTGCTTGTTTAGAAATCTTTCTTCTTAAAGAAGAGAAATATGTAGCTCAGGGAGGAACCTCTCCAAGATACCTCTCACAGTTATTGCTATTAAGTCTGGTTTCTCCCAGTCTATATGTGTACTTTTGGTTTTTCTTGCCTAAGTGTAAGACTTTACTTTTCTCTACCCTGAAATTCATTGTGTTAAATAGAGCCTAGTGTTCAAGTCTGTGAATATCCATCTGGATCCTGAGCCTATCATCTAGGGTGTTGGCTATTCCTGCCAGCTTATTATCATCCACAAATTTGCTAAATTCCCCTTCTATTCCCCCACCCCTCATCTTCCCACACCACTTCTGTGTGAAGTGTCAGAAAACAAGGGAGTGCAGAAGTGTTCGTTTATTTGGGGATGCTACACAGGAGCAACTGAGAGATGGAAATCCAGTCTGATGAGTACTAGCTACATGTAGGGAGAAACTAAAACTCTCCTCTCCATAAGGTTCCACCTAACTGAGATCCTCCTAGGATAATTTATTTTGATAACCCGACCTTGCAGGTTTTGTATATTGCTTTGAGCGGAGCATCTTTTGTAACTGGCTCTCACTGTGAAGGTTTCTTAAAAATATCAACCCTTGCTTGACTCTGACAATGAACACTGCCTTGCTCAATGAAAACAGTGTTTGCTACCCACAGGAACCCAATTCCTTTTGAATTCAGAATGCATTTACAACAGTGCCACAGTCTGATGGATTTACAACCTTGACCCACTAGTTAAGTAAGTCCAGCCTAAAGGGCCAGGCAATAAATTCTCACCAAGGCAGACATAAAAGCATAGACCTAAGAAGATCCATGGTTCAATAATTTTTCACATCTATGACAAAAGACAATCCAGTTTGAATGAAGGTTTAGCTCTGTAACTTCTGCTTAAAGAGGCTGGCCTGGCCATGATGAGAGAAAATCCCTGTTTAAATTCTAACACAAGTGAGTTACCAAGAATGTGCCTGAGTTTTAATGTGATGTGTGCCCAAAGTATCAATTCAAATCCATGTGTTTGTGTCTACTTGCTCAGGGAAATTAATTTACCTTCTTTTTGGTATTGACTGCCAAAAATATATTATTTATAGTTGATAGCCAACAGCTCAGAGAAGCAGGGGATGGCAGGTGTTATTTATTGCTCCAGCTAAAAGAGCATCATAAGATGCCCTCATTTATCATGTTGTCTGTTTTCTTCACTGAGCATTCAATGAGTGCTTGTAGACAGGGTCTCTCTAGTGACAGGCTACCACTTTCTGCTTTAAACAAGCTGGATGGGCTAAACAGGGAAAAATAAGCACTAAGAAAATTAAACACCAGAGGAGACAAATAGCTGAAATCTTGTACTTGCTGGGAAGACTCATGAAAAGGAACAGAGGCACCTGGGGATCAAACCAAATGAAATGATAGCACCACTTACCTTGTACCAATTTCTTTTCAAGCAGTGCATATGGGCAATTCAACAGCAGAAAAACTGATAGGGAAGAGCTGCCATAGGACTCTCCCATCTCAATTTTCTGTATGAAAAAAACTGCTAAGGAGAAACAGGTTTGAAGGTGGAGGGTGGGAGGAAGGATCACAGGTAGGGGAGAGGTTTAAATTAACCACTTCTGTGTTTTAAATATGAATTAGGAAGCAATCCAGATTTGACACACTGGTTGGTTGCTAGATTTAGAGATGGGGCGTTGGTCCTACCTGAACGCTTCTTCTTGGGGAGCCGAAGGGAGAATCCAGGATGGGTAGTCTCTAGCCTCATAGCTCTGCAGACCGAGTTGAAAACTGAGGACACACCCCCTGGTAATGGTCCCCAGTTCTGAACAACATTGAAGCGAATTCAGCTGCTCCTCGTCCTCTAACAGATAGCCTATTTGATACTGTGAGAAAAAAACATTTCTTCCCTACTCCGACCAGACAGAATACAGGGTAGGACTGGATTCTCCCTTTGGCTCCCTGAGAAGAAGCGTTCAGGTAGGGCCAACGCCCCTTCTCCACTGAGCCAAAGGGAGAATCCAGGATGGGACATATCAAAGCTGGCTGACGGCTGTCCTACGGGAGGGAACTGGATTGGCTGGAGGTCCCCACTTCTACATGAACTCGTCTTCCAAAGGACACCTCTGCTGAGGCAAAGGAGTCAATTTTATAATATCTTATGAATGGGGTCACAGATGACCAAGTCGCAGCTCTACAAAAGTCCAGAACCGAAGCCTGCATTGCCCAGGCTGCAGTGGTCTCCGGACTCCTGGTTGAGTGCGCAGTGATTCTCCTGGGCACAGGAGCCAGGAACTCATAGGCCTTCGCAATACAGGCTCTAAGTCAGCGACCCATGGTAGATGGTGTCATTCTGCGACCCAAAGTTGACGGCTGAAAGGAAATGAACAGGGCTTCAGTCCTCCTAAAAAAGGAGATCCTTTTGATGTAAATACGGAGGGCCCTCCTAATGTCCAAGGTGCCCCATTTTCTCTCCAGTGCATGGGTAGGCCCTGGACAGAAGTCAGGCAAAATCAACTCCTGTGAGTGATGGAATAAGGAGTTCACCCTGGGCTGAAAGGTAGGGCACAACCACAGAGCCACCCTGTCTGCATGGAAAACACACGGGTCCTTTCTGATGGATAAGGCCATCAACTCCGAGATACGCCTGGCCGAAATAATGGCCACTAAGAATGACACCTTGCACGTGAGTAGGTGAAGACTGACTTCACACAAGGGTTCAAATGGGGGAGAAATCAGTGCCTGCAGGACTCTAGACAAATCCTAGGTGGGGTAACGGTGGACCACCGGTGGCTTCAAATTAGTGGCTCCCCTAAGGAAGGCTTTTACCCTGGAGTGTTGGGCCAGAGTGGTTGAGTCCTTGACCGAAAAAAAACGAGGTCAAGTCAGCCACCTGTCTCTTCAAGGTACTGTGGGCGAGACCTCTGTCCAACCCGTCCTGCAGGAACTCTAATACATTGCCACAGACACAGCAGTAGGTTCCAATAGGTGACTGGCACACCAGCCGCAGAAAATCCTTCATGATGCATTGTATATCCTAGTCGTGGAAGGTCTTCTGGACACCTGGATGGTCTGAATGACCCTTCTGGAAAACTTCTCCTGTTTCAGGAGCACCCGCTCAAGTGCCAGATGGTCAACCGAAACCAGGCTGGATCTGGGTGCTCGATCGGGCCCTGGCTGAGGGAGATCCTGTGCAGGGGAATTCTCCAGGGTCTGGGACCGACAGGCCCACCAGATCAGCGAACCATGGGCACCTGGGCCAGGAAGGAGCTACCAACAGAACCTCCACCCTCTCTGTCAGTACTTTCTGATTGTCCCTGGAATCAGGGGAAGGGGGGAAGGCATACAATAGCCCTTGGGGCCACCTGCACTGGAGAGCATTGACCCCTTCTGCTCCCAGTGCTGGGAACTGTGCAAAGAACCTCGGGAGCTGCGAGTTCTCCGGAGATGCAAAGAGATCCAGAATCGGATGGCCGAACCATTCCATCATCTCCTGGAACAGACTGGGATGCAGTCGCCATTCCGACTTGTCAACTGTGGCCCTGCTCAACCAGTCTGCTTGCACATTGGAAACTCCCAAGATGTTTTCTGCTCACAGGGACAACAGGTGTCTCTCCGCCCACCTGCACAACCGAGTCGCCTCCTGCATTAGAGATCTGCAGTGAGTGCCCCCTGCCAGTTTATGTGGGCCTTGGTGGCCACATTGTCTGTGAGGAGAAGAACCTGTCTCCCCATCACCTCCTGCCTTAGATCCTTGAGAGTTAAGTGGGCAGCCCCGAGCTCTGGCCAATTTATGTTGTGGGCGAGCTCCTCCTGTGATCACCTAACCTGGACTCCCAGGTGGGCCTCCCAACCATACAGACTGGCATTGGTGGTGATGGTAATCTTCTGTGGCTCCCTTTACAAGCAACCCTGATCCATGGCTCGGGACTGCCACCAATGGAGAGAATGAAGAACCAGCAAGGGGACGCAAGCCCTCCTTGGTGAGTCGCCCCTGCCCGCCTTCTGGTAGGGGAGCTGGAACCACTGAAGGGTTTGGGCATGGAAGCAGGCCCTGGGACGATCCCGATGCACGATATCATCTTACCGAGAAGTTGAGATAGCAAGATGATAGGCACCTCTCTGGCAGACAGGATCTGTGATGTGACGTCCCTTATACTGTCTCGACACTCCTGTGAGAGTGGCCAGTTAAGGTGTCTATGATAACCCCCAAATGCAAGAGACAATTCAATGGTACTAGGTGGCATTTGTCCGGGTTTATCAAGAACCCATGCTCTTGAAGGATCCTGATTGTCGACATCATATTCTCCTCCGCCTGGGGTCTGGAAGAGGATGCTAACAGGATGTCATCCAAATAGCATTGGATCCTTATGGGTAAGGATCTGAGGTATGCCACTACGGCCGCCAGGAGCTTGGTAAAAGTCCGTGGGGCTGATGACAGGCCTACTTTGATGGGGAAACCTTGCCCCAGCTTCCCCGTTTAAAGGAGGGCTTTCTGTAGTAGGGTGGAGACCTGTAATCAAAACACCTCCCCTGGGAGGGCAGGATCTTTCGCTTATCCCTGGTTTCCATCAAAAATGGGATCCAGGGCCTTCCCAAAAAGCCTCTCTCCCTTGAAGGGAGCAAACGCCAGCTTCCATTTGTTTCTGGTATCTATCTGCCAATTTCTTAGCCAGATGAGCCTATGTGCTGTTACAGATGAGGCCATGGCTCTGGAAGAAATTTTGGCTGACTTGAGGGTGGCATTAGCTGTTGATTGAGCTGCGGCTATTATCTTATTTAAGTCCTTATGTACCCTGAGGTCCTCAGGTGGGATTCTACCCTGCAGCTGCTACAGCCACCCATTAAATAAGGTAGACTCAGACCCACTGGGGCAAGTGTACTCCCCAGGGGACTCCCACTGCTTTTTAATCACATTCATAAACGTCTGGGGCACAGGTACAGCGTCCACCACAGATGCTTTCTCTGCTTCCCCTCTGTGGGAAGATCCCGGGTGACCTTGTCCCTTTTTTAAGATGAGCCGTGCTCTTAGCCTTAACCAGCAGAGTCTTGAAGAGAGCCAGCTGGAAAAGGACCTTAAGGAAGGGGGGACCTGCTACCTCCGACTCCCCGTCTGAAAAACCCTCTCTGGAAGGAGGTCCCTCTCGGAAACATAAGACTGGCTTCTTTCCGAAGGGAATGCAGAATAATTTCTGAAGTAGATCGGCTGTTCTGCAGAAGCCTGCCCCTGCCCCTGAGGAACGCCTCTGTTGGTGTCCAAACCAGGCAGCTGGTTGACTTAAGCCTGAAATTCTTGTCTAATTGTTTGGGAGATCCAGGCTCTCATGAAGGATGGCATCTCTTGCCTGTGCGTCTCCTCAGGCCGCAACCCAGCCACTGTAGGGATAAAGGTGCCTTTTTTTTTTCTTTCAGGCACAGGTCTGGTTCTGCTGAAGGCTTGGCTTCCAGGTGCAGCAATCAAAAATCCTTGTGGTGGCTCAGAATTATTATGAGTGGCTTTTGCTTTGATTTGGAGGTTTTCCTGAAAATCTTGAGCACTTGAGCCACCAGGAGATCAGGCAGTCAAATATTGTCTATCTGCCAATTGGTCTTGCTGCCTGCCATCTTGTGGGAGCAGAGGAGAGATGGCCCTGTTTTCAGCCATCTTGGAGTCTCTCACCACCTTATCTAGGGCTTTTTGTCTATGCATGGCCTGCCTATCTTCAGCCCTAGAGGGTCTTTTAGGGGCTAGGGTCCTAGCTCTGATCCTAGTTGCTGCCTCCAGCCCAGCAGACCTGGACTTAGTTGATCCCCTTGCAGCTCTCTCCTACTCTGCTGAGGAGCTGATAATTCTTGGCCAGCTCCCCTGGTGGCCATTCTGAGCCCGCCAAAAATAATTGTCCCTGACAGGGAGAGAGAAAAGGAAAAAAAGGGGCAAAAGAAAAATAAAAACAAAATTTATTTGATCTAAAGCTGTCTGCTTTAGTCACAGCAGCTGTCCACCCCTTCAGGAGGCTAGTACGAGCCAGAAGTGGTGAGCTCAGCACAGCCCCGCAATTTAAGGCAAGAGTCAAAGCAAAAAAGGGGAAAAAATGGCTGACTCTTTAAAATTGCTATAAGCCCTGACAGATCAGAGGCTTGCAAGCCAGTGCTGGCTGCACTGCAATCAATTTGGCAGTCTCAAGCATCTCACAGCTGCCATGGGGCTCTGGTGACTGGACAGAGGGTCAGGATTCAATCCAGATGGCAAGTACCCCCAAGGGACAATCCTGGAGACAAATTGCAGAATTGTCCCAAAACGTCTGAAATGGCTGCCGACGCCGAAAAGGGGCAGAAGCACCTCACGATTTTCGCAGCTAGCACAGATCAATAAGAATGGACCGGGAGAAAGTGAGTTGAATAAGACACTGACTCCCTCTCCTCCCCCCAGCCCGGGCCACATGGGCTCCCAAGGGCACCTCCAACCAAATTTACAATCACAATTCCAAAAACCAGTCCACCAGCAAAGAATTATTATTATTTTTTTAAGGCAGTCAAAAAAAAAAAAAAAAGTGCTAACCGGCAAGCCAGCTAGCTGTCAAACCTGCTCTAAGCCTCTCGAAGAGAAAAAAACTCAATCCAGGGGATGATTCTTCTACAATCTTAACTATTCAGAGCCCTTAAAGGGTTCTTTAAACAGGCTGAGACCGAGTGAAGAACTGGGGACCAGGGGGTGTGTCCTCAGTTTTCAACTCGGTCTGCAGAGCTAGGAGACTAGAGACTACCCATCCTGGATTCTCCCTTCGGCTCAGTGGAGAATCAGTACTTTTCAATCTGTTTTGGACTCTTTGAAGTTACAGGCTCCAATTTTGTTTTAGGTTATCTATTCCCTATGTCAAATAGAAACAAACTCAGTTGGATGTAATTAGTAAATATGTGTATGCCTTTTAAAATGTAAAGAACAATTATAGGCATTAACTCCCCTCCCCACTTTAATCCTACTTTGGATGAACCTTCCAGAGATGCTATTTGCCTTGGAAGAATATTCTCCCTTTGGAAAAAATGGAAAACTTTTTATTCCAAAGCAAATGGGAGATAAGAAAATTGGATTCTAAATCAGGATAGTTAAAATTCCATTATTTCTCTCTATCTCTGTTACACTTCAGATGAAAAATAAATAAATAAGACATTCCTGAGATTATCTAAGATTTAATTGGCAGTTGTATGAAATGGCTCTCAACTGGAGTCTTTGACCAACAATATAAAAGTACCCAGCTGTCATTCTTATTTATCTAGGGCATTCCAATGCTATCTTCAGTAAACTCCAGTTTACTCCTGAATATGTGTCCATAGGGTTGCTAGATTCATACGTTAAGGAGATTTTGGCTGTCCATTTGTGCAATACAGCAGCTAGGGTCCATTTCTATTCCCAAAGCCCAGCCTCCACAGATTTCAAAGGGTCACACTACAACATTTATTTGCATAGTAGCATTCAAGTTAAACATCCAATGGCAAAGGTGGGACCAAGCAAGTCTGCTGTGATTTCTGATTATTACTTTTGTAATTACAGCACAGTGATTTATTTTCAGTAGCTATAAGAATGATCAATTGGAGCAAGCTTTTTGTCCCTTCTAGGAAGCAGGTTGATTGAATTCATTTGGACTTTAATGTTCTGAGAATCTACAGATTGACTGTGATCCTTTTTTGACTGCCAGTTGAGAAAGGGACTGTCCTTTGCAGAATACATGAAATTTATTTTTAATCCTCTGGCAGAGACTAGCACAACTTAAACAAAAAGTCATCTGAACAAAAAGCCAAAAGCTTTTGCACGGCTGCAGTCAAAGAAAACCTGACAATTCCTTTTGGACATGGCCTTAACATTGTTCCATAACAGCAATATTCTGTCACATCTTTTGAATGTACTCACCCAAATTATTTAGATAAAAAAATGACCAAAGTTTGAGACATTGCTAAACCCACTGACCCAGACATCTATCAAAAATGTTCTCCCTAAGAATAAGGAATGATTATATGTGTATTTAAAGTGTATATATGAAAATTATGTAATATTACTATTGGATTTAGAGATGTAATGACAATGATTGATGTTAGGGAAACTGTACCACGTTCAACGTTTTTATTGTAAGAATTGTGTGTCTTTGTGTTTGTTTATTTGTTCAATAAAGAATTTTTTTTAAAAAAATGTTCTCCCTCCACCCTATTCATGATAAGGAGAGCAATTGGCAGGAGTTTCTTTCCACCAGCTGGTGGTGTTGGGAAGGCAAATGAAACCAGAGGAAACCGCCAATCACTTTTCCTTAATACATTAAAACTATAAAGACAACACCATCCCTGCTTCATTACTTAGGCAAAACAGGGCAAAGTATCCTGGCTACATTTCTTCACCTTAAAGGATCAGAAGAAAACATTTTAATATAGCCAAAAGGAAAAGCTTTGTAGCTCATTCATATTTAAGAAATCACACCTTTCCATTAGGGACCAGAAGAAAATATTATGCCTGGCAAGGCTGAGAAAAATAGAAGCCAGATAAAACATTATATAAGATTGATAGACAAGATTTAAAAAATGAAGAAATGCCCTTAGAAGTTATTACTGAATACTGAATTACTGAAGCCATGTTAAGTTATCAGGATTCAAACCAATCTCAATGACACCTAATGAGGTTTTTGATCACATTTTATTGTGAAATACTATGGTTCTTGCTCTTTTTAATCAAGGGCTTCATTGTTGTCATTCAACATATTAGTTAACTAGAATAAATTCTTAAAACTGCTAAGATCAACCAACTCCCCAAAGACAGCTTACAGTATATGTCTGTCCAGACTAAACAGCATCCCCAATACTCAGGAAAAAAAATATTGCAGTAAAAAAGACAAACTATGTGTAAATGTATTAAAACAAATGAAGCATGATTTTTTAAACACGTGATTCTTTAACTTTTGCCTTCTCATTTCAGCTGTCAGTTTGAATGCAATACCTTTGCTGAAATTCAGTGAAATCTGTTTCATTATCATTCCACACACACACACACACCAAATCTAAGAGGTTTTGCTACATCTAATTTATCAACACTCTGCCAGCTAGAAACTGAAGCTGAATCATATAATAATTGAAACAGGAAACTGGGGCTATAACAAAGTTATGTTCTATAAATGTCTATAGCTCATTCTTTCTGTTTCAAGGCCCCTAGCCTAGAACCAAATAACACTTCCTTAATGGGGTGGGGTGGGGTGAGTGGTCTAATATGTATTATTAGTGTTCTTATCAGCCCAGACATCTAACAAGTTCTTGAAAGTAAACAGAGTGTGAGGCTGATTTCAAAGCTTGCTTTGTCCTAAAGCCTGGTGAATATAGGATAAGGATTTAAATTTGAATAATGAAGAACTTTCTAAGGATTGATCTACACATCAAGTTTTCCATTAATTCCTGAAGCTGGGAGAAACCATGTTGGCATAAGGGGCATGCATAAACGCACAATTGTGCCTACCATCCCTGTCCTATTGTTCCCAATTATTAGTTCCTACTTCTTGTATTTAAACTTATGTTTATTCTTGTTTCTGTTATATTGTAAGCATTTGACAAAATAAATAAATTAAATAAAATAAATAAATAAACCATGCTATTCCTACAATATGCTCTTAATGGCCATTTGGAATGTCTAATTGTTGTCTGTATACCTCTGCCTAACCCTTTAAGACAGTGATCAACA
The DNA here is from genome assembly GCF_049901735.1 of Notechis scutatus. Lineage (NCBI taxonomy): Eukaryota > Metazoa > Chordata > Lepidosauria > Squamata > Elapidae > Notechis > Notechis scutatus. The sequence continues at coordinate 87,700,100 of NC_142010.1, read as the reverse complement.
GTGAGACTCAAATGTTGTCAATCAAAGGAAAAGCCTCCACCAATTGCAAGAATAGATTGTGTGCTTAAGTGGTACTTGTAGGGTCTGGTGTTCCAGCCAACCAATTTTCTTCTATTTCTTTTTTTCCCAGCAAAGAACAATTGATCTAATATACACTATGTGCTAACAAAGATTTTGTTCTTCAGATAAGCCACTTCATAGGTTTATTGGATCTGGAGTTCAATAAAAGAGGTTTTGATGTATGAGAGAGAAGTTTTCAATTGTGGAATATTTAGGGGTAGATACACATAGTTTCTATCCTCAGCTGAAAATGCAAATGGAGATCAAGAGTGGAAAAAATGTGACTGAAATTAAAGAGGGCCAAACTAATGCCAAAAGTTACAGTGAATAGTCTTTGAATTGACAATGAAGATACTGAAGTGGTAGACAGCTTCTCTCTTTTAAAGTTGACTATTGATAGCACAGAAGCAGTAGTCAAGAAATACATTGCCAACCAGCATTTGGTAGAGCAGCAATGAAACTTTGGAAAAGATATCCATATGGCAGGATTTGTCTATATCTGCAAAGATCAGAATTGTGCAAACAATGGTTTTCCCTGTGACATTCTCTAGAAGTGACTATGAAGCATCTGAAACAAGGTTGTTGGGTCCAATAATAAAAGGTGGACAGTTTGCCAGAGAAGGAAAGAAGCCCAAGATAACACTTCATGCTGGACTTTCTGAAACATTCAATAGAACTATTTTTTTTCTTTTCTCAATTTTAAATTTTAAAAAATTCACAAGATCCAGTACTTGAAAATATTAAAACAGTTAATATCTTTAAGATTATTTTATTAATTTCAGTTTTAAACATTTCTATGTTACTTTGAAGCCTGGAGTCCTCTCCAAGGGACTAAATATGCCAAATATTATCCTTCTTGCATAGAATATCCAGTATTAATCATAAATAGATTTAGCAGTATTGATAACAATCAGGATAATCATTGGTTCTATTGCATTATGAATAAGTTCAATATCATTATAGGTCACTGTGACCATATATTAGTTCATAAAAATTACTCAATCAGTAATGAAGCTTGTTAGTTTACCAACATCAGCATAGAAAACCAGCAAGCTGAACTTAGATTCTAATTAAGCCTTCTGCTGAAATATGTGAATTTTTGCTAAATTTCAATACTGGACCATTTCTTTGCCTAATCCAGGCCTTCTTTTACAACATTAATCTGTCCAAAAAGATTCCTTGCTAGATTCAGCACCATTGAAGAAAACATTACAATTCCTTCTTTTGAACAACAAAAACAACAAATCAAATATGCAGCATTTTGCACCCTGAGGTTAGCAATAATTTAATAATAGAAGTAGATGAAAGTGGTTGGGGAGGGGGCTCTATTATCAAGGTCCTGTTTAAAGTATTAGTTTGAACCACAGGTAGCTTTGGAAAGACTCTCTTGTTGCTCTCAGAGCCTGCTCAAAAAACTGGGTTATTTTAACAAAAAAAAGAAGAGAAAACCGATAAACACTGAAGAACAGCAGGAATGAATAATAGTCATGTAGTTAGAAAAAAAGAAACAAAACTATGCTTTACAGAGAAGCCAAGGCAACATAATCCCAGAAAAATAACATCAATAATCCAAATAAATAAATAAATAAAGCTGCAGTACTCTGATAGGTGGATGCTTATAAGGAATGTGTGTTACTTACCACAAGTTCACAAGGAAAGGGTGTTCCAGTTCCTGCATGATCTGTAACTCTTTGAAGACATTTCGCACTTCATTCCGTTCCACACATTTTTGTTTATTCATATACTTCATTGCATACATTTTCTTGGTATCTTTCTTCTGAACAATGCATACCTAAAGGAATAAGGCAAAGTATCATGTTCCATAAAATGGAAAGTGTAGAACGAATAAAACAGAAATTGCAGATCCGTCCCCAGTAAAAGTGCCGCAACTTTATTTCCCTAGTTTTTATTCTTAGGTGTAAGACATATATGATTGCCTATGAAGACCATCTGTGGGGAAATTAGTAGGCTTTCTTATGCAGCTGGTTGGCCATGGTGAGAACTAGAAAACTGGACTAGATCGGCCAGGGGTTCAATCCAGCAGGGCACTGCTGAATTTATTATTTATTAATCAAATATGAAGAGCCATCTCACCAGTTACTCTGGAGGGTACATAACAATCAAATTTTAAAAAAAACAACACAAATATAAAAATGACATATATAACATGTCTATATTAAGAAATGAATAGTATAAAAAGAAATATACAAACCCCTAGGCAAAGAGAAGATAATAATAGTCACCTCGACAAAGGAGCCATCTAAGCACACCTCCAGTTCCCTGGAAGCCCCAGGATGGATAACACAGCCTAGTTTTAAGGGCCTTTTGGGATGGAGCTAATCTCATTGTGGGAAAATTATGTTTTCCTACATTAATATTTCCACCACGACTGCTAAATTGCCAACACCGAAGCTTGTACTTTGCATGATGCATAGGAATAAGGTGAAAATATTCCATTGTTTAAAAGATGTCCTTCTAATTGATCCCCAGTTGAATTATCCCAGGAGAAGTCAGAGCCTATCTCTTAGGCTTCACCATTGTCCAACCGCTTGTCTTTGAGATAGCATACAGTACTTTTTAGTATTCAGGGCAAGATCTCTATCATTTTTCACTAGTCAATTCTGATATGAAATGGAGAACAAATGAAAATACAAGACTATAGACAGTCTCTCCCCAATTACATCTACTCAGCCCACCCGAAAGTTGGACACCTTGCAAGCCCCAACTATCAAGGAAGTACATATGGTGGGACCTAGATAAAGGGTCTTGTCTGTAGTGGCCCCCTTCTTCTGGAACATCATTCCCCCAGAGGTATGTTTGGTTCCATCTTGTTTTTCTGCAAGACTTTGAAGACATGGTTTTGTCAGTGGGCTTAGGGATCCCATTTAGAGTCCAACAAATGTTTGTCTGATTCTCTTGTTGCTGCTAGAGAGTGGGGTTGGGGGGGGGGAGGTTGAGTTGTGAATTAGTAATTGTGATTTTTAATGTTTTGACTATATAAATGTGTTAAAATAAATAAACAAGTTGTGCTCCAGTAAAACTAGAGAGAAGGGCTGGATAATGTTTTATGTTAGATGAGGCAACAATCCTTGGCTCCGTGGCTTGCAAGCCAGAATAAGGTTTCCTTTTTCCACAGAGGAGATTAAACTGCTGAATTTCTGATACCTTTAGCAACAGACACAATTATATTCATCCTCTTTCTTTGTTTTGCAGCCTGGGACTATGTAGGAGATATGATAAGGGATCCATTTTGTGATGGAATCCACAGGAGGTCACATTACTGACTTAGATGTGTCCTGCAGATAGTACCTGATACATTCTCTCAAAACAATACAAGCCAAGAGATTCACGAATGCTCACATCTATGGCTACAGTGGCTACAAAGAGACTTAAAATGGAAATATTATTTTCATATAAATTCTCTACAAACACAACATGATGGGAATTGGAAGAGGAAAATGAAGCAGAATGCAGCACGTCCAAATTTGCTCTACTAGAAGGTTTGCATTTATCAGAATTACACACACAGAGGCACACAGACACACACACAGAGAAATACACTCAGAAGCATGAGATTATCGATATGAATAATTTGATATCTTGTAATATTATCTGACGATCTTAGGTATACAAGGAACAAGGCTCCAGTTGCAAGTCCTTTAGAAAATAAGATTTAGAATGTAACTCTGGACAATATTTTATGCTTATTTGGTAAGAAGGAACTATTTCTTTAGGTAGTTAACAAAGTATATAGTTTGTAAAACATACCTTTCCAAAGCTGCCTTTTCCAATGGCTCTGAGAATTTCAAAATGATCAAAGGTAACTGTAGAAAGGAATAAAATATAAATAATAAATAAAAGCTCAGCAATTTAACATTAAAATCAATAACGCTCACATTATTATTTCAGAGATCCACTTATGGATCATCATGGCTAAAACTTAGCTTATTTACTCCTATAATTTATTGGAAACAATATTATTATCCTATGTTATTTCATAACGATAGCTATATCATGAAGTAAATGCTCACTTAATCTTTTCTCATTAATAGTTAAGTTATGGGTGTATTAACTATGAAAATGTTTCTTATATTTCCTTATATTTTTCATCCACCTCAAAAAAGGATGAGATATAAATCAGATTTTTTTCTCTCTGAAACCCGGCTTGATCAGCTGAAAGGATGCAAACCAGAGGTGGTATTCAGCAGGTTCTGACCAGTTCTGGAGAACCGGTAGCGGAAATTTTCAGTAGTTCGGAGAACCAGCAAATACCACCTCTGACTGGAGATTTTACAGTATCCTTCCCCTGCCACATCTACCAAGCCACGCCACAGAACCAGTAGTAAAAAAAAATTGAATCCCACCACTGATGCAAACTATGAAGTGATGCTAACTTTGAAGGGCTAGCAATAAGTGGTCAGTTGCAATAAGTCCTGGGCTGCAGCAATCTTTATCACCAATAAATGGCAGCGAATTATTAAATGTTTTCTGGATCTTTTTGCTACTCTCTAGTGATGCACCTGCATTTTTAGAGGCAAGCTATGGTAGATCGTGTGGGAAAATAGTCATTGTCTTTACTATTTATTATTTTGAATTGAAGCTTTGAACAAAATGTAGCACCTGGAATTTCATCTGCTAAATCTGCCAGAATTAAGCAATTTGGAAAAAAGTTTTACTTGCAGTTAAACTCAGGAGCCAGTTTGTTGTAGTGGTTTAAGGCACTAGGCTAGAAATGAGGAGGGGAGGTCATGAGTTCTAGTCCCAACTTAGACCCAAACCCAGCTGGGTGACCTTGGGCTAGTCACTCACTTTCAGATGTAATAAACAGACTGTGGAAAAGCATTCCTGAAATTCTGCCATTTGTGATGGTCAGGGATTAGTCCAGAAGTCAATATTTGAAAGCACCAAAGAAAAAGAGAAAGAAGAAGGAGCAGCTCAGGGGGTATGTTTGGTTTTTTTGTTTTGTTTTGGAAATGCACTGAGCTTTTAAACTATTCCAGGCCTTTTGATCAGAGGGAAATCAGGAAGGAAGGAAGGAAGGAAGGAAGGAAGGAAGGAAGGAAGGAAGGAAGGAAGGAAGGAAGGAAGGAAGGAAGGAAGGAAGGAAGGAAGGAAGGAAGGAAGGAAGGAAGGAAGGAAGGAAGGAAAAGAAAGAAAGAAAGAAAAGGAAGGGAGAGAGGGAGGAAAAGAAAGGAAGGAAGGAAAGAAGAAAGGAAGGAAGGATAGAAAAAAAAGGAAAAGGAAAGGAAAAAGAAAGAAAGAGCATGAGTCCAGCCCACTCATCATACTTGGCATATGCTAAACAGCATTTAAATTTCAGGGTGATTAAAAAGACTAAATCAACATATTGGCCTTAATTAACGTGACCTCAGCACTGTCAGGCATTGCCCAAGCGACACTCTGAAATTGCAGCATTTCACATCTCATCCATCCCATCAATTAAAAAGCTGGGTAAACCATTCATCTAATCTGCTTATTGCTTTGGATGGCAACAGGAGAAATTGTGAAGAGGTCTGTAAACAGCTCCCAAAAAGACAGTGAAGTAAGGGTAAAAGTTACACTGAATGTGGCATAATAATGCCAACTGTACAATGCAGTTTAAAGTCTTTATCAGATCATAAACAAGATGACTGCACAGGAATTGTACAAAGTCAATTACGATTTGTACAGCGCAATCTTCCCAGAATTGTGAACTGCCATGCTGGTTGACTATTCTGGAAATTGTAGTCACACCACATGTGGGTGGATAAAATCACCTGTGGGTTGGGTAAAACTGGGAAATAGATTTTGAGAAGCAAGCTGCAAATCATAAGAGAATGCTAATGCACTGGTGCCTCACAACCATTCCACACTACAAACAAAAATCTACTTAACAATATGGAGGGGAAAAAACCCCTCAGTTTCTTTCTCTGTTGTCTCAATAACCTGGAATATGGCTCAATGCCTTGAACTCAGCCAATAGCCAGGATTCTGGCACAGAGAAGAAGGCAGATCCTCCAGCCTCAAGGAATTGGAAACTATAAATCAAGGGAATAGCCTGTCAGAATAGCTATCCTTTGAAATACTGGTCTTTACTTCCTCCACTGCCACTTTCTTGGAATACACATAAAATGGGGAAATGATTGCCAAAATACTACCAGTGATAACTTCAGAGAAAATGGTTGCTGGGACTTAGCCACGGTCTTATAATTCATGCCCACCCTAATGCTCCAGTCCCCACCTGGGTTAGCACAGATAACTAATAGCTAAGCCCCTCAGATTTGCCCGGCCAAATTGTTTTCTTTCCACAAAAGATGTGGAGACAGACACTACCAGTTGTAGCTCTCATTTAACAATGGGAACAGTGAGATTGAAATTATTTTCCATGTTCACTCATCTCTGTGCTGGCCTAGTCGTTATAAGTTTGCATTTCTCTGTTACTCACAAAGATTGCATCAAAAGGAGCAACATTTGCAATACAAACAAGTACTCCCACCCTTGTGTACTATCAAAATCAGAAAAGCAGAACTAAGAAAGAGCAGGACTAAGCCTCCGCATTTGCTAGCAAAAAATTAAACATCGTCTTAAAAGTATTTGCTGTCATGCTATAAACACAAAAATAATCCTATGTATAGGATATTCAAAGTATCTTCTTTCAATTATTTTTAAAACTTTCCAGTCTATAACTCTTGAGATTTTCTGGTAATATCCCATTGAAGTACTAACCACAACTGAGCCTGGTTAGCTTTTCCAAGTTATAACCAAAAAATCCGGGGATTGAAATAATATCTAGGCTGTATCACTGCAGCTATTTTAAATTTTAAAAAATGGAAAAAAGTGTTTTAAAAATTCTCTGTATATTAAGGAGAAATGTCCCAACCCTTCTTCCTTTGAGCTTTTCTATGTGAAGGAATCTTTTTTTATATGAAAAAATGTTCTGTTGCAGTATAGTATAGCTCAAATTCTTCATTGTGAACAGTTTCAATGGATCTAGAGAAAGAACAGTGTCAATTATGTATTACTAATTGGAAAATTTCATCATACTACAGAATCTGAAATAAAACCAAGTACAAAGAACTTATATTCGTATTATATTATCAACTCTTAACAAATTCCATTAAGAAAAGACCTAGGTGAAAGAGAACCTTGCTTAATCCCAGCAAATTAGGGATGGAACTAGTATGTTCCAGCAAACAACTTTTGTTTTTAAACTTTCCATAATCAGCAGCTGTGCCTTCTCTGAGTAGATACTGTGGAAAAATAATGCCATCATTGTTTTCCTACCTGTACACTAAATCTCTAGAGATAACTGTGTAAAGGAAAACAATTGTCCTTTTCAAGAGTTGTGGCACTGTATATTCTGGAATATGTTCTAGATAAATAACTTATCCAAACTATACACTGTGTAGGAAGAAAGACACAAATTCCTTGGTAAATAGCAATGCTCTTCTACATTAGGAGTGGCGGGGGGGGGAGGATGCATGTGTAGCATTCTACCACAATAGACAGAAGTCCTCAGAGGCAGTCCAACATATATAAAGATAGTTTGCAAGATGCAAGCAGGAACAGTGTACACTGACTGGCACAACTTACAGGCAGGTATTGGCCAATCAATCAGACACTGTGATAGTAGACAAGGACCAGAAGATAGATGGTAATAGATGTAGCAGTACCAACATCAGAAAGTATTAAAAAATGGAGAAGTACCAGGGCCTGAAGGAGGAACTAGAGAGGATAGAGAAACTAAAGGCCAAAGTGGTAGGAGTATTCAGGGCTATAACTCCTAAGCTGGGAGAGTGGTTCCAATAGATCCTAGGAAGAACATCAGAGCAATCTGTCCAGAAGAGTACAGTGCCAGGAGCAGCTAAAGACACTGTGACAGAACCCTCAAACTCCCAAACCTCTAGTACAGGACCTGAGATTGAGGAAAATACCAACCACTCATAGGGGTGAGAAGGGAATTTACATAAAAAATAAAATGTTGAAATCCAGGTATTTCTACGAGGAGATTGATCAAGAGATTTGCTAACACTTTAAATATTTTTGAAAAGCAGGCGTATTTTGGAATTGCATGAATAATATGGCTACTAGGTAGAAAATAGTTGCTTTTCCTAGTATAGTCATGGTAGCGCTGTCAGTCACACAGCAAAAGAGTCAAATGGATAATGGAATCTGGAAGGGCACAGATACACCATAACTTTATGCTCCATGTTGGGAATTCTGCTTGTTCAGAGAAAAGTCATTAGGAATGTAAATAGGTTTTTCTGGCCAATTTCATTTTGATATTTTCATGTACAGAGAAATAAAGTGATCTGCACAAGCTTCATTGTACAACCATCCTAAATATTTTTTTTGTACATGAAATTTGTACTTTGGAAAATATTTTACTTAGGTTTACTTTATAGGCTCAACCCATTACTACAATAAATAAATTCCATGCCAGCTGTGGGGTGTTTGGTCTTTGTGAAGAACATATACATGAGGAGGAGAGAAGTATGCAATGCAAATTTGAATCTAATTATCATTATATCTTTTATGAACAAAACATGCTGCTTCTAAGCTTTGTGAAAACCTAAGCTGGAAAGCAATACAATAACCGTGACCCATCGGATATAAATTCTATGGTCTATGTTTTGGTAGGCTTTACTTTTACGATAACTGGGATATTATTACAAGTCAAAGATGTTTTGACCAAGAGTCCCTGAAATGTAATCCTTTAACTGTGAATATTAACATGCAGGATCTTCAAGAAGATATTTCATATGACAACACTATTAATACAATTAAGTTAATAAAAAAAACATATGTAAAAGTCCCTTCATCAAGTATATGAAGTTGCACAAAACAAGAGAAGAGGAAAACACCCCTCGAGTGTTGAAAAATTTTATAAGGGGAAATACAAGGTTATAAATATATCACCCACAAACCTTTGGCAATCTTTTATAAACTCTCTCAATCTTCTCTGAAATACAGGAATAATCATTCTGGCTCTGACTATGCATCTAATTACAAGTCTATATCAAGATTGGAAAATCTCCAGCCTCTTTTCTCAGCTCTCTTCCCCTTTGGCCTTGAACCCTTTGTTTTTCCAGTTGCTCAGTATTTTTTGCCAAACATCTGAGCAGACAAGAAGGGGAAAGGAAACTATAAATGGGGGAAAACTTAATTAGTAGTTTGCCAAAAACAATATTAAGCAATGTAACATAACCATCAAACACCCTCTCAAATTTCTAAACCACCCAAGAAAGAAGCTTTCAAGGTGTCCAACAAGAATGTGTGTGGCTACTCATGTGTATGTGATGACATATATCGTCAACTGATAATACAAAGAAAGCAAGTTTAGCTAAACTGATGAAGGAAGAATGTATATGCCTTGATGGATGGGGATATGTGTGCCTCAAAAGGGATTACATGAATATGCAGTTGTTAAAAGATTCTTCGTGAGGGAAAGCAACCCATGGACTGTAGTTCCTTTCTCCTCACTTGGCTTCTAGTGACTCAGGACGGTCTAGTAGTTAAGATGTTAGACTAGGAGTGGTAAGATCAAAGTTCTATCTCTCCATTAAATCAATCGGGTGACTGATATTGGGCCAGTCATTTGTTCTTAGCCTCATCAGTGTCCAACTTTGCAATAAACCAGCAAAAAAACCAAGCTCCTTTGTTGCATCATGCACTAACAAGCTTTGCCCTAAGAGCTATGAGATGTCAATCTGAAAGAAGTGGACCCCGCAACCAAAGAGGACAAATGTTAAGAATGACAAGAACTCCTGCATTAGCTTTTACCTCCTGCAAGGGGCGCTGATTTATTGCAGGCATACAATCCAGACTTTAGCAAGTTATCACTGCATCAAGAAAGGAAGGCATCTGGAGGTTGGGGAGCTGGGGCTTGAAACTGTCACTCAGAGTTCAGATATCCCATGACAGCTCCTAATTCAGAGGCTTAATGGCTCCTCCATCCAGAAATATATTATTTCCCTTTCTCTGTTATCTGGCTGGAGAATTCTGGGAGTTGAAGTCCACAAGCCTTAAAATTGCCAAGTTTGAGGACCCCTGTCCTAGTCTATCTTTCCTTCTATTAGAGCCCTAGATACCCTCTTTCCACACAATCCAGAGCTCATTTATCTCAACAGCTGTTTGTTCCTAGAACCAATAATTACATAACTGATTTTTCTGACACAACTGTAATCCAGCCCCACCCTCTTATCATATTCCAAAATGCTATGCAGATGGTAAAAAGGACTCTTGTAAAGAAAAATGTTCAATATTTTACTGAAGTGACACTTTAATTGATCTTGGAACCAGGTAATTGCTTCTTTAAGTGTATCATCACCCTAACTGTTACTGGGTTCAATTAACAAGAAAACAAAAAAATTTAAACTGGGCTGGGGAAAAAAGCTTGACTTGCCAATATTGAAATAAATTACTTTTGGCAAGAGATTCACAGACTTCCATCTTAATTGCCATTCTGATTACAAAGGCCAATGAATAGAAGGTGTGTCACATTCCGAATAATCTTTTACCACTTTTAGCCCCATAGAAATTGGCAATGTGAGCACAGTATACAATCACTATTAACCATGGAGACAAAAATCTGAAGTATTTTAAGAGCTCCTGATAAGGTGGAACATTCGGGACTTTTAAAACTGAATATCAACTATATGTCCCCCATCTTGCCAATGGGTCATCCCACCTATCTATCTATGCTGTGCTGAAACTGTGCACAGCTACTTAGAGATAAGCAGCTGGCATGGAAATAATTTAATCCATTAAGGAAGTATTTCTTATTTTATTAGTCTAGAGATGACCTGAAATCATTTACTTTTAATCAATCTTCTTGTTACCTAGATTTAAGAATGACAACAAATTAATTCTTCTTTCCGGCAATTTTTAGAGCTTTCTATTAAGTTTTGAAAAATAATCTCGAGATATGTATCAGTCTACCTCCCATAATTGTGAGAATCTTTCCCAAAGGCTAGACATCCTGCAAATACAGTGGTTTCAGCTTCCCAAATGTCAGCAACTCATTGAAAGCTGAAGCCTACTTTTCTGGCGAGTACCGAGAATACCATCCTGCACTCCTTGAGAAATTGGCATGGTTGAAAAAATAATATACAATCACTGCATGTTTGCTCATGCTCTTTGTCTATAAGTTTAGAATTGAGAGCCAATGGCAGCATCCCATTTTTTCTTCATAAAAACTGGCAGGAAGTAATTCAATTAAACCCATCAGGGAACTTCACTTAGTGGATATTGAAACTAAATGTCTTCAGTAGGTATCTGGAGCTCTGACTATTCCCAGTCCATCTTGGGCAATCCATCTTTGAATGGTCTTCAGAAAATCATTTTCTCTCCCATTTTATAAAAATTAAAAGAATGAAGAATAACGTAGGCTGTCCAAAGAAATTAAGATTTTTTTTAAATGGTGTCTTACATGCCATTTAAGTGATTATAAGATAAACACAAAATATAACTTATTTTACTTGGCAATAACAACTTTGATGGGGATAGATTTAAATTGCTCAGTGAGCTCATGATTGAACATCCCCTCCAAGACTGGGCACAATAACTTCAAATATCTCCTAGCATAGAGGCAAGCAATATTCCTGAAAAGCTGTTAATTAAAGTAGGTTAGAAACCAAATCATAAAACTAGAGTTCACAAAGTTTCATCATTAAATTCTAGAATCTCTGAGTAAGCTTTTCCTTTGTCAGTTTCCATCTCCAGAAGATATGTTCCTCTGATAATATGTTCTACCTGACATAAATAATGGATCTCTTAATGCTGTAACCTTATTACCAGGAATGACATAAAGGATAAATGCTTTCTGAAAGAGACTTGCAATGCTAAAACACTGAAGAAAGATGTTGGAAAATCCCACAGGAAACTTGAACATAAACATCCATTAGCGCTATATTTTTGGCTACTAGAGTCTGACAAAGTGTATATTAGTTGAACTGATAGTAACAAGAAGAAGCAGGGCTTGTTAATATTATATATAAAAAGGTTGGCAGCTAACATGCTACTCAGTATGCCTCTTTTTGTTTTCCTGTTTTTCTAACAGATGTATAAATGATTACAAAAAACTCTGAAATCAAATGTTTAAAAAGGACAGAAAAAAGAGTCACAGATTGCTATCAATATTACTAACCGAAAATGGATTTCCTAAGTAAAATGACCAAATTAGATGATCATCCTACATAGTATAAATTGAGTCTGCAATTGTTTGGGACAAAAGCTATAGGTCTTGAGGAATGGATATGACTCATTTATTTGTTTATTTTATGGGCTGCCCATCTCATCTACAGGTGACATATATTGTACTCGCCTTCTCCTTTGGTGCTGTCTGCCATATGCTTAAGGCTTGGAAAAGCAATGGACACATTTCTTACTATAGACTTGTGGCAAAAAGAATGCTATCATGACGCTAAATCATCACTTATGAGGTAACATCTCTTATTTAGCTGGACTTATAAGAGAATCAAGCTATGATGACTATGCAAACCTTCCAAGGAGTTAATTTGGGATGAATTTATTTATGAAGTGCTTCTTTCTGATAAAGATTTTGCACATTACTTGCTATTAATGAAAAATTCTGTAGTATTCAAAAAGAGGAATTCTGCAGCCTATTCCTTTGAGTAATAAATAATATTAAGTATTTTCTGTAGGTGCCAAGGTCCAGTATTATCAGATTCACCAGAAATCACCTCCACACATTGAAATTAGGTTGAGTTGTTTGCTTTTTGAGCAGAAACATTGCAGAATAAATTAATGATGCTTGACAATCATGGTAGCTACCTGTTATGAGCCATTATTGTCAAAGACCAAAATTCCATAATTTAAACGAATTAAGCCTATGCTGCCGATCTCTGGACTAGCAGTAAAGCTAAGGTAGATAGTCCAGTGAGGAAAGTTTGCAGAGGTAGAAGGGATCATGATATCAATTTTTTAAGTGTAGGAAAGACTAAACTGAACACAAAAGTGAGGCAAAATCTATCAAATTAAGAAAGAATGACTGTTGTAAAATCATCTGTACCAAGAATTCCAAAAAAGTGAAGAGCAGGGTCAAAAATCAAAAATGTTTTAGGGCTTGGAATTTGTGAAACCGCAGCTAGCCTCTATTACTCCACATTTTTCTATGCTGAAGTACCCATGACCAACAGCTGCTTCCACTGATCACTTGCCAGTATAATAGGAGTATATTACTTGTCAGTAGAACTGTTAAAAGTAGCTTTGTTCTTAGGAAGAACCTTCATCTATTTTAGTTATTTCCATTGGAAAAGATCTGCCTATTTATAAACAGGAGGTCACTCTTGAATACTGTTGTTCTACAGGGTAACAAATCATACAAAACATACATGTTGATTACACATGTAACATTTAAAATGTTTTTTTTTCCCCTCTTCATTACTGTTGCATCCAACAATATGGGTTTATCTCATGGTATTACTTTTCTCATACCAAATAATTCCATAAGCCTGAAAAAGAGACCTAGAAGCCCTGCACACATATGAAGAGGTGTGTGGGTGTGCAACATCATAGAAATTTCAGACAGAAGGACCTGATGGCCTTCTCTCCACATTATTGGAAGGCTGTGCAATAGATGGGTTTCAAAGGCAGAAAGATACTTTGGAGCCTAAAGGTATACCTATAATTCCAGAAAAAGTATATTTGCTTTCAGGCATTGCAAATAGAGGCTATGTTCATGGTTCCTTTTGCCTTCCGATTTGAAATGTTATACAATGGCAGCTAATACTTAGATTGACTAAATAGAGGTTTTAGCCCAGTAGTGATCAGGTGAGAAGCCATCAAATTAAGCAGCCAGATAGAATATTCCTAAAAAAATCCTTCATCAGGTTTAATTCCACATAAAATAAGATTGTTCCCTCCTATTTGACTGCACCAAATTGTTTGCTTCAATCTATCAGTCTTTTGAAATGGACCAAAATGTTTTCCAAAGAGGGTTCTGAAAGAGAAATAATGACTCAAGATATACTGTATATGCTCAACCTCTATGTAAATTTAGAACCAGTTTGGTCTAGTGCAGGGGTCTCCAAACTTGGCAACTTTAAGATTTGTGGACTTCAGCATAGCTGGCTGAGGAATTCTGAGAGTTGAAGTTCACAAGTCTTAAAGTTGCCAAGTTTGGAGACCTCTGGTCTAGTGGGTAAGGCACAAGATTAGAAACCAGGAGATCATGAGCCATGAAAGCCGGCTGGGTGACCTTGAGCCAGTCGCTCTGTCCCAACCCAACCAATTCACACACATTGTTATTGTGGGGAAATAGGAGGAGGAAGGTGTTACCTATGTTGACCACCTTGAGTTATTTATAAAAAGAATAAAGGTATATAAGTAAAGTAAATAAATACATTCTCTTCTACAGTTTTGATGGGGAAAAGAGTTGTATTATTTCAAAAATGACTAATGTATATTGGGTCAGCAAGTTAAAAGAAATATATTTGTTTGACAAGAGAATCATTTGGTCTTTCAATCACCTTTCAGTTATTTTAAATATTTTGAATATATCCAGCTGTTTATTGCAGATGTTTTGTTTTCTCCATGGTATGGTTATTTCTCCAGCATTTATGCACAAAACAGATTTTTTAATTAGCTTTCCCCAACCTAGTGCCACCCAAAGAAGTTGGGAATGTAATTCCCCAAAATAATGGCATTAATTGGTGACTACCAATTTCAATTTAATTTAACAGATGACTGAGGCAAAGAATTTATAGAGTTTCCTCCTCAAACCCTCCACTCTGAGAAATAAGTACTCCAAATACTGATGACACACCATCAGAGACTATTTATAGGAGATGTCAATGCGAAATGATTGTATCTATAAGAGTATAATTTGTTAGTAACCAGGAAATTTTCATGGTAGGTTTGCCCCATTATATTTTTCAATTACTTAAATGCAGACACACACAAAATATATCTTCTAAACAATAGCATTATTAATTTTGAAATGTAGCCAAGAGTTATTCTAGCCAAATATGGAGTAATTGTTGTCCATGCACTTGCTCAGCATTTATTACAGGGTCTAGTGCCATGATGTGCAATAATGGAAATGGTGACATTCAGAGGGCATCATTATAAATCTACTAAGTACACAAACAATGCACTAGTCTAAGGCTGATTTCAAAAATGATGTAGAAATGGCAATTAATGCGCAATGCAATAGCCCAAATATTGGAATATTGAGATAATTCACTAGCTTCATCCCATTCCCATAGGTAACTCCATGAGTAAGGCTTTATTGGATTAATATTCCTAGATTGTGTGGCATGTTTTATCCACAGCTATTACTTTCAAAATAGTAAATACTCCTACACATTTGCATATGTATATTTGATCTTCCAAACATTTAGTAAGATTTAATCACTACTGAGGGGTTTTCATCATTAGGTTGCTCAACAAACCATTCATTATATGTGGCACTGTACTGATGATATACTTGAATCAAATCAACAAATGACATTCATCATGCATGTAATAACCCTCAGATTTCTGCCAGAATAATTTTCCTCAAATCCCTCGCAGCTTAAATCATTGAATTTTAGAGGTCATCTAATCAACTCCTTGCCAACACAGAAATTCCATTACCGTTAATTGTCAAACCCAACTCAGCACTAGTAATGGCATGAAATCATCTAGCTTTTTTCTTGAAGAACTGAAAATGCAAAGTGCATACATTGACTTAGATTAAGTGTTTCCATGCCACAATTAATTTGATAGAGGTGGTTAAAACCTAAACCTGACTTGAAACTTGAAACCATTTCAATTTTCTAATAACATGCTAACAACTTCCTCCCCACCCTCCACCCCCTAGTCCCAGGTTCCAGTTAATAATATTTTGGGAACAATCCAATACACACAAGGTTGAAACATATTTATGAAAACTGGAGTAGATACATTGCAAATTAAATCCTGAGATTTGAAAAGAATCTAT
This sequence comes from Notechis scutatus, assembly GCF_049901735.1. Lineage (NCBI taxonomy): Eukaryota > Metazoa > Chordata > Lepidosauria > Squamata > Elapidae > Notechis > Notechis scutatus. The sequence goes on along the minus strand of NC_142010.1, from coordinate 87,684,115 downwards.
CCTGTGAGTGCCTCCAGTTGATCCATATTTGAATAAGAATACAGCTTAATTATGTAGCAAAAGAGGAAATTAAGGAAGCTCTGATATGGGAGTCATGAAGGACATGCAACCATTAAAACACAGCAGAATATAAGATGAGAAGAACAGAACAAAAGAGTTTAGAAACAGAGAGAGGTGTAACAAGGTCTGTTACAATAAAATGCATGCATGTCAACCATCAGACTCTCTGAGCTGCTACCACAACAGGATGCTCCAGCTCACAAGCAAACAGCTTTCACAAGCTGTGAGGCCTTTCCCTAAGCGTTATTCCCTTTAAAAGATAAAAAGGGCAAAGCTGCAGTGCAGGTATGGAGATTGATTAAGTCTATCATTGCATCATTATTGGCAGAAAGAAAGATCCTGCAGAGCCAGAACTTGTACTGAAATTAAAACTGCTCAACGGAAAAATTTTAAATGCCTCTTTTTGAAAGTTGTATGAAGAACTCATGAGAAAGAGGGAAGACAGGAAAAGTTCCCTAAACAGAGAGTTCATAACCTGACCGGAAGGATTAAACGTTAGAGTTAATGGTTGGAGTTCTGTAACTATCTCATACAAAATCTATACTCTTCTAAGCAAGATAAACTATTCTCAATAATTTATATAGGAAAATGTTTCCTGTAGAAAAAATGTGTCAACAGAAGAAGTTCCAACAGCAAAAATGAGCATCTATCTTATTCTAGGGTTTGCTCAGTAATAGCTCGTTTGTATCTAAACACATTGCTGCCTATCTCCATCTTTAATCAGATATACTTATCTATGAATTAATTTGGTTATTGCAGCTGTATGCAATCATGTTCAGATTTTTACAGTCTTCAGTGTTCTGTTTTTATCCAGTTTTTAAAAGACGGGCTTAGAAATGAATATTAATACACCTACCCTCATAATTACTACAATATTAGCAAACTTTAATTAAACCACATTGGGAATGGAAAGAAAACCTATAGAGCTAATTTACAAGGTGGATGTGGGTGCGTCAAAGGCAGATTATCCTTTCAAGGATTTTGGTTCCACTCCTTAATTTCAATTCTATAGCATGTTTTTCTGAACTTCATGGGAATGGCAAAAAGACTTCCTATGCTCCTTGACTACCTTAGAAAATTATTAGTTCAGCTATTTTTCCCCTGAGAGCTTTGGGAAGCTCTCAAACATCTCCATTTATCATATTTGACTTAACTCCTGTACCCAATGAGGAGGGGATTGTTAAACAGAACCAGCTCCTTTTCAAATAGCTATTCAACTTGCTCAAGGCAAATCATTGACTGTGAGCAGAATTAGCTCTCAGCCTGATATGGTATAGTCTCAATCTAGTATAGTCTCTAATTTCAAGCAGACCCTACTGAAAATAATCAATTGTACTCTTCTCTGCCATGTTGCCCATGGATATATATGCAGAGGTAGGAGGGCCGGGCCAAAGGGGAATGGATACCAAAGAAAAAGGTAGATACTTTTATTAAGAGGGGGGGGAAAGATTTTTCAAAAGAAAGAGACTAAATGCCTTACCTACATTTGCTTCAATCCAGTTTTATTGTTCACCCACCCTATTGAGGGTACCCATTAATTTATTTCCAAGGGAACGCATTACTTAAACCAACAATAACAAATTATCCCATCCATGACTTATGTCATTACACTCCATCACTACACCCCAAAACATGACCAGAACTTAATCAAAAACCATTTTGATTAAACCAGAAGATTTTTTAAAAACGTCCAGGCTACCATGCCAAAATAAAATGTAAAACTACAGCTACCAAATGTCACCAGCTGGAAACTAGAGAAAACTAACATTGGCACCTGGCTAATATCCCCAAGGACTTCACAGCATAGCAGCTGCCTGTGAAATGTCCCAGAGTGATGTGAAAATCCTTGGCATTATTTCAGAAAGTCTGGGTGTTTTTCATAGTGGATATGGAATAGGCAGATATTAAGTTGTAACCAGATGTAATCATAGTACAAGTAGGTCCACTGAAATCAGAGGTACTTAATCCAATTTATTTCTGTGCAATTCCTCCAAGTAAGGCTACATCTGGATATAATCCATAATGAATATTGATACACTATAAATAAGAACGATTAATAAATACCAAGATGTTGTTTTTATATAAAACTTGCAATAAAATGTCCTGTTCACAGTTGCATGTTCCCAATATTATTCCAGGTGTCTTTGGATCATCCACTGTAGGAAGAATAATGACTACTGATACCTGTGTCAGATGCCTACAATATGTTGTCTAGTGTAATCAAGCTCTGTAGGAAGCAGTCATATACTAATAGTATTGTTGGAGGGGTCCTTGGGGATAAGGGAGGCCAACAAAACAGCTTCCAAGATCTTTCTCAATAAGCCTTTTAACTCTGACATTGTATATTTCATACATTGTCAACCATGTCTTTGTTATTGTGTTTCTGAAAATGTATGCAAAAAAAGGAGCCTCCACAATTTCAAAAAGCAGAAATTAAAGACATAGTATTAATTTATAATTGATTATATTCACAATTCATTAACAAGTAATATAATAGTTCTCATATACAAAGTAATAAAATTTTGATCCCAAGACCCTACAACAGTTCACCAGAGATTCAGTTCCAGTCTGTAGCTTTGATATAACAGATAAAAAAAATCAAACTACCACTTTCAGATCTGTCCCAGATCCTTAGCTGATTCCAAACAGACAGGGAATTAACAACAACAAAGAAACAGAAGAGAGCTAACCAAATGAAACCAAAACACCTGGTTTTGCTCCATAACTATCTCAGTGGCAGTTGTAATAAAGAATTCCATAGATAAAGCTCCATTATGGACAAATGTGTCTTTTCCAATTTGATGCCATTTGGATTAGACGACAGATTTCATTATCCTCCTACAGCATGTCAACAGGCTATAGTGGCTGATAGGGACACCTACTATAAACCTATACAGTGTCAGCCTTGGAACGCTGGCATACAGTAGAACCTCTGGTCACGACCATAATTCATTCCATAACTTTGGTCATAACCGGATTTGGTCATGACCCGAATCTAATTTTGGAAATTTGGCGCTTACAAAAAAATGGCATGGAAGGGAAAATCGGCCGCAAAAAAAACAACAAAAAACTTGTGAATTTTTTGGTCAGAACCCAAATTGGTCGTGATCAGAACCATTCATGACCAGAAGTTCTACTGTATAACAGGTTGGCAATGGGCTGGGGCACCTCGTTTAACTTAGCAATGCATTTTAAACAAAGCAATCTTCATCTTACCATCTTCATTCTCATCGTATATTGGTGACTTGCTAGAGGTGTTAGCGCCCATGTTGTTCTTGGCTACAAGCTCTGCATTTACATCATTCTTTAGAAGAACGGAATAAGAGCACAGCTATTTCTTCCCTCAAACTTGACAGATCTGTAAATGTGCTTCCAGTGGATCCTGAAAAAAGAAAAACAGCATAGCTGCTATCAGAAATAAGCTTTTGAAAATCACAAAATTTGACACTAACCTTGATAAATCATCAATATAATATATATGAATGAATAAGATTGTTGAATAAGATAGAAGGGAACAACTAACACAGATTTATGAATGATTTTTTCTTAGATTAACCATATTCATTTGACTGTAGCCCTTAACATACTTCTGCCATTGACAAAACAACTATCCTAATGAATTTCAGCTACTAAACATTCTTTCTTTCTATGTCATTTGGACCTTCATAGCATTAAAGATAACGTTAGCAGGTGCAACTTCAAAAAAGTACTGAAATAAATCTTACCTGCTTTATCTAGAACTGAACTGGATAAAAAAAATCCTATTTAATATTGTATATTCAAAAGAAAGTACACTAAACAAATATCTTCCTAGAATACCTGAAGTTAAAGCACACAAGTCAGATGTAACAAAACACAATTGAAACATAGATTTCATATTTGCCTCCTTTTTTCCTTATTCAAAACCCAGTACCTATTTCATGAGGTATCTTTTCATAATCAAGCTGAATGCTTTTCACTATGACGTTTTGATTCATTGTCCTTTCTACACTATCTTGGCTGTGGAAATGTCTATTACAGCACTTGGAAACAATACTGGAACTTCGGGGCACTTTAGGTATAAATATAATTAATATGGTCTCAGCTTTGCATATGACGGCAGATGATAAATTGTTTGCTCCAAGAGGGGAAAAGTTCCTTCTATTCATATGTTTTCTTAAATAAAAAGGAGCTTTTTTCATGAAAACAAAGATTGCTTTATTCTACTAGTATTGTAATGTAGCCCTCTGTTACTCTGAATGGCACCTTCTTTAAAGAATTAAAGGTAACATCTGCACCCAAACATGAAAACTTTGGTAGTCATAGTATGAAGAAAAGGCATTAAACACCCCAAATGTGATCTTAGAAATGGAACTTGGAACATAGTTAGACACAGTGGTGGGATTCAATTTTTTTTTACTACAGGATCTGTGGGCGTGGCTTGGTGGGCCTGGCAGGGGAAGGATACTGTAAAATCTCCAGTCAGAGGTGGGATTTGCCACTTCTCCGAACTACTCAAAATTTCTGCTACTGGTTCTCCAAAACTGGTCAGAACCTGCTGAATACCACCTCTGGTTAGATGCCTGAAACACAACTATTTAAATCTTTAAAAAATAAATTGGGCCATAGAGTACCATGACTGCATTCAGTTTACACTACAGTACGAGGTTGTACTCAAAAGGATTAGGTAATGTAAAAAAACAAAAAACAAAATAAAACCAACCTTCTGTCCCAAATTCTAGGAAGGTATTGCCAGATACATTGCAAAAGACTAGATGGATGATTAGTCAGGTGCAAAACTACCTTCTGCACTCCTAATATTTTTATATTGGTTCTTGACTTCTAAAGTATGCTGTAACCTGAATTATATAGTATTGCTGTATTCAAATGAAATATTTAGATTATATGAACGTCGAGCCTCATTTGGCCATGGGAAGCTTTGTCATGCTGTTGCCAGACATGACCTTCTCTAATGGAAAGGAGAAATACTGTGGTGATACAGGAAAGTATGCATACACTTGCTTCAGACAATCTGCTAAACCACCAATTGTATTTACAGATCACTATTTTATGCCTCATATTAAAACATACTGTGATTAAACTGTGTAAATTATGATTTCTGACTAAACTTCTTAGTTGAACATACCCAACTGTGACTTTTCCAGTATATCTTCATTAAGAACATCGTAGTTTAGTGATGTATGAAGACTCATGGACTGCGATGTAATAAGTCAGGTATAACTTGAGTGTCTTCTACTAATAATCCATATTTTGGAAATTGCTGCTAATGGAAATTGTCGCTAATGGAAACTGTTTCAGGGGGTTTTCCCCTGGCTTATGTATCATGATGCCATGTTTCATTTCTATCACTTTTTAGTGTTCCCTTGGGCTGATTGCTGTTATTATAGCTGTCATTTGTTCAGTTTCTGATTTAGATCAATTTTATGGCCTTTAGCCAGCAAATAAAACAGAGATAAAAAGAAGGGAGGGGAGGGAAAAAGTCAACATTTGCACAATCTGCCTATTTGAATTTTTCTGCTTTTGGGTATTCATTTTTGGGACAGCAGATGTTATCACTCCTGATAAGCAAAAGAAAAAGAAAAAAGAACAAAAATAAGCATCCACAGCAATCCATCTAAAATCCTTTTGGCAGGATTCCCTCCAAAGTCTTGATGAAACCATCTTGATGCTACTTTAAGTAATAAAACTTTGCAAACACTGTAAGTTGTATAAAAATAACCTTATCAATGATCAGAAAATCAGTGCAGAAAGTGAATATCCATCAATTGCTGCTAGAAGGGGAAAAACAGGTTGTTGGCATAATATTGTAGAAAACCTGAAATCTATAAATATAAAGCAGTTCTACATCTTGTGTGCCAGAGGGAAAGTTTCTGAATAGTTTTAAATTGACCATCAATGTTTTAAATTGTCCTATTTATATTCTGTGTAAACTGCCAACAGTCATTTTGATTGTGGTGTGGTAGAAATGTGTTTAATAAATAATAAATGATATAGAAATGATAGTAGCAGCTCTTGTTCCTTTTTTGCCTGCCACTAGTGGTAAAAAAATCTCATATATATATTTGCCCAACGGCAGATAAATTCACATGCAAGTGGTACAAACTTTTATTAATCAATCATTCAGCTCCATAAATATTAATCAGCCATTCCAGTACACGAACATTGCACATATATTTCATGTGAAATTAATTCCAAGATATCCTTGTTGTGATTACAGAACTCACTGGTAAGCAAACATATTTTGATGGACAAAAAAGGAAGACAGATACTCTATGGCAGCCTTCAACTTAAATGTGAATCTGATTTGGTTAAATGTAAGCAAGATCTGCAAACCTCAATAAAGGTTTGCAAACCTCAATAAAGTTGCTTAAAATAGACACAATTTATATGCCAGTCTGAGGAAACCATGTTGAAATTGCATATCTGGAAAAAGTGTTTACAAAACTATATCAGTTATACTCTAACTAACAAACATAAATAAATAAAGGTTTTTTTAAAATGAACTTTATTATTCAAAGTTTTTTGAATAATAGAAATGGCAAAAGATACCCAATTCTTTTATTTAACGTTCTCAGATTTAAATGTCTATGAAAGTTCTCAGTCATCCAGTTCATAGTTATATCAAAAGTGGTTTTTATTTTTGAATACAATTCTCAGATGTACTTTCTCATACAGCTGTGGTTGTATTGCAGTTGGCTTTTTAAACATTTTAAAAATTCTGGGTCTTAGGCACATTTTTGTGTTGTAGCTTCAGTCTTTATCTTATATAGCGCTTTATTTTATATGATTTAATGCTTTAATCCATTTAGCGAAAGGATTTTTAACTGAAGTAGCAGACTGAAAAATTAGGTAATGAATTCTACCAGAGATTCCAGTTTATTTTTTTCTCATCCATCAAAATTCTCCTTATTCTCAGTATATTTTAATTATTTTTCCTTTTCCAAACTCTTTCAACTTTAATTAATCAATTATTCATTGTAAAGCACTGCTACCATCAAATCATACAAAGCTGGTCCTCCAACAAATACAGGTAGTCCTCAACTTACAACAGTTCATTTAGTGACCATTTGATGTTACAGGGGCACTGAATAGTGACTTATAATGATTTTTCATACTTATGACCATTGCAGCATCCCAATGGTCACATGATTTACATTCTGATGCTTGACAACTGACTCATATTTATGACGGTTGCAGTGTTCAGGAGTCATTTTGCGACCTTCTGAAAAGCAAAGTCAATGGAGAACCCAGATTCACTTAACCATGTTACTAGTTTAATCACTGTAGTGATTCAGTTAACAAATGTGGCAAGAAAAGTTGTAAAACGGGACAAATTTGTTTTTTAAAAAATCACTTAACAACATACACTTTGGGCTCAATTATGGTTATAAGTTGGGGATTACTTGTACACAGAAGGAGGCAAGTTCCTCAGACAATAGTCTTAACTCTGTACATGCTGAGCTTTTCTCCTTTCATGCGAATGAAGCTCAGAACTCTGACATCAAACTTTCTCTAAACTAGTATACTGCCCTTGGCTACAATGGAAGATACTGACACATCTGCAACACTGAAGCGAAATTCAGCTATTGGTTCAGTTCCATTCTGTACATGGCACCAAATGGACATAATCTCACCTTTAGCTGCAGAGTATCTTGAACTGGCTCTGTAACCAAATTCAAGAACATAGTCTTAAATATATAATTCCACTTGGCTCAATAAGTTATGAGAGCACAGAGTTATACTTAAGCAATAAGTATGAATTACTGGAGGGTAGGTAGATATAAATGCTGGAAAGGATGCCAATCTGTCAAGCATGCCTGTCCTAATAGGAGATGCCTTTCAATTGACTTGTCCTCATGAGGCATAGCGATGGGAGCTAGAAGAAGGGTAGATGGAGACTGGGTATCTACTGAATCATAATGAGAAAGGAAATAAGAGCCACAGCATCTGCTCTGCACTCAGATGTTCCCAGATTCGGCCCTAACATCCTAAAGTAAGGTTGGGAGAAATCTTGGGTTGAAAATTCTGGAGTGCAATTGCCAGTTTATGTAAATAATACTAAACCTGATGGACTAATAAAAGTTTGATTCAGTACAAAGTTATTTCTAATGTATTCCTTCCCAGTAGGAGAAAGTTGGGCAGAAATCCACAATTTGTCTTCAATTCAGTCACTGTGACATGCTTTTGTGGTATTATGTACCAATAGGACTTTCAGGATTTCCTTCATAATAAGGCCATTTTAACAGCTACAGTTATTTATTTAAAACATTGCAGCTCGTCCACTATCCTAAAAATCCTGTTGCCGATTGCAATTCAGAAAAGTAAGGCAAAAATACATTCATAAATAAATTAAGTGAAATAAATAATACAGTAATTTGCCTGCGTAACAATAAACTTAATAACACTGACAAAGAAGTATTGAAGAAGCAAAACAATCATATTCTTGCGGTACCTGCTCAGTCCTGAACATCTTTTCATCTAAATAGCTTAATAGTAAATAGTAAGAATACTAAAAAATATTAATAATAAATAGTTTAGTCGGAAGTAGTTTTTCATCTGACACTATAAGACAGATTATATTAAAGTCACCCTGGCTTTCAGGAGAAACATACACTAAAGTTAAGAGGTCACTACTTAAATAGGAGATTTGAAGCAGTTCACATAGTATAATGTCTGTACTTGGTAAAATTAGAATTAAACTTTTCACAAACTTCAGGTTCTATGCTTTGCCATAATTCACTGAACAGTTACAGTTATCAGATTCAAAGTTATTAGCGATCAAGTATTTTTTTTCCGTCCCACCTGTCTTATTCTTATTATCAGTTCTAGTAAATTATTTATTTCCAAGTTTGCATATAAAGATTTGCACCTAAAAGAAAACTGGATCTGCTCATGTGTAGTCAAACATTTGCACTGGGACTGAAACATATTGTAAAAGTAATGCATTAAACATATTTATAAATATGTCTTCGTTGGAATAGAGATTATTGGAGATTTTGTTCTCTATTGCTCTAACAATGAAATGATTTCCACAATCATATTTTGAAATTATTTGTACTGGAAAGTGTAAGGCTTGGGTTTTCACCAAAGATGTCAAAAATGAAGAATCCCAAGCAACTCTAATGGTACAGTATCAATGGTTTCAGATTCAACAGTGAATTATCATCTAGTCAAAGGATGAGTTAACAAGTAAGGAGAAATATCTCTTTCCATATTTCCCCTGAATAGCAAAACTCAAATCAAGCAGCTTCTCCTGCTCCATTCTTATTGGAAAATTTAGGTACATTTTTCTCTCTCAATAGAATGTTACAAGTCTGAAAAAAACCCACCTGATTATGTTGGGATAGCATAATAAAACTTTCTGCATACATACATCTGGGCTGATTAATAGCAAACTGGTTTTACCACAATCAGTAAATAGAAACCACTGTTTAATTTTTAAATCTAATTGAAAGCACAATTTTACATTTGCTAAAAGGTTCACTGGAAAAGAAATTCTGGGGAAAAAACCATCCACTTTCTAAGAACAAAAAATGTAGATAAGTAGGAAATACAAAAGCCTTCTTATTTGGGGAATTAGTTCTCTTGTTCGGTTGACTGCTAATGAAAATTAGAAGACCATAACTTGATATAGTGATGACATTTAAGACACCAATACTTTACCCCACCACAAGCAACATGTGAAGTCAGTTTCTGTATCTTTTACATGAATTTGTTACATAAAGATATCTAAGAATTGGAACTGAATGATGAAAATTTCAGGAGGAACGCAAATCATTGTCTTTTTATATTTTACAATTTTATACGAAGTTTGGTTTTGCCAAGTTTAGTGAATTTCAAAGCTTCTGTTGAACCTTGTACAAATCTGTAGTTAAAACCTGAATTACTCTATGTTTACTGACCTTCCATGGTACTTAAAAGTGCATTCTCAACATGCTTACACAATATTTATGAATTGCTCCCAGGAAAATAGGAAGTATCTTAAATAATTGGTACATATCTGAGTTCCTTAGTGTAAAGTTCTATCCAGTCCTTACTTTACAAAAAAGAAAGCTGTATTTAACCTCAAAAGAGATAAACGTGACAAATAACTTTAAACAATATATTATCTCATATGTTTCTATTAGAAAATCTATATAGCTGGATAATCAAAACCTAGCTTTCAGGGATGATATCTCACGTTAAGTTTTCATTCCACTTTCATTCCACATAAATATATCTGCAGATGGTTTAGATAACTAAAGAGCAGGAAATGCCAAGCCCTGAAGCTTTATTATGAAGGTCTTTATTATATTTTATACATCGTTGATCTGTATTACTCATTCAATACTCCTTTCTTTATTGCTCCAGTTTTATGGATGATGTGATGTTATCTTTTATTGATTATAACTAAAGCTCCATTAACAAAACAGTGAATGGATTAATAACTGGAGGAAAAAGCAGGATGAGGAAAAGGGAATACATAAAAAGTAGTTAATTTCAAGATCATATATTTTAGAGAAAGTGCCATTTTCAGGTCACAGGCATGTCAAACTATCCAAGAGAACTCAAGGTTTGGTTGTTGTTGTTGTTATTTTAAAAAATAAAGCCATATATCATCTTAAAGAGAAAAGTCAAGATTCTTTAATAGAATCTATAAACAAGTTGGTGCAAAAATTCAGAGGAGAAAGCCTAGGTGTTTTGTTTTTTTTAAGTTATCTCGAAGTCCTTTAGCTTGTGAAGCACAACTATTAAAAAGTTGCAAATATGTAATTTAAATGCTTAAGGTTTCCACTTAGGGAGAAACTTGACCATTGGTTTTTAAAAAGCGGTCTTCTAAAACACTGCTCAGGACGGCCAAATCTCTTGGATCTGACCCCGTAGCTGCCCACTGGAGCCGGACCCAGTTCTTCAGATAGCCTGCAAACGGAGCCTCTTTAATTCTTTATCTTGGTTCGATCCATTCTAATGTCATCAGGAATATCCTTTAAAGTTGTAAACCGGGAGGTTTGTGTGTTTGTTTGTTTTTAAGTGAAGCTCCAAGAGAGTTTCTAAAGTCACCAGCGGAACGTCCTGAGACAGAAGGCGCTGCTTCGTGGTGGAAAACGTCTTTCAGGGTGAAAGAGAGACACACAGAGAGAGAAAGAGAAGCGCCTTTTCCTACCTTATTTGAAATCAGCCACAGCGCTGGACGGAGCCACGGACCCGCATCAACCTCAGTAACCCGAAGCTGCAGGTACTGGCAGAAGAGGCGGAGGAGAACGTCGCTCACCTTGTGGGGTTTGCTCTCGGCCGAGATTCCCTTTTGCTGAATTCCCGGCGGCCAGCAAGGACGCTGGGGAGCAGAGCCTCGATTGCAGGGAAGGTCTCCCTTTTGCAGCTCGCAGGAGGAGCCTTGCAGCAGTCACTGGGGGGAGAGGGGGGGGGAAACACACGCCAGACAACAGAAAACAGTAGCGAAAAGATGCGCGGACACGCGCACAGAGGACAAGACAGGCAAGTCGTAAGAAGAGCTCGGGGAGAAAGAAGAGGCAGGGGTGTGAGAAAAGCAGCGAGGAGCCACCGCAATTGTGATTAACGCCGCTCGGAGTGGCAACTTTTCTGCGGACGAATCAGAAGCGCGCTGGCTGCCACTTAAACGTCGCGTCGCCTCAGCGCTTTATGCAGGTCATCACTTTTCAGAGATCCCCTAAGAAGTTGCTTCTCGTGTCCTGAACGGGAACTGCCGTCCTGAACACGTTTTTTCTAATTATTATTTGTAAACTGGAGCGGGTGACACCCTCCTTTCCACAGTGAAATAGTCTGAAACAAATGCAAATGATGCTGCATAGAATAAAGAGACGCGCGGCCGGTGAACGAGGATCCGTCCTCCATCCCCAAATATCTGCATTAAAACGATGTGAGTGTAGAGTATCATGCAGCGCTGATTTGTTCCCCTCTTCGGTGACTGATCCGGGAAGGAGTTCCGCTAATTCTTTGGCCCAAATCCAGCAAAGCATTTAAACCTCCTGCAGGAACTAGCTGTTTCAGGAAACGGTCTCCATATTTTTTAATCGGTATTTCTCAACCTTAGCAACTTTTAAGATGTGTGAACTTCAACTTTCTGAATTCTGGGTGGGGAATTCTGGGAGTTGAAGTCCACACATCTTAAAGTTGCCACGGTTGAGAAATACTGATTTAAATAAAAGTGTGTCTAGTGTTGGAAGAATTATCCGTTTGGGTTCAGTTCCAAGTGGGGAAAAAGACACTGGGAGCATGGAGGCATTTTTCTAGGAGAGGGGTGGGTGCTAACTTCCTGCATTAGAAAAGTCTGTCTTATCCAGATATCTGATCGTTTCCCCAAATCCCCAGCTAGGATGAGCAAAAGTTATGCTGGCTGAGTTGTATGACAATGTCCTACACGTTTGAAGAACATAAAAGATGGGGAAGGTTAATCTAGTAACAGACACTGTGAGAAGATGGGATCATTATGTAAGAACTTTGTGTGCTATTTGCCTTTCCCATTTTCTCTGAGATGCAAGACAAAAACCATCCCATTTCATTCCAGTCTATGCTATCAGTCCTGTCCTGATTATTTAGAAAGTTGGAAGGGAAGAACCATGGACCAAGTATTAGTGACTGAACTAGAACTGCAATTCAGAATGTTCCAATAACCTCTGATGTTAGGAACTATTTACCAGAAAAAATGATAGTTCTTAATCACAAAAATATATGTCACTATGTAGTGTATGTGTGCCACTCGGTAATAAGCCCAGCATGTGGTGGAGTTTTCTCATTTTTTTTCTTCGTTAATTCCAAAAAGGAACTAGAATTAAGATTTCAAAATATTTTGATTCATTTGTATTCAGTAACTGGATATCACTAAAGTCTCTGACCCACGTGGGGATGGCTGCCAAGAAAGAAAGGAATTCAAGAATTTATAATGATACATTACCAAATTCTAATCATTCTTTGGGCTATGATTTTTGTCACTGCAGTCCATGGCAAAAAAGTTTTACTAGGCAGTCATGAACCAGGATTGATTTTGTTTAGGCATCCATGCTTGACCTGCTGAAATGACAGATTTTGGGCACTTCACTCTTCTCTTTAGCACATCCAGTTCTTATAGCTAAAAGGCTGAGCTGTTGAGATGCTCATAACCCTTCTAAGCTCTATATTGATCAAAATAGGGAAAACCACGCAATCCTTGACATCTCTAAAATTTGAATAAAAAAAACTTCTAAGGAAAGATTGTCTATTTCTGTGTATGTGAATAATCATACATATTGTCTGGAAAAGCAAAACAGAAGATGTAAAGCTCCAGTTCCTCATCTCTATTATTTAATTAGAAAATCACAAAAAATATAAAGAACAATTTAGTTTTAATATGACCTACCAAGAATTAGATAAGATTTGGCATGGAGAGGAAAGGAAATTGATTAGTAAAATATATAAATATCTGTTGGATTATAAATTAAAAGAAGAAACAGTTAAGGAGTGTATGATAATTTGGGCAAAAAATGTGGGCCACAATACTGAGTTAGACAAGTGGGAACATATTTGGGAAATAAATTACAAACTAAGTATGTCAGCCTCGTACAAAGAGAATCTCTATAAAATGGTGTATCGTTGGCACTTGTCACCCGCGAGACTGGCTAAGATGTTCCCGAACCTCCCCCAAACTGTTGGAAGTGTAACTGTGTCCAGGGAATATACTTTCATATGTAGTGGACATGTCCATATGCCCAGAAGTTTTGGAAAAATATCAAAAATTGGATTCTAAATATAACTAAACAAGATGTAAAACTTGAACCCAAAACTTTTTTGCTGGGTATGATAGACTCAAAAATAGGGGGAAAAAAATCAGTATTTAATCTTGCACATTATAACGGCAGCCAGAATAAGCTGCACTCAAAATTGGAAACTGTCTATTGTCCCTTCAGAGGAGATGGTCATTAAAAAAATTCACGAGTGTGCAGAGATGGACAGCCTAACCAAATTACTAAAAAACAACAAAGATAGTGAATACTACAAAGTTTGGAACTCTTCGTATGAATGGTTAAAGAAAAAGCAATATTTGACAACTGAATAAGTTATGAAACTATGAAGGACGTGCATTTAATCATAAAGTATTCTGTGAAAATAAAATGTTAAAAGAACGAGGAAGGAATTGTAACATGGCAGACCACATCAATGTTATGGGGCAAAAGAAAAAAAGAAAAGTGTAACCAATGTTCAATACCTGCTGCAAAATGTATATATGTATGTATGTATGTATGTATGTATATATATATATATATATATATATATATATATATATATATATATATATATATATATATATATATATATATATATATATATATATATATATATATATATTTGTTTATATGTTTGTTTGTTTCTTTTCAAATGTTTTAAATATATGAAACTTAAATAAACTTTATTTTAAAATTTAAAAAAAAAATCACATGAGTCAGGGAGTCATAAATATACAAATCTTGTAAAATAAATAATCCACTCCTCCAACTCATTATGGGAAGGCGATTTTACCAGAGTTTAGAACAAAATTATAATGTAATAATAACAACATAGTCAAGCCTGCTATAATCTGTAACTTTCCAGTTGCATCCAAAACATTGTTAATCATCTTCTTAAACCATTTTCTTTTATTATTTATTGACAGAAAATCAATTTTCTCATGTTCAACCAACTCGTATTAATGTGCTTCCAGATAACATAGAAAACTGACATTTTGCACATGTAAATCAATTCCATGCTATACAGTGGTGGGATTCAAAATCTTTTACTACTGGTTCTGTGGGCATGGCTTGGTGGGGGTGGCGTGGCTTGGTGGGCATGGCAGGGGAAGGTTACTGCAAAATCCCATTCCCTCCCCACCCCACTAACCTGCTTTCCAGCTCCGTTCTCCTGTGCAGGGCAACAAAAGAAGACCCAGCTGATCAGCTGAAACTCCAGACGCAAAGAATAGATGGGGATGGCGCCAGTCAGAGATGGCATTTGCTGGTTCTCTGAACTACTCAAAATTTCTGCTACTGGTTCTCCAGAACTGGTCAGAACCTGCTGATACCATCTCTGATGCTATAAAATTAGAAGGAGAAACATGTGACTTTCTCACTTTAGAACATGCACAGTGTAAGGCCTTAGAGGCAGTGTCATGTAATAATTTCAGCATGAAGGTAAAATCTAAGAATGTAGAGATCCAGTGACAGTTCAGCCATGAAGCCTACTGGGTAACCCTCAGTCAATCATTCAGACTAAATTACCTCAAAGTGTTATGAGGATTTTTAATGGAAGCTACCCAGAGGTGTTTTAGATTTGGGCAGCCTCTAAATCTTGCAAATAAAACAAAATAAACGAAACAGATATGGAACACAATGAACACAATCTAAACTTCTTATAAGCAGGAAGAAAGTAAAGGCAATACTGTACAACTTTAATGGATGCCAATTTAATGGACTTGGGTGCAAATTATAAATTTGTGTTCGTACTTCATATTAATTGTTTATTAAAATTTATTTTTTAAACCACTGAAAAGCCAAAACTCTCTGGGAAGTTTACAATAAAACAGACCAAAATACAGTCTGAATAAAACCATATAAATGATATTAAATAAAATAAAAAGTACAAAATGAATTAGGCAGAAGCATGGCAGTAATAGCAATTAAAATACAACTTAACATAAAAAGGTCTTCAAAAGATAAAGGTTTCCCTGTCCAATCATGTCTCACTCTAAGACACAATGCTCATCTCTGTTTCCTGGCTGAAGGAGCTAGCATTGAAGATGTTTTTCCATGGTCATGTGGCCAGCATAGCTATACACCAAAGATGCAGGGAACACTGTTACTTTCCCATTAATTACTTGCATTTGCCTACTTTTGAACTGCTAGGTGAGCTCACCCCACCATGCAAGTCTTGAGTCTCGAACCTGGGATGTCAGCTTTTCAGCTGAGAAGCTCAGCATCTCTAACCACTGAGCCATTGTGTCTCTTTTAAAAGGTCTTCGTTTGGTAGCAAATTGATGCTAATAGATAAAGACCGAATGCACCAATTATCACATTAAACAAGAGGAAAACCTTCTAAGCACCAATTCCACCCGTGCTTTTTACAATTTTGTAAACAACAAACTAAAAGACTCAAGGTCCATCCCTCCCTTGATAGGACCTGATGGTAAAGACTGCAACGACGACACCATTAAAGCCAACATCTTTAACACATTCTTTGGCTCAGTATTTGTAAACAGCAATGGATCATGCCCAGTATTTCCTAGCCGTACCACAGATAACAACAATGATCTAATACATATCGATTTCACAGAAGACAATGTCGAAAAATCACTACGCAATCTAAAACCATCTCTATCTATTGGACCGGATGGAATATGTGCCTACTTCTTAAGAAAGCTATCCACTGCCATAGCCAAACCCTCTAAGCATAATCTTTGAAAAATCTTTCAGGACCAGCTCCTTGCCTAACCTATGGTCACAAGCCACAGTCATCCCCATCTTCAAAAAGGGAGACCCAAGCCTAGTTGAAAATTACAGGCCAATCTCCTTATGCTGCGTCACCTGTAAAGTCATGGAATCAATTATTAACCAATCCATCATCCTCCACTTAGAGACAAACAACCTACTCTCCAATAAACAATTTGGTTTCAGAAAAAAACTATCCTGTAATCTGCAACTCTTACACTGCAAAAACATATGGACGACACAACTCGACCAGGGCAAAGCAATAGACGCTAATCTACATAGACTTCTGTAAAGCCTTTGATTCAGTGGTACACGACAAACTACTCCTAAAAATAAAATCCTATGGTATCTCTGGACAACTGAATAACTGGATAGAAGCATTCCTGTCAAACAGACAACAAATGGTCAAAATCGGGAGCGTCCTATCAAATCCAGTACCTGTCAATAGTGGTGTCCCCCAGGGCAGTGTTCTAGGACCAACTCTCTTCATACTCTACATAAACGACCTCTGTGATCATATTAAGAGCAATTGCGTTCTCTTTGCTGATGATGTAAAGCTGTTCAATACCACAGACAATACTGCTACCCTACAAAAAGATCTTGACTATGTATCTGAATGGTCAAACAAATGGCAACTTCAAATCTCAACAAATAAATGCTCTGTCTTACATATTGGCAAAAAAAATCAGAAAATAAAATACAAGCTGAATAGTCAAGATCTTGTTGATGACCCAAGCTCTGTAAAGGACCTTGGAATACTCACCTCTAATGATCTAAGTGCTAGAGCCCACTGCAACTACATAGCCAAAAAGGCATTAAGAGTTGTTAACCTAATCCTACGTAGTTTTTTCTCTGGTAATATCACACTACTAACCAGAGCATACAAAACATTTGCTAGACCAATACTCGAATACAGTTCATCAGTCTGGAACCCTCATTACGTATCTGATATTAGCACAATTGAGAAAGTCCAGAAATATTTCACAAGAAGAGTTCTCCACTCTTCTACTCGTTGTAGAATACCTTATGCCACCAGACTTGAAATTCTAAAACTAGAAAACCTTGAATTACGCTGCGTCTTCGGTCTGACTTAAGCATGGTATATAAAATCATACATTGCAATGTCCTACCTGTCAATGAATACTTCAGCTTCAACCATAACAACACAAGAGCACACAATAGATACAAACTCAAAGTAAACCGCACCAAACTTGATTGCAGGAAATACGACTTCAGCAATAGAGTGGTCAATGTCTGGAATACTCTACCCGACTCTGTAGTCTCTTCCCCAAACCCCAAAAACTTTAACCTTAGACTGTCTACTATTGACCTCACCCCTTTCCTAAGAGGTCTGTAGGGGGCGTGCATAAGCGCACCATCGTGCCTACCGTCCCTGTCCTATTGTTTCTCTTATTCTTTTATTTTTCTTATATGTACCCATTTCATGTATTCACAACTATGTATACACTTATACTTATTATCTTGTAAACAATTGGCAAATCAAATAAATAAATAAATAAATAATGTACCCAACACAACAAACAAGTATATTGTTTCTAAAATTGTTCCAGGCAACTGATATAATTCCCACATTATTTATGTCATTTCAAATCATTTGTGTAATTACATAATTGGTATTTTTACATAATTATATAATCTAGTTAATTAAAATTACACAAATTATGCCATGTACATCAATAACATGCATTTTGATTTTAATGGATATTCAAATTTAATGGACATACTTTTCCTCAATGTGGTCTGTTGAATCAAGGTTGAACTGTAAATAAATAAAGCAGTTACCATATGATGATTAAAGATGGTTAGATTTAAACTGCTTTTATACACCCAGAGCCACACATAATGGCACTTACACATACAGAAATACTCTTCAACAATTCACCAGTAGCAATTTCTAGAGAAGATACACATTTTTCTACTCTTGCAAAGTCTGTTTGCAAGAGTAGAAAAACTGTTCAGGCAACAACAAATGCATTCATTGTAGCATGGTCTAGAGTTCACTTGTGATTTGTTGATGAATGAATTTTAGCTTACAAAAAGTATTCTATTGTAATAAATGTATTATCTTTCAGGTTGTCACTGGGCCCTCTTGGAATAACTAGGGATGTCAGAGGATTGAGCAATTTTTAAAGCTAGCCATCCAAATTCAGGACAAAATTTATCTTATGAGAACAAAGGAAATCATCCCCAAGTTTGAATGTCATGGAACTGATATTTTACTGACATTTCAGACAGCTGAATTAGAGAGGAAGGGATTTTCAATGAAAAGTAGGCTGGGAAGGTATACTGTTGGTCAAGATGTCTAGCAAGAATAGAACTTCCGGTTTGAGCTTCTTCAGCAACAGACCGAAATCTCATCTCTGCGAAGCTTCGATCCGTGCTCGCCGCTGGAGCGCCCTGAGCCGGCTGGTTTCAGGGCTAAACCACCACGTAGAGGTGGTGAAGAGGGGGAGACTGCCTACAGCGTTGAGGAGAGGCGCATCTCTCCTCCCCAGCTGGCTATTACTCCCTTTCCCGAAGGCAGTTCCAGCGGTGGTCAGAAATGGCCACCACAAAGAAGAACTTGACCGGAAAAGAATGTGCAGGAGGAAGATAAAAATAGAAAGTTTTGGTTGACCGGGTCAAACAGCAAAAGCAACAAATAAGGTACCCTGGAATTGAAACTCTTAAAAAACAATAACATTGTTCCCTAAGAAGATTTTTAAGCTGCAAAGGAGAGAGAAAAGGGAAAAGATTTGGTTTTCTCCTTTTCCTATACTGACAGCTAAGAGACTTAAGCAAGAAATTGTGGGGGGGGGGGGGAATCCACTTTGACATCAATAGGCATTTAATGCTGAAAATAAAAAGTCAAAGGGATAATAAAGATTTCTGGATAATTAAAAGCTTTTGAAAACAGGAAAGGAGAGAAAAAGAATAAAAGGGCAGGATCTGGAAGGGAGGAGACTGTCTGGAATTAAAAAAGAACTTACAGCAAAATCTCAACAAGACTTCCAAAAGATACATTCTAACTGAAATATCGCAACAAAAACCCCAGGAAGAGAAAGTCAAAAAAGAAATAAGAAGATATAACTCGGGACTATCTGGATTACTTGATGATTTCTGGATTCTTGGTTATTGTTTTGAATGACTAAAATCAATCGGGTGGTTGTTTAAAACTGTTTAAAATGGCTCCACTTTTAGAAGAACTGAAAATGGAACTTAAAAAGTACAAAGAAGATGCACAAGAAGAGAGAGGTTCTTTTGGCTTCGTATTTCAGTTTTTAGAAATGGAGATTTGGAACTATGAGAAACAACAAGAAATGCCTGCAGAACAAGAAGATTGCGACAAAGAAGAAGCCATCTTTAATGAACAAATAATCTGGGGGGGGGGAGGAAAGGGGGGAAAGAGAATGGAAAGTTTAAGATTGGGAAAAACAACTCCAAAAAAAAATAGAGTGAAAAATAAGTATAAAATCAGAAAGCAACAGAAGAGGGAAATGCAGAAGAGAGAATTAGAACTAGAGAGACAAGGGGGTAAAGAGGGGAGGGAGAAGATGAGAGGGAAGAAAGAAAGGAAAAGTAGTTATAAAGGACAGAAGCAAAATATAGAGAAACGGCCTATTTAGAAATAATGGGTGAAAACTTAATGGAAAAAGGGATTCTGCAAAGGTACATAAGATAGTATGGTTATATTAGAAACAGAAATAATTTTAGAAAATATGAAACAATGTATAATTAAAATGTCTGATAAAATAGCTATTGTAATTCAGTGGAATGCTTGTCAATAAATAAATGTAACAAAAGGTATATTTAATGATTTATAAAACATATGTGAAGAGAAATAAGGGAAAAATTAATTATGGAGATTATATGTGTTTTTAAGGAAGTATGATATTTAATTGAAAAGAAGTGTTAAAGATGTTAAAATTTTAATTATTATTAATGATAGAACTGAACTGGAATGGAATGTGGGTTTATAATTACATATATTTACAATCTTTTTTTTTAAGAATATAGTGTGTATTATAAGAATGTACCAAGCAGAATTCGATTGGAAGTTATGTATTATGTATTATATTGAAGGTCATAAACTTAAGGTATATATTGAAGTTTAAATAAGAGTTGAATGGATGTAATTAAAAGATATAAAGGTGTCATACTCCAATTAGTAACTACAGGAGAAAATTTGTTTAATGAGAAAAAATAATATGAAATTGAAACAGAACAGACAAAAGTATAAATATAATGATTTGAATTGAGATGAGATAATCAAAATAAAATTGAGAAAATTAAAAGAGGGGAAAAACTATATAGAAAATGTAAAATAGTATAAGATATGGAATAAAATACAAAAAGGAGCATGAAATTGAATTTCGTGTCTGTAGAAAGAAGTTCAACCCAGGACCATGCTATTTTCAAAAAAGATGTTTTACTTGTATTTTGTATGTGTGAAAACCCAAATAAAACTTTATTAAAAAAAAAAGATGTCTAGCAAAAACAGTATTATTGAGTCAGTTGCAAAAGTTGGAATGAACCCCAAACCTCATCTAATCCAATCTTCTCCAAGAAAATCAGTTACTTATGTTTGAAGAGTTAGAGGCCATTCTACTCCAAAATGACTCTGGATGACTTACATCAAATAAGAATTTAAAAAACAGTAAAAAAAATACAAAGAAAATCGTGTGTGTTTGGACAAATCGACCTCTTTTAACTAAAGCGTCACTTATAGGACTTGCAAGCACCCCATCCTAGGGCCTGGAAGAGGTGGTTGTCCAGCCTCTTCTTGTAAACTTTTTGTAAACTTTCAGAGATGGAAAACTCACAGTCTTCATTGATAGATGAAGTCAGTGTCAAATCTTAGTGTGACATAGTTTTTTTCTCCATCATAGTCTGTCCTTAATCTGGTCTTTCAGGTCTTCCAATGGCCCACTCATTGTATAGATTTTATAGTCAGCTCACTTCTCAATCTCACAGGTGGGAAGGAAGGGTCTGACATGTTCAGTGGAGCCACAGCGCTATATGTATCCATATGTCTTAGGTAGCCACAAGGTCCAGGGTGTAGTGGCAGATGCAATACTTGGCATACACTGAATATGGAAAGCAGGCAGGAGTTCACTTTCTCCATTTTTGTTTTTCTTTATCTCATGGGTCTCCAGAAAACTTGCTAAACTAGTGAGAGTTTCAGAACTGCTTTAGAAGCAACTAGTTAAGTGCTAGATAATTCCATATGAAGTTTTTTTTAAAGTCTACTTGAGAAGAAAGAAATGAGAAATGGTCAATCTGGGAATAGTGAAACACAGCAAGACCAAGAAAAAAAGGAAGCCCCAATGTTCCCTGTAAGAATCCACTGATTGGCTCCATACATTAACTATAGAAATAAATGGTTTGGTTTTGACTTAGCATGTATCAATCTAGCCAAATGGGGTTTATTTAAAATACAGGATGTAAACTGGAGTGGATGGGTGGATTGGTTTTTAAGGATAGAAGATGTTTTTTTCATCAGGTATCTGATGAAAGAGTAGAAATTGGCTTGAACATAGTGATTTTTTTAAAATTATCACTTTCAAAATATTACCATTTTAACTTCTGAAATTCAGTGACATGATTTCAGAATTTGTGTATGAAACCTACAAAGTAAGCCATCTAAGGGATACAATTGCCCAACAATAGGATTTCCTTGCTATTTTCAAGTTTGAATTTCCCTATCATAGGAATTTATCATGAACTTACTCCTTCCCTGAACCAGTCATTAATTAAAACAAATAAAAATAACTTCATATCGTATCAAGTTTATCTTGTTAACTGATACTCAATTTTATTGTTGTTGTTCAATTGTTTGGTTGTGTCCAGTTATTTGTGAGTGGATGGAATTCACATTGTATGAAATCTTATAGAATACTTACTGTATTCATATATTATTAATACAAATTAAACAGATCTATGGCCTAGTAATTAAATATTTTCTATCTGAGATGGCATGCTTGGCCACAGTATTACTGCCATCTGGCTATATAATAGGAATAAATGCTGAAACAAAATCTCCAATTAAAATACTACAGAAAAAGGTTTTAAGAATTTCTATTCCCAACTGTTTTTTTAAGTCTTAAAATAATAATGAAGAGATTTGTGAAATATATTTGGTGCCCTCTAATGGCTTTACTGTGACATAATAGTATGTCACAGAACAAAAGCATCTGCTGCCTATCATTAAATTATGTTTTATCCAGTCAATATACTAAATTTGGCAGCTACCAGAGTTTTTCTTTTTTCTAATATTTCTGATACTAGTAACTTTATTGGTGGTTTTGAGGTATTATATTATAAAGTGACACTGACATAATTCAGCAAAATGTTCATATTACATTAAAATTCTAATGATGTGCATAGTTTCATTCCTTTAAATTACTGCAGTACATTTACAGAGATCTGCTCTTGGAAAACATTAGAATCATAAAATCATAGAAGTGAAGAGATAATTAAAGGTTATATAGTCCAATCAACTATTTAGCACAGACTCCACTAGAATATCTATTAATAGAGGTTATCATCCAGCCTGTTTCAAGACTTTCAGTGAAAGGACTCAAGGCTTTCTGTGACTATTTCACAACCTGACAGCTCTTCCTAATGTTTAGCCTTAATCTCCTACTTTATTTTAAACCTTGATTCTAGTCCTGCCTTCTCGCTCAACTAAGATAAATTTTCTCATTGTTTTATGTGACACCCTTCAGATATATGAAGAATTATATTTCCTCACAATTATCTGGTTGCCCAGATTTATCTCATATGTATCATTATAAAGTATAGGACATTATCATTGTTCTATAGTTGTACCTATCATTTTTCTCAGCCAGAGGATATTCTGTTTGGGGACAGGGTGTAGACATCAGGCTGACAGGTGCTCAGTACAGACATCAGGCTGATAGTTCAATACTTTTCTAAAGCTTTCTTCTTCCCATTTTTTAAGATGGGAATTGATTTCTTTAAATTTTCTTTGACCTCACTAGTCCTCCAAGAATCCTCAGACATTATTGAAAGGGTTCTGCAATTACCTCTCCCAGTTCCTTCCATACCCTGGGACATAAATCATTTGGCACTGGAGATATGAATTTGTTTGGATAGGCTAAATTCTCTAACCCTCTCTTTGTCTATAGCAGTAGCACTTAGGCTTGTATATCACCTCGTAGTGCTTTACAACCCTCTCTAAGCGGTTTACAGAATCAGCATATTGCCCCCAACAATCTGGGTCCTCATTTTATTGACCTTGGAAGGATGGAAGGCTGAGTCAACCTTGAGTCGGTAAGACTCGAACTGCTGACAGTCGTTAATCAGCAGAATTAGCCTGAAATATTGCATTCTAACCACTGCACCACCGTGGCTCAAATCCTATCCTAAACTTCTCCCAGAAGAATAAACATTATCAGACAAGGTTCAGTTGCTCTCCTGAGAAAGTAATAATTTTTAGCATTTATTATTGCCCTGAATTTCTTATGTGATTTAGCAAGATAAATTTTCAACATAAACTTTAATGATGGCCTCAGCAGAGACACTTAACTGACATTGTCTGAACTTAGAAATTAAGCAGGTTAATACTAGGGAGAACAGACCAGAGTAAAAATGTTTTTTGAAATTAATTCTTGAAATTAATAAACCTCCAACTAAGAAATTGCCTAGAGGTACAGTTAATCTGATAGAGGTAAGCAATTATTTAAACAAAAATAAAAGATGAAGAAAAAATAATACAGCTGGGTTCTGCAGATGACAGAAATTTGGATATATTTTTTCTCATGCAGAAAAATCCATAAATGTTTGAAGTGAATAGGAAGAGCAGCTCATTTGTACTTTCCTTCACGATAGGAAGATAGCATCGTTTCATCTATTTTCAATAAACAGCTATTGTATTTGACAAAATCTAAACAGTTAAATGTATAAAAATCTTATTCTAGTAATAAGGCCAAGTAGTGTCCTTAATGGAGGCCAAATTAAGAAAAGGAACTAGAGTTTCCCAGCTTTCATTCTTTTTTCTCACAAGCACCACTACCTCACAGAAACCACTATCAATCTAACATGAAGTAGAGACGGTTTAGACATATGTTCACAATAGCTAATTTAGCTAGTCAAATTCCACAACTAATCAGGGCCATGTGCTAACAGGCATCATGAGAAAGCAGGACAGAGATCATCCACAATCTTCCCAACTGCTCCTAGTTTGCTACATGTCAGCTGGGCTGTCTTGAAATAGTGCTAAACCTGTATTCAAACACAGCCCAGCTAACCAGTCATAGGCACAGAGTGGGAGTACAGAGTAAAATAGGAGAGACCTTCTTTATGTTCCTCTCAAATCCTTCTCTGAGAGATGCATGCAGAAAGTAAAGGTGGGCTAGTTTTACTAGTTCGGGTTTACAAATCAATGACTGCATGATGAAAGTAAGTTAGCGCCATCGTTCTTCGAAGGGATGATGAATCATTGATCAAAGGCATGACGAATTGTTGATCGAAGGCTTGTTAAATAATGAATTAGCATCAACCCTGAGTGCTGCAACAAATGTCAGCAAGAGGCCAAGGAGTCCTATTTGATTTTAAGGCTGGAAGCTCACAGAAATAAACAAAGGACAGGCTGTGGAGAACACATACACACAATGGACTTCCCAAATCATACAGTTGAGGTTGGTCTCCACCTTAATAACTTCAACCACACCAGGACACACCTAACATTGTGAAAGTTGGAATGGAGTGGGTAAAAGGATTCCTCTTTCTCCTAAGAGAGACATTAGCATCCATGATAAGTTGGACAAAAAGCTTGGAAACTGCAGCTGAATGAGAGAGTTCCATGAAGCATTGCCAGATCCATGAAAGTGATAGTTGCAGTATTCTTTCCTAAATCATCCAATACAAAAACTATAAGAATATGGGAAATAGGCCAGCAGAAACAATGGAATACAAAGAGGGGTGGTTTTTTGCTACAAGTTTATTTATTAATTTAATAAGCAGAAAATAAAACTGGGAGTTCTTCTAAAGACTAAATTAATCTAAGATGTTATTTTCTAAAAAAGATGAACAGATGTTTAATCTTAAGCATTTTTTCTTCTATTTCTACAACAAAACTTTATCCATCCATTCACAAATATGTAATAATGTAACAATAAAAACTCGATAATTTAGTCTACCAACTATCCACACTAGATTTTGCCCTTATTTTGAGATGAAAATATATTTCCACAAGTTTCTGCTCTTGACATCTCACTAAACAGTGTGGGATTCACTTCATCTGTAATATATGAAATTCAGACTCCATATTTAAATGTTACAAACACAGTCACAATCAATACGATAATGGTTGCTATAGTGGATGTGACCAATGATGTCCACCATCTTTCTGGAGCATCTACTGGTATAACATCTGGAACGACAAGAAGAAAATGGAATATACCACAGCACATTGCAGAATAAATTCAGAAATAATTTTATTTAATTGCATCACCACTTATTAGGAGTTAAGCCTACAGAAATCTTTACTATCATGCTGTCATGTGAGATATCCAGTTGTCTCCTACTTGGGCTACCATTAAATTTATATTTTATTAATTTTGATGATTGTATTCCCATTTCATATATTTTGATTTTTAAGAGAGGAGGAAAATTTTATTCTCAAATCCTATAATCAAACTGTGGAATATGTTGCCATAATATGTGGTGCTGGCCTGTGGTTTAGACATTGAAACCAATTTGTAAACATAAAAATACCCTGATAAAGAAAATAATTAATTAATGGAAGTAAGAACGGAAGAATAATTGTGCTGGATCAGGCCAAGATCTGAGTTCAGCACTTGTTTTCAAAGTTCGACAGGCTGCTTACAAGCATGGAGACATATCTCCCATCTGAAATTGTTATCCTGCAACTAGTTTTTCAAAGCCACATTAATAGGAATTGTCATGACTTCTAGTAATAAATTCATGGAGTAAGGTGAACTGTGTGAAAAAATTACTTTATTTTATATTTTCTAAATGTCCGTTATCATCAGTTATATCAGATGACTGATGATCCAAAGTGTTTTGAGAGGGAGAAAAATTATCCCCTATACATTTTCTCCATTCCATGCAGGATTTTATAGACTTATCTCTCTCAAATGCCTTCTTCCTAGACTAAATACCTTCAGTATTCTAGACTCCACTCATCAGAAAAGTATACTGAGTTCCCTGAATTATTTTGATTAATTCCATCTAACAATACTGCATTTAGATATATAATATTTTTCAAATGCAACACCTAGAATTACACATATTGCTCCAGATATAGACATACTGTAGAATTTTATAAATTTGTATACAATATTGTCACCTCCTAATGATTTTGAGTATGAAAATTGCCATTTTCATAGATTCCAAACACTGATTTAACACTTTCATTGTATTATATGTGAAAAAGGCAATTTTCCTGCTTAGTTACATATAGGCTGGACCCCAGTGAATGTATATGTGAATTTAGGGATTTTTGCTCCATTTGCATCATTTACTTAAAAAAATGCATTTGCCATTTGTTTGACCATTTAGCTAACTGAAAGAGATGGTTCTGGAGCTCTTTGCAATCCCATTTGCTTTTACCTCCCTGAATAATATCTTCTGCACACTTGGCCAGCATGTATCGACAAGTTAAGCATGGTCCCAACAGAGATCTTTGAGAAACTCTTCTCCTCACTTATCTCCCCTGAGAAAATTTTCCAGTTATTGCTACTTTTTGTTGATGTTGTTCGAGAAACTTGAATGTATTAATGAAGATTTAAAAAATATGCAATTAGAAATAAGGAATTAATTCACTTAAAGGGGCTTTGCAGATCCACGAAGCATTATAGGAACAGGGAACTGTCACCAAATGACCTTCTCCAGGCAGAATCTGTAGGCAGAGTTCCTCACTGTCTGTTAGAACCCTAAAACACAACATGAGTTTTTCTCAGTCTTACATGATTTTACATGTAAAACTAACTCTGCATAGTAAATCATAATACTATCATTTAACATTTAGCAATGGAAGATTTTTCAAATATCTCTCTCCCTTTAGTCCTATGAGGTTTGATCTAACAAACAAAAAAGACCAAAACACCTCCCCATCAGCAATCAGTATCCAGATAAGCATAAATTAACTTCAAGATTAGCATTCGACCAACAAACAAGAAGTAAACAATACCCCAATCAAAGAACTGCCAAACAAGCAAACAGTAAATAGCTCAGCCAAAGAACCTCTAAGACCACCCCCACCAACATTAACAAGACACGCCAGTAGAATATAAACTGACAACAAACCCCACTCCTTACTAGCATTGCTGATGTTATCTAGTTTGGGTAATGAAACGTCTGCAGGTGGTGAGATTCTTTTTTTTTTTTTACTACTGGTTTTTACTTGGTGGGCATGGCAGGAGAAGAATACTGTAAAATCTTCAGTCAGAGGTGGTATTTGCCGGTTCTCCAAACTACTCAAAATTTCTGCTACCGGTTCTCCAGAACTGGTCAGAACCGCTGAATACCACCTCTGGTCTGCAAGAAAACAATCAAGCTCAGATGTCCAGTCTCTTCATCTTAATATGGAACTTCCTTAATAAAACCCAAAATAAACCAACCATTTGAGGGGACCTATCATAGATCCTTTTGTTTGGGGTTTTATTAAGAAAGTTTCATATTAAGATGAAGAGCTTGGACTTCTGAACCTTTTGTGTACATGATGGAAGCAACAAAGTTCTTTTTTATAGGAAGTAGAATGATGGGGAGAGCCTAACTATTTTTAGTCAAGCATAAACCAACTCCCTTTTGGGGGAAGGTTAAGAAGATGCTTGGTATGCAGTTGTGGAGAACTCTGTAAGAAATAGATCATTGACCTTTTTCACATTAAATCCAGCCTGAGCATTCGCTGTGATTGCCTTTGTGAATTATCTGTGGTATGACCCAGATAGGAGAACATGACTGCTTTGTCTTGGTCATGCTTAATTTCTCAGCTGCCTTTTGATACCTTGGATCGTGGTGTTCTAAAGGTTGGAGGGAAGAGTGGGGAGGATACAGAGGAGATAATTCCAGTCAGACTGGGAACAAAAACCTAGCTATCTATTGTCCTATTTTACAAAGTTTTATGTAAGCCCTCCTATAAAACATGTACCCAAAGTCACTACAGAAGCATGTCAACTTGTGTCGTAGAGCTATGTATTATCAGTAACTTTATCAGTAATGCTCCTCCCAGTCACTGCAGACTATTAGGACTGGATTGGGGATCTGATTTAACCTTAGCAAGCCAGATTGGCCTGGATGTGGCCTTTTCTTATTCAAGAGAATCTTAAGAGTATAATTAACATACCCTAATTTCTATACATGACAACAATTAAATAAAACACAACACCCATATGAAGAAAATTGGTTAGATTTACCTTTCTGTTATCTTTTTTTCCATTGATGGCAGCATTCTTTTTGGGAAGAAAGCTGGGCTAACTGCACGAAGCCAAACTTTTTCAGAAATTATTTCAGCAAGCCAATTCTGCAGTTGATGAACAGTCAATAGGAAAAGTCATGATGTCTAAAAGCCTCCAGCAGTCCAGCAAGTCATACAAGATAAATTTCAGCCACAGACATTTTTCAGCCAATAACTGTTTATGGCATAAATGGATACTTTCCAATTAGTTAAAATGGTACTGAATAACTATTTCTGGGCCAAGAGCTCATTATATAGCATGACCAGCATTACTCATATGAAATATATTAAATGCAATTGCTTAATTAGTCACTCAAATACTCTCAATATATTAGTACATTGCAGTATGTCACTAGTTGGTGGGATGTGGCAAGTGTATGTTGGTCTTGCAATGTAGAGATACTAGCTTGCACTGTGTAGCATGAGCACGTTTGAGATAAAAATGGTTGGACATGCACCATATTATCACAGTTAATCAAGAATTAAACCATGTAGTAATATGCAAGAGGTATAAAGTGCCATAATTTCTCTTTCATAAAGCGTCTTTGAGAAGATTTTGCTTTGGAAAATGAACTGAAAGGGGAAAAACTACTTGCACAACACTTCATTTATTTTCCTCCAAAATATTTCCACTAGGTAGCTTCAGAAATTCCAGATCTGTATTCGAAAGTTAGACATTACCCCTGATTATACTTAATTGGTATTCCTCAATTATTACTAAAAATATAGAAGAACCTTTCCCAAAATCTGCTAAAAGCAAAAGAAAGCAACACTAGTTGCAATTCAGGTGTTTGCATGTCAATTCACTAAAGCAAACCAAGGAAAAAAGAAATAAACAGATGGACATTAGCTCATGTAAAGAAAGTAAACTTTCCCTTCCCTAAGGGTTCTTACAATTATTTGCAATATATCTGATGATGATGGAGCTTGATAACTTAAAGGGGAAGGATGTGTGTGTGACAGTTTAAAAGCTAATTCCAACTAATGCAGAAGCAGTGTGAAATTAAAATATAAACAGATGTATAAAAACAGAATGTTTCCCAAATAAGTATGAATGGGTGCGCTGTACAGCACTCTTATGTTTTTCATTATTTTCTTCATATAATATAGATTGTGGAAACAAATGTTATTTAATTATTTCAATTTATTTTCTGCCTACTTATTTATTATTCAAATTTATATAGTCACCTATATGACTCTGGGAGACAAACAGTTAAAATAAATAGAAAAACAGCAAAAAGAATTTCAAATAATTTTAAAACAAGAAAAGAACAATATAAAAGCATCATAAAATACATAAAACTCATGAGGTATTCCCATTCATCAAAACAATATATTTTACTTATATTTTATACAGCAAAGCATTAGAAATAAGTTTTAAAAGTATTAAAAACAAATGTTAAAAACAGGATAATTATTATTCTGGTTTTTTTAAAAAATCTTTGTGACATATGCCTAAATTATTTACCTTTTCTTCAATGGTAACCAAAGTTATGAGTTCAGCTTCTTTGAACTGGCTGCACATGTATTCTGCATCATTTTTATTGATCACCCCAAATGTAGGAATATAATAACAGTATTTATTGAAGTATATCCAGGAATGGTAGCAAAACTTGCTTTTCAGTTCTTAAAAAAGAACAAAAATGTATACCTGATCAACATTCATAGAATATTTGTTTAAAATAAAGCATTAACATATTATTGAAGTATCAGTGAAAGGAAGGTACTATGTATGATTTGTATCTGTTACATTTTTCAGTACAATTTCTTGATTAAAATATGATACTAAACCAACTTATTTGTCTGGATTTAATTTAAGAGTGGGTATCCTGTTCCCCAGAATCTATTGCATTCTTCCAAGTTCATTCCCCGAGTATGCAACTGAAACTTTGTGGGATAAATTCTGATTTTTCACAGAACATTTTCTTTTTCTTTATAAAACAAGTGAAATCCAAAAAACAGGACCACCACCACCATGAAAAAGATGAAAACATCTACCCCATTTACTTCCATGATATCCTTGTCACTTGCCATGGTCACAATGGTTTTTGGAGATGAAAATAACTTCTTAAAATGAAAGTGGGGGATCCTGGTTGCAAACAATATTGGACAAGATATAAAACAAAGCCATATTTTCTAAAATATGTTGGTGATTTGGTATTGCAAAATTAAATCACTAGGAGAAAACAATATGATGTTCTCTCTTTTTCCGATACTGCTGACTGTTGACACAGAAATATAGCAGGCCACACTGCTCTTATGTATAAGAACAAGTTACTTACCTGTAACTGGATTTTGTTTTTTACTCTGAAGTGTTCACACTTATGGATTATATTTGAATCTCCATATTTGTGGGAGCTTTGTTCACATATTCTTTTTTTTCCCACAGTGCCAGTAGCAAAACTTAGCATACTAAGAATAATGCTAAAAGATTTGGTTGTTCCTCACTAAGTGAGGTGAGACATAGGTGTCTTCAATATAGCGCGAGACTGAGCATCACTGAGTAGGATGGCATGCCTGTGTTAGGCTACTTGTTCTTAAAATACTACTGTGCTTATGAAACCTATGGATTCTAAATGAAGTTCAGCCAATGATGGACAAAATCTTAAAAGGGTCAAAAGAAACATAGGACTTTGAATGAGAAAGTGCAGATTCCAAAAAAATCTTGTGAAGGGCTCATGTTGTAGTCTGCTGGAGGCCTGTAGAGCTGGCAGCAGAGTCGGATAGTGGGGAGGAACATGGGCCAGTCCTGGAGTCTGGAGAGGGCTCGGACGAGGGATCTGCGTCCAACACAAGGATGGGGCCAGGGCCATCTGAGAGTTATGTGCCGACTCCGAAGCCTCCAGAATCTGACATCAGCAAGGCAGAGGAACGGGGGAGGGGGGGGTCCCAGTGCGCGCTTGCACAGAGCTGCCAGAAGGCAAGAACAGTTAAGACAAACTGTTACTGTCTCAGGAAGCCTTGGTCAGAACAGAGAATAAGTTGCTCATTTTGATCAAAGACCATAAAAATGTATGAATATTGGTATGATTTCTGCTAAGGCTGTCTTCTTTGCAACAAAATTAAGCAAACCCCCTTCCCCCGGCCCAGCAGCTCAGCAGAAAGCACTTTCATTGCTAGCAAAGGCTGGTTCCAGAAATTCAAGAGGCATTATTCTGTCTGTAATATAAAATTTATGAGTGTGCTTTAGCTGATGATGAGGCTAAGCCTAACTACAACACTCAAAAAGTATTGAGGAGAAGGAATATGTATCAGGTTTTCAATGCTAATGAGATGGTGTTATTCTGAAAGAATATAGAAGGCCCCAAGATTTTTAAGATGGCATGAGATTGAGTTTACTGCTAGTTTGCAGCAATGTAATAATTTGTCACACATGTCAAAGCCTGGCTTAATATCTTGCAAAACAATGCTTAAAGCCATACACAGCTATGTTCAAAGAGGTCAAACAAAAGAAGCAGTAGCTTCCCATCACAACATTCCTGAAAGTGACCATTTCTACATCAATGCAGTCTTTAACTATCTTTGCTGTTTTAACCCTGTTTTAACCTATACTGAAGCAAAACTAGCCAAGCTTAAGACTCTAGCATCTCATATCTCACATCTCATATTTCATATCTAAGATCCAGAGGGATGGAACTGGTCCTGGCTCACATCTTGGTTACCTGCTTTGGGATCCTGGGGGGAAAAAATTGTCCAAATTTTTCTGTTTGTATTATTTGCTTTTGTATTCATCTCCTCAGTCTTTAAATGTAGATTTGTTTTCCTAAAATATTGTACCTCCATACCAACTAGACAGTAAACCAGGGGTGGGATTCAAAATTTTTAACAACCGGTTCTGTGGGCATGGCTAAGTTGGTGAGCATGGCTTGGTGGTCATATTATTGGCTGGGCGTGGCCAACTCAATATCACTCACATTGAGGCATGCATCTCCTCTCATGACTGTGGGGATGCTGCAACAGTCATAAGTGTGAAAAATGGTCATAAGTCACTTTTTTCAGTGCCATTGTAACTTTGAATGGTCATTCCACACAAGCAAAGTACCAGCAAAGGAGGGGAAAAAACTCCAGAGAAGTTCCTGAGACAGGAAGTCTAGTCCTGCCAAGAATGTAATAAGGGTTAATGGAGAAGCAGATTCTGTAAGCAACATCAGAATGTTTCCTTCCTGCCTTCCTTACAGGATTAGGCCAGTAATTTCTTCTAACAACCGGTTCTCCAAATTGCTTAGAATGTTAGCAACCAAATTGCTTAGAATGTTAGCAACCGGTTCCAGCAGATAGGTGCAAACTGGTAGAATCCCACCCCTGCAGTAAACCTATTGGCAAGAATACATATAAAAACCTTTAATGCTCTGAGCAGGTGATGAGTGAGCCCCATTTTGTGGCACCTCCTGTTTAATTCAATGTCAGGGGAAGGAATGTGTGAGACTAGACCAAAACCACTGTACCTGAACGTGGCAAAGGCATGTAAGCAGGGTGAAGAAAAGCCAGAAAAATCTCCCTCAGGGAAAGGAACCAAGTTGTTAAGGAAGCAAAAGTTGGGTCTGAGCACATGGCAAGCCCCTCCCCAAGTGTCACCAACAAAGGAGTTGTGTCTGCATGGAAAACCTCTCCCCACCAACTCTGGGGGATAAAAAGAAGTCCCAAAGCCAGCCCAATCCTCAGACGTGGTAGTTTCTGTCCCTCTGGCTAGTGTCTGGCAGCCTAGTAGTGGACACTGGGTGTGTGTGTGTTGTGTGTAAAAGAGCAAAAATATATCAGTAAAAGTTTTCTGTTATTTGAAATTCACTGGGTCTCTGTGTATTTTAAAGACCCATTTGTATCTCAGTGTTCAGTTGATTTGGGATTGAGTGTGGCAATTTTCCAGGCTGGTATGTGAGTGAGTGACCATAAGCTGAACCTGAGAGCACACTTGTGTAACAATATCAGCAGGAATAGCAGCAGATAAAGATGAACCAAACCTTTCATAAAGCACTTCATCACTGATTTTTTTTTAAAAAGGTGACATTCACTAAAGAGCAGTGGGAAAGGTGGCTGTTACATATAATGTTAAGGATGATAGTGCCACAATTTGGCACTTGGGAGTGTAAAAGGTACACAAGTAACCTGACACTGCAGGGGATTCAATCTGGAAATAATTTTATCTAATAGCATAAACAGTTCTCGTGGATGGTTTCTGAGAAGTAAAGTCAAGTCCCTTTTACTTTGGCCATGAGGAAAGGAGGGATAAAATCCTGCAAGCAGTGAGATGCAAGGCACTGAAGCCTAAATGTTCACCAGCACTTGATGGGCAGAAAGAAGAATAGGGCAGTTCAGAAGTTAAAAACAGTTCCAGCAACAGGAGGGACAGGGGAGTAAACCATGATATAATAAGGATGCACTGAAGGAATCATTTGGTACAAGATGTGCTTAGAAACCTTGCCTCTAAAAGATGCAGCTGAAGAAAGGCAAGATAAATAACAGAGGCTGTAGCCGTCCTGTGACTCAATAATTGGAATAGGCCTCAGGCCCTCACTATTGTTAGAGAAATGTTGTACTCAAAGCCTGTACTAACCATGTTTGCTCCTATAACCTAGGTAGCTTGCTCAGGAAGAAAGAAGTCTTCTCATAATTCTCCTGGTATTCAAAATGAAGTAGAAGAAGTAACTCGTATGGCAATAAAATATGGTAAGCAATAGTACAACTAAGAGTCAGAAACCAATAAGGAAACTACATTATTTTGGAGAGAAAGATAAACCACAAGCACCATTCACTTAAAAAAAATATAGGTAGTCTAGGCAAACTCAAGTGGTGAAATACCAATGGAACAATTTACTATTAAATGAAGGCTGATGATAGGAAATTATAATTATATACAGATTACCCAATCAGAATATATAAAAGAAACCATTTACCAAAATAGTAGTACTCACTAAATTTACAAAGATGCATATGCTTTCTTTCTGCACATGTCAATTCTTCAGTACATTCTCCTGTTAATCTGTTGCATGGTCTATCTTCTGGGCATTCTGGACATATTTTCTGGCAATAGGATCCATAACGTCCTTCACTGCAGGCTGAAAACATATACAAAAACAAAACTAATATTAATAGAGGTCTAGATCTCTACAGACTTTGTTTTTAAAAAGGTGACTGCTCTACTAATTTTTGATCTGATTAAGATTAGAAATACTAATTCATTTTGCTCCTGCTACAAATACTTGTAATTTAAGGACAATTCAAGCTTTATTCCAAAGCTTAGAATTGATCAAATGCTGCCAGGATATATGTGGTTCCAAGAAAAGCTGCTTTTTTAAAAATAAAGTTTGATGTAAATTCAAATAATTCTGTCAATTGTTTTGACAAATCCATTATTAAAGTTCCTAAAACTCCAAAAATAGACACCTTATAATAACAAAACGCCACCCTCATTTCATAATAATATTGTAACATATTTTGCACAATATATTTTATTAGTATAATTGTATGCTTGTTTAATCATATACAGTTAATAGCAATAGCAACAGCACTTAGACTTATATACTGCTTCACAGTGCTTTACATCCCTCTTTAAGTGGTTTACAGAGTTAGCATCTTGGCCCAAAAAATCTGAGCCATTTTACCGACCTCAGAAGGGTGAAAGGCTGAGTCAACCTTGAGCTGGTAAAAATCAAACTGCAGAACTGCTGGCAGCAGGCAGTCAGCAGAGGTATGCTTTAGTACTGCATTCTAACCACTGCGACCCTATGGCTCCTACTCATATTACTGTACCTTTTTATATATAACTACTTTAAAATGTCACTATATGTTCTCCTCTACATGTAAAATAACATGCTTAATTTCATATGTTCTATCTATCTTGATATCTAATCAAATATCATGCTTTATTAGGGCATACATTATACTGGTTGTACTTACTGTAAGTGGAGAAATAAATTAACATATAATGAGTCAAAACTGGATCTATATGGAATTTCCTTTAAATACACACAACTCCTGTAATTCTGTTACATTCGCAAATAGTTTGCTATTTTACAAAACAGTTTAACTATTTTGATCCATTAATTCTAATCCTGGAGAATATGACCTTTAAGGGATACATGATTGGTTTTTTTCTAATCTAAACATATTCAGCCCTTAACCATCTTAACCAATAGCGAATAAATCATTATTTGTAACATTATATTAAACTATTATGCCCAAAATTTTACTTTACTACTAAGGTGGCTTAAAGCAGAATAAAAGGGAAATACTGCTTTTTGTGATCAAGACATAACACACCTGTTAATACTATATAAGACTGTATTAGCATGTTAGCAGTGGCAATGCTGTTAGATTATACTAAGATCCACTGACATCATTAGATCATATGTGTGTGACCACATCTGATTTCCACCAATAACCGTGCCTTTTACTTTTTAAAAAGCTTAAACATAAATTTTTGTACAACCTCCATCAAACAACTTCATCAAGGTCTTAACCTTTTAGTCTTTTGAATCTTGTTTCTGTTATTTATTTATTTATTTATTTATTTGTTTGTTTGTTTGTTTGTTTGTTTGTTTGTGCAATTTATATCTCAATCCCACATATTGGGCAGCTTATAGAGTTCCAAAAGTCAATATAAAAATAACCAACTTTTAAAATCCTAAAAAATATTCTGCAAGAGAGTGTAATCAATCTCACTAACAGTACACACCACTACTACCAAATATCCAAGCCAGATGGCAAAGTCATGTCTATTATTTATAACCCACTAAGAATAACAAGGCTCAAGGCAACATTTAAGACTTCCTTCATGATTAATTACCGAAACAGTAATTACAATATTTTTTCAAAATATAATTTCAATTACAAAATCTATATTCAGAATGAGAACATCTCTACCAGAAGAAGATAACAATTCTAAAATGGCCAAGTATTTTCAACCTTCAACCATCATGGCAGTTGCAGACTCTAATTGCTGCTGAGTTTGAGATCAATTGCTTTGTTGTGGATGTGGAGATGTTTAATCACTGCTCCTATGTTCTTGCTTCTTTAATACACTTTTTTTCAGGACATCATAGACAGATGGCAGAATTTGATCACCCATTTTGAAGATTTTAGTCTCTTTTGAGTATGACATCTTCTCTCAATTTCTATATATTGGAGCTATATTTTGTCCCTCTTAAAGAGAAACTGATTAGATTATATTTCTTGATCATACCACAATAAATACCATAATATATATCACATTAACTGAACATTTACCAGTTTTTATGTATGCAGTATCCTGGTTTGATTGAGTTGAAATCAGTTCTTTACCACTGATTGGTCGGTACTTCTTTTTCCAATAACTAATTCCAGTGCATTCTTTTTCTAAAAGGCAGGCTGACTTTGCATATTCCATCTTTTCATAGGTTTTTTTGCTCAATGGAAACATAAGTATTTTTTTAGAGTATTCCCAAAACATGTTGGTATCTAAAATATTTTTTAAAAAAACACACAATTCAATTGATTTCTTTGCTTTTTTTTAGAACAATGTTTCTTTCTTTCATAGTGTTTCTATGAAAATATATATTACTTCGTAAATATATGAACCATCAATATAAAATTGCATTTATTTATTTATTCAATTTCTATAGACGCCCAACTAGTAACTCTGGGCTACTTATAATTTTTAAACAATTAAAAAAAACATTAAAGCAGTAAAAACATCCATACAATAAATAAATAGAAACAGCAGCTATGATGATTAATCAGTTAAGAGTAAAGCCAAGTAATGGGGCTTGTAATACATTCCGAATCTCAGGCCCAGGTACATAGCAAGTTTTTAAAGCCTTACAAAAAGCCAACAGGGTTGGGGCCATTTTAATCTCCAAGGAAGGAGTATTCCATTAAGCAGAGGTTAGAGCAGAGAAGGCTTTCCTGAATTGTCCCTCTCCGAACAATCTAATGCTGGTAGTGCAGTAGCCAATGCACATTTTATACTGAGCAACACATATAAAATGGAAAGAAGTACTTTGAGGAAGCTTATTCAAAGTACTCTTGTGTACTGTAATGTGGCAAGTCACTTCCAGAATTATTCGTATTGAGACAATTGATAATTATTCACATTGAGACAATTGAATAAGCAATAGATTTAATGCTAACTGGAAAGACATTCTTCCCATGTTGTTCATGATAGACTAGGCAATCTAGGCAAGTCCAATCTATAGGTGCGGGAAGATGAACATTCAGTAAGGAACACAACTAGGAGTAGGGGTCTTTGCTGCTACTACTATCCTATTGGACATGGCAGCAGGATAAAAATATCACAGTAGTGGAGAATAGACTGCAATACACACAATGCTGTCATTGGTTGTGCAGTGTGTGGGTCTACTACTAGTGTTCTGCAGCACTTCTGAGATGATGGCTGCAGATGAGAATAAGTATAGAATGCACTGAGGAAGGAACAGCACCTCAATGTTCAGAGCTTTCAAAAAGATCCTATAAGTGAGTTGAGAAGTAGGACTAAAGGGAGAGCTAAAAGCTTTATTCAGAATGCTTAAAGGCTACTCTTCCCTTCAATCTTTACTGTTGCTTTGAAATATTTTGCCTTTTCCATTTTAAAGAATTTTAACAAATCTTCAATATTAAGGAAAAAATAAAGTAAGTATAGTTTTCAGATTAAAATTTAAATATATTTTTCTCTCAAAATACACATTTGAAATCTGTTTTTGTTTCAATTTTAAATTAAGAATTGTGCCAGACATTTGAAAACTATAAATGCTAATGGATCAGTTTTCATCTGCACATTAGTCTTAAGTTTTCTTGACCCATCAGTTTGTATCCCAAATCCTCCCAAAATTTAATTCTAGCAAGAAATCAACTTACAACTGAAAATTGAACTGACTTAGTCTTACCTACCTACGCTTCTTTTACAAACCCAGGTGGCCACGGATGAACAACTAGCATATTCAAAAGTACCTTTCTGTAGCATTAAGGTGCACTTCAAATGAGCTTGTTTAAAGGAATCTTTACTACAATTTAGAAGTACAAGATAAACAAAGATGAGTAAGGTTTAAACAGCAGTAGGCTAAAAACGAAATAATACATATTAAAAAAACAACAAATTAAGTAGAACTGAAGCATGTTTGCAGAACAAAATACAGTAATAGAATTTCTACTTTTTTAAGTTTCACTTTTATGTTGAAATTTGACAACATATTGATTTTAAATTTCATACAAAAAGATTTTAGTGATTTTAAAGTTTATATACACTGCTCAAAAAAATAAAGGGAACACAAAAATAAGACATCCTAGATCTGAATGAATAAAATATTCTTATTAAATACTTTGTTCATTACATAGTTGAATGTGCTGACAACAAAATCACACAAAAATTATCAATGGAAATCAAATTTAGTTACACTCAAAATTAAAGTGGAAAAAAACACTACAGGTTGATCCAACTTTGATGTAATGTCCTTAAAACAAGTCAAAATGAGGCTCAGTAGTGTGTGTGGCCTCCACATGCCTGAATGATCTCCCTACAATGCCTGGGCATGCTCCTGATGAGGTGGTGGATGGTCTCCTGAGGATCTCCTCCCACACCTGGACTAAAGCATACCTCAACTTCTGGACAGTCTGTGGTACAACATAGAGTTGGTGGATGGAGCAAGACATGATGTCCCAGATATGCCCAATTGGATTCAGGTCCGGGGAATGGGCGGACCAGTCCATAGCATCAATGCCTTCGTCTTGCAGGAACTGCTGACACACTCCAGCCACATGAGGTCTAGCGTTGTCATGCATTAGGAGGAACCCATGGCAAACC
Organism: Notechis scutatus; assembly: GCF_049901735.1. Lineage (NCBI taxonomy): Eukaryota > Metazoa > Chordata > Lepidosauria > Squamata > Elapidae > Notechis > Notechis scutatus. The sequence continues at coordinate 87,644,388 of NC_142010.1, read as the reverse complement.
GCACCAGCATATGGTCTCACAATGGGTCTGAGGATCTCATCTTGGTACCTAATGGCAGTCAGGCTACCTCTGGAGAGCACATGGAGGGCTGTGCGGCCCCCTAAAGAAATGCCACCCCACACCATTACTGACCCACTGCCAAACCGGTCATGCTGGAGGATGTTGCAGGCAGCAGAACGTTCTCCACGGTGTCTCCAGACCCTGTCACGTCTGTCACATGTGCTTAGTGTGAACCTGCTTTCATCTGTGAAGAGCACAGGGTGCCAGTGGCAAATTTGCTAATCTTGGTGTTCTCTGGCAAATGCCAAACGTCCTGCACAGTGTTGGGCTGTAAGAACAACCCCCACCTGTGGACGTTGGGCCCTCATACCACCTTCATGGAGTCTGTTTCTGACCATTTGAGCAGCCACATGCACATTTGTGGCCCGCTGGAGGTCATTTTGCAGGGCTCTGGCAGTGCTCCTCCTGTCGCTCCTTGCACAAAGGCGGAGGTAGCGGTCCTGATGCTAGGTTGTTGCCCTCCTATGGCCTCCTCCACATCTCCTGATGTACTGGCCTGTCTCCTGGTAGCGCCTTCATGCTCTGGACACTATGCTGACAGACACAGCAAACCTTCTTGCCACAGCTCACACTGAAGTGCCATCCTGGATGAGCTGCACTACCTGAGCCACTTGTGTGGGTTGTAGACTCTGTCTCATGCTACCTCTAGAGTGAAAGCACTGCCAGCATTCAAAAGTGACCAAACCATCAGCCAGAAAGCATAGGAACTGAGAAGTGGTCTGTGGTCACCACCTGCAGAACCAATCCTTTATTGGGGATGTCTTGCTAACTGCCTATGTTTTCCACCTGTTATCTATTCCATTTGCACAATAGCATGTGAAATTGATTGTCAATCAGTGTTGCTACCTAAGTGGACAGTTTGATTTCACAGAAGTGTGATTGACTTGGAGTTACATTGTGTTGTTTAAGTGTTCCCTTTATTTTTTTGAACAATGTATTTAGTGTAATACCATCTATCCGATAAATAATCAGCAGAAAAGTTATATCAATTACACTGTTTCAAAAACACAAATATTTTAAAATGTTTTATATTGAATTAAACATTAAATATCAAATATTTCCTCATCAAAACTTTTTCAACTGAGAGTGTGCCTAACTCAAAATCATACACAGGCTTTCCATGGAGACCACAACATGAGTCCAAGTTTCATCTTGATCAGTACATTACTCTTGTATGTGTATGTATGAAAATCAAAAAGGAGATTGATCAGCATGAAATCCTATTCCTATTTGCTATCACTTTTGGAAAGTGATCAGCTAGCTGTCTTGTATAAGAATTCTGTGCTTACTCCTGCCCTTTTCCTGCCACACAATAAGGCCATCAGGAAAAGTAGGATTCTTGGTTCCTGAGGTAGGCTTTTGAAATGAAAATAAAGACTTTATGAAATTCACATATTGCTGAATGATTTCATTTTGCTGATTTTTGTCTTAAGTATAACACAAAACAGAATTTAACAAATAAGGGAGTGCAGGGAGAGGCTGACTGAGGACATGAGATTGTGGAAAGCTTCTTGCCATTCCTACCCAATCTATGAATGACAGCCAGGGGTATTGGGGGATCATAGCATCTGAAATCAAACACACCTGGATCATACTTGTTGCACAAGTACACTGTACACCTGTACACTGTAATGTGTACATATAGCTGATTCCTAAACCTTTGCCATTGACATATTTCTAAATGACATATTGCTAAAGTTTGCCATTGACATATTTCTTAAAATGGTACAAGGATTTTTTATTAAAAAAAACTTGCTTACTTGTAACTACAGATCTTCAACCAATCATCTGTGAATTCACATACATATAAAACTATACTTATGCACAACTCCATTTGTAATCTTCTAGAACAGAAGCGTCCAGGCTTTTGGGTGCCAGGGATCGGTTCAATGGAGACAGGTTTTTCCATGGACTGGAAGGGAGGTGGTTTCATGTACTCCCTGCATCCCGCAGGTGAGGCTTCACTTGTTTGCACAGACCAGTTTCTGGTCTGTCATGGACCGGAGTCGGTCCATGCCCGGGGGTTGGGGACCCCTGTTCTAAAACTACAGAGCTGTTTAGTGGAAGACCTATTGCATGTGTAACATTTGATTAGATACAACTCCCATAAAACTCTTTCCCTTCCTAAAATTAATTGTCAAGACTCCAATAAAGAACGGACTGGAGCCGAGGATAAGTCTAGAGTACACCAGACTGAGGAAGCAATAATGACATTAAAACAGAATGGAAGACCAGCCATTGAATACATCAGGGAGTTCAGACGATTGGCTGGGAAACTGAGAACTTGGCCAGAACATCTATTGATTAGGGAATTCAGGGCTGGTTTAGATAGAGGATTACGACAGGCTTGTCTCTACAGGGGTGTGCCCCAACGAATAACAGACTGGTATAAAACTGTTGTTGAACTAGATGTAGGGTTAAAGGAGTTTAGAGAGAAATCCGAAGGTCCAAGAAGGATTGGTCCGGTTGGAACTAATGTGGGAATAGGAAGGGGTGTACAAGGAATTGTGACCAACAATAATTTGGGTCGTTTAAACCTAAAGTGTTTTTGTTGTAACATATTAAGACATAGGGCGTTTGAATACCCTACGATAGATACAGGACGTATGAAGAAAACAGCGAGGGGTCCTTCTGGAAATGTTTCACAAATTGGATATAGTGGCAGGGGAGTTAGTAGTCGTGAAAAATCACAGGGTGTCACACAACAAGAACCATCCGCAGCTCTGGCCACACGAGAGATGAAGCAATACAGTGAACTGTGGCAGCCGAGAGTTGTGTCGGGACTGTATGATAGCGGTGATGACAGCCAATAAGACACCATGGTAAGCTCTCCTGTTAGACCATTTATAATACCCATAATATTAGATAATGTAGGGATTAGAGGCCAATATGGAGCATTGATAGATACTGGATGTACCAGATGTCTGATTAGTCAACGTGTGGTAGATGAACTGCATGTACCATTAGAACCCCTTCCTACCCCCATGAAGTTTGAGCAGGTTGATGGGTCATTGTTAGGGGGAGTGCCGGCTCTGATGATCACAGTTCCTATTCGATTAGAAATTGGAACCCATTGGGAATGATTAAGATTCATTGTGGTATCGGAAATGCGAGAGGCAGTTATTTTAGGTTTAGTATGGTTGGATCGTTGGAAACCCACCATTTGGAGGGAAAGTGGTTTTAGATGGCTGAGACTTTCTATAGGACCAGAACCGCCGCAACAAGAACCAGATGTACAACAGCAGAGTTTAAGGGTGGAGCCCATTAGTTTACTAGATGAACATAGTAGTTTCTCTTTTCCATCAGTTTATCAGGATTTGGCGGAAGTATTTAGTGAGAAAAAGTGTGAGATTCTACCACCGCATCACCCAACGGATTGTGCTATCGAACTGATTCCAGGAGCAAAATTGCCAAAACCCCAAATGTATGCAATGACACCGAAAGAAATGACAGAAATGTGGAACTTTCTGGACAAGAGTTTAGCTCGGGGATTTATTAAAGCCGGACGATTGCAAATAGCTGCCCCTGTACTATTCCGAGAAAAAAAAAGATGGTGGCCTACGTTTTGTGTTGATTTTAGAGGACTTAACGCGGTCTGCGTCAATAACCTGTACCCATTACCATTAATCAGTGAGTTGTTGGCTACCCTATCAACTGGACATTTCTTTACTAAATTAGACTTGCGTGACGCATATTATCGAGTGAGAGTAAAACCTGAGGATGAATGGAAAACAACATTCAATTGTCCCCTCGGAAGCTATCAATTCCAAGTAATGCCTTTTGGATTACAAGGGCCCCCCGCGGTATTCATGCAACTTATTAATGGTGTACTACAGGAACATTTATACCATGGGGTGCTAGTATATTTGGGTGATATACTTATTTACACAAAAACTATGGAAGAACACATCCAATTGGTGAAGAGTGTATTAACTAAATTATTGAATGCCAAATTATATATCAAATTATCTAAGTGTGAGTTCCATTGTATGAAACTAGACTACCTGGGATACCGAATCTCTAATGCAGGATTGGAGATGGATCCCATGAAGGTAAAAACTGTAATGGAATGGAAAATCTCACAAACAAGAAGACAGGTACAAAGTTTTTTGGGCTTTGCAAACTTTTATCGACAATTTATACCGAAATTTGCCCACATTGCACTGCCATTAACCAAGTTGCTAAAAACAAAGAAACAAACAGAAAAAGCAAAGCCAAATCAACCAGTTAAATGTCAACAGGCCTTTGAAACATTGAAATCATTATTCTCTCAGGCACCCATTTTGCGACATCCTGATTCAACGAAGAAATACATCGTGCAGGCGGACGCAAGTGATGTAGCCATAGGGGCTGTCCTGTTACAGGAGAACGAAAATGGAGCACTACAGCCATGTGCATATACATCATGGAAGTTTACTACTACAGAAAGAGGCTGGGCGATATGGGAGAAGGAGGCCTTCGCCATAAAATGGGCACTGAGTACTTGGAGGCATTTCCTGGAAGGGACACAGGAGGTTTTTGAAATGTGGATGGATCACCAAAATTTGGAAGCATTACAAAAACCAAGATGATTGTCTCCTAAGCAGGTCAGGTGGGCTCTGTACTTTAATCAATTTAATTTCAAATTAAAGTATGTACCGAAAGGACAAAATTCCATGGCAGATGCATTGTCCTGGTTGCCCCAATATCAATCAATACAAGGTATTATTATTCAACCCCTAATTGTTGATAACTCATCTAAAAATGTTGGTCAAGTGACTTGTTTAAAGGAAACAACCTATGACACAATACAAAACGCTACTACACAAGATGGTTGGCTGAAAAAAAATCCCATTTGTGCTCATTTAAAGATGGCATAGCTTGGAGAGGGAATAAAGTGTACGTGCTAGCCAAGTGTAGAGACGAAATACTTACAAATTGTCATGATGTAAAACAGGCAGGACATTTCGGATTTTAAAGACATTTCATCTAACCCGCCGTCAGTTTTGGTGGCCCAAAATGAGGGTTGATGTCAAACAGTATGTAAAGACATGCCATGTATGAGCAACATCTAAGCCTAGAGTAGGCAAGCCAATGGGACTATTGCAGACAGTATCAGAGCCAACACATCCATGGCAAGATATAGCCACGGATTTTATTGTTGAATTGCCAAACAGCAAGGGATACACAGTAATATGGACCATAATTGACTTATTTTCAAAACAGGCGCATTTTGTCCCTTGTAAAGGCCTACCATTGGCAGAACGATTGGCAGATATGTTTGTGACACAAGTGTATAGATTACACGGGGCGCCCAGAAGAATAATATCCGACATGGGGTGGAGTTCACGGTGCGATTTTGGAGGGCGTTCCTCACTTTGATGGGGTCTTTTCAGGGACTCAGCTCGGCATACCACCCGAGTACAAACGGAGCCGCAGAAAGAGCAAATGCCATGGTCGAACGATATTTAAGATCATATATCTCACATCCACAAAGAGAATGGGAAAATTTATTACCATTCACGGAAATTGCTTACAACAACGCCCTGCATAGCAGTACCGGGTATAGTCCATTTTATATAGTACATGGTATGGAATTCGGCCCAAGTTCAGAATTCATCTGTCAAGAGGAAGACCCACCTGGTGTTAAAGAATGGGCAGAACAAATACAAGGATGTTGGAATAACGTACAAAAAGCATTAGAAAAAGCTTCCAGAGAATATAAAGTTCAAACAAACAAAAACGGAAGGATATTAAACCCTTCCAGGTGGGAGATAAAGTGTATCTTTCTACCAAATATATCAAATTAAAATTGAACAGCCGAAAACTGGGTCCAAAATATTTAGGCCCTTTTGATATAGTAAGAGTAATTAACCCCGTGACAGTTAAACTCAAATTACCGTCATGGCTAGGGCGGATTCATCCCGTTTTTCATTTTTCATATAAATTGTCATATAAACTGTCAATTATTTGGAAGCTTGCACTCACAAACAAAAAAATCTCCACACCACAAGCCAGGAAAACACCTAGGCACAAACAGATCCCCCTGATACCTCCAGCTCAAACACACCCCAAGCAGGCACTCAGATGAAACCTAGCTTCCTAATAAATTATAGCCGTCCATTTACTCGGAGCCAAGCCGCACTAAAAGCCTCCAATACAGGAACACAATGTTGCCAGCCAATCAAGACAAAAAAAGCCACAAAACAGACAGAAGATATTAGAAACACCAATCAAGCAGAACACAGCAAACTCCAAGACCAATAAACACAGACCAAGACTCCCAACCAATCAGGATGAAGAAAAAACCATTCTGGCACAGCAGTAGGCTAGCTCCAAATTTAAAACTGAAACGGCTGTGAAAGTCTGACTCACAGACGAACACAATTCAGAAGCCTGATGATGGCAGATGAGATTCTGCCGAAACATTGCTACAACTTTAAAAGCACAACTATAATGACGTGGGAAAATACCCAAACAAAGCTGAATACCATACATGTAAGTACCTGTGAAAACCTAAGAAAACAAAAACATAGTTATGAATACACGGATACATATAAGAAAAATAAAAGAAACAATAGGACAGGGACAGTAGGCACACTGCTGCGCTTATGCACAGACCTCTTAGGAAAGGGGTACGGGTCAATAGTAGAAAGTCTAAGGTTAAAAGTTTTGGGGTTTGGGGAAGAAACCACAGAGTCAGGTAGAGTATTCCAGACATTGACCATTCTGTTGCTGAAGTCGTATTTCCTGCAATCAAGTTTGGTGCGATTAACCTTGAGTTTGTATCTATTGTTTGCTTTTGTGTTGTTATGGTTGAAGCTGAATTATTCATTGACAGGTAGGACATTGCAATGTATGATGTTATATACTACACTTAGATCGAACCGAAGGTGGCGTAGTTCTAGGTTTTCTAGGTCTTCTTAGCTGGATAAGACTTGATTTTTTTAAAGTAACCAAACAGAGAATAATCCTTTCTCAGGTTTCATCTCTATGGGAATAATGATTCAGTAATACTGCAAGAAGAGTAAAATTCAGGTAACCATTTGGTAAAATCTAAATGACAATACTGTATCCTGGAGAAAGCAGGAATGCTGCAATCTCTCTTGCAGATTGAGTGTTGAACAAAAGAGAACAGTTCTAGATGAAAAGACCGGATCCTTTAGAAAGTCTTGGAAAGCATTTGAGAAACCAGGATTAAAATAATATAATGTTGTACAATTCAGCTAAAGCATGTGAATACAACAGACACTTAAAGAAATACTGATGTTTTCGATACTATTGAGGAACTAGGAAAAATACTAAGCAATAATATATCTTGACTTAAATGAAAGGTTTTGGAAGAAAGAGTAGATTTGGAAAAAAGGAAAAGTATAAATGGTAAATAGGCAGAAGCAAAATCTTCTGAACAGTATGCTCAGCTGTTCCTTTTTGGAAGGAAAACCTTTTGACATAACTCTGCATATGATTTAGAAATGACAAGGCATCTTGGAGATAGCCCAAAACTCAATATGGCAAACCTATAAATCAGTTACTATAACTCAAGTGACTATGAAAACCTTTTTATGGATTAGGGAAGCTTATGGATCAAGCAGTTGAAAGCGGCAGTAGGAAACCTGTGCCTTCAGATTTGCAAGATTCTGTAAATGTAGCCTTACAATAAGTTAAAATTAGTTCAACTAAATTCAAAGCATTTTTAGAATCTTTTTTATCTTAGTGCACTAAATTATACAATTGTTGAATAGATGAATCTGCTTTGGCATAAATGGTTAGAACAGATTTTTTTTGTAGAATTATTATCAGAAATTAATAACAGAGAATTCCTTTATAAGATATCCAGCTTTTATATCCAGCTCCAGGAGTTTGAGGTCCTTAAAATATTCCTTTATTAAATGTTGTTCCAAGAACAACAAGCCTATGACGTAGATAAAGCTGAGAAGCCCAAAGTAATCTATTGAATGAAAGTAAATTATCCTGGTCTTAGTCCTTCATCACAAATGTAAACCTGGACAGCATTCCATTAAGTGAAACAATTATAATTTCTCTTACCTATTTGTCATATCCATTTTTCTCATTTCAGATTCAACCCATACATCATCCTTTAACATAGTAGTTAGCCACACCTGCAGATTAAGAAAATTATTTCTATTACAAATAATTTGCATAGCATCAGCATAACTTTAACGTGTCAACATTATTTCTACTCTCAGCAAAAACTGGCTGTAATTATGCAAGTCAAGGAGATATATAAGGTACACAGTGATAATAAAAATAATTTATTGAAAGCAAAAATTTATTCATTTTTTACAAAATGTAAAAATATATACAATTATTAATCTTTTATTATATCTGATAATCCTCAACTGTAAATACCAAGTGTTTTCTCATCTCAGTGTTAGAAGAAGGCTCTGGAAAAAAACATCTATTTTTAAAGCACTGATAAAGGGATGTTAAGATTTGTATACTTATTGAAAGGAATTTTCTCTGTTGTACAAGTTATCCCCATCACAACTTTCAGAGTGATAATCATGATAAGCCTGGATGGAAAAGACAATGGGACTAGTATTTTGCACTTGGAGAAAGAACACAAAAGTGCTTGTTCTCCTTTTAATTTTAAAAGGGTCTTTTGCTAGCCTCTCTCTCTTACACACACACACACACACACACACACACACACACACACACACTTTTAAAAAAATTCTAAACTGAGTAATGAGATAGTATCAAGTTCTGGCACCCATGAAAAATAAACCTGACTCTGAACAAAAGACTCCACTCCTGGTACATCTCAGAACAGGAAGGATTGCTCTTACAAACTGGGACTGAACAGCTTCCAGGGTATTAGAATTTGTAAAAGTAGAAATCTGAATACCATAAAGAAACTGAGAAATCGACTTAGCAAGAAAGACCTTGAGGACTGCTAGAATAAGCTGTGTTCTCTTTAATTGGAAAAATCTGAAGATAACTAAGGAGTTAAGTTGAGCAACACTGAACTAATGGTGTATATTCTAAGAAATATGTATTCCCAAGATAAAGAGGAATTTATCCACAAGATATTTATAAGTTCATTCCTGTTCTATTGAGTTTCCATTAATTTGCCATTTATGTGTATGTGGTGCAGTCCATGGGGGGGGGGGGTTTATAAAAATATCGCTTTACATCAGGGCATATGCCCATATGCGAATGGCTTTGTGAAGTCCCTGAATCACATGCTCTTCTATTGCATAGGCAATTGCAGATGACATTGACCTATCCCAAATACCCTGGCAGAAAGTAAAAAGTTTATTTGTCATTTCTGAGCAGGACACTAATGTATCTTCTAAGGTTAGTTGATTCTGTGCCTCTATTATATTTGTCTCACTTATATCTGAAGAATAGTATTAATCTTACAAATGAAGGTGAATATATGTGTCCCAGGATAATGTTGCAGGATTCAATCTGGTTCAGTCCCCAGGATCAGAGGTTTCATCTTCCAAGATTTTGGACTGGTGCTGGAGCTCATCCTCAGGGACCTTTTCTCTGAGGATGGGCTCCTGCATGAGTCCAAAAGCTTGGAAGATAAAACTTCTGGTCCTGGGGACCAAACCAGATTGGATCCTGCAGTACGAATCTTGGTGATTGCCATTATTGTTGTTCTTGGTTGCATAGTCAGCCAGACATTTAGACTGGGTTTGGCATTTTTATTTACCTACTCAGTCCTTCCCAAGGACCTGGGACAAGGAGATGCTAAAGCTACCTTTTGCATTGCCTGATGGTGATTTTGTCAATGCTGATGGGTATTTAAGCAGTCTCCAGAGTGTACCTATTAAACGTGTCTATTACTGTTGCTGTTATCTTTGCTTTCTATTATTGTTATTTATTATATGTTCTGCTTACTTTATATTTGCATCTATATATTTGAGGTTTATCTATTTCTGTGTATATCTAAGATAATTGATATATTCTGAGTTTTCTGACTGTAAAACCCAAATAAAGACAGTTAAGAATACTTTTATTTTGAAATTGTTATCTGTTTCTACTTCCTCTAAAGTTCTTCATCTCTTGTTCTTACAAGAGATCATAGTTTATTAGGTCAGCTACTTCAATCTCAAGAAGCAGATTGGATTATTTCAAGAAACTATAATTGGCTTCCCTATTTATCCCATGGGAGGGCTCATTCTTGCTGGTAGTTCTACTTTCTTCCAAAAAAACCCCCACTGTATTTCATACATCTGTTCTTCTCAATATAATATAATGATTTATACAATCTAGAAATCCCTTCCAGTTGTACATCCAAGAACACATTACCTTTTCCTCATCACTTGGTTTTGGTAGTAGTTTAGTTTCATGATAAGCCATGCAGAATTTTTTTGCTTGTTCCCATGTCAAGCTTTTTTCTGGTTCTATATAATAACAGCTGTTATTCCAATACCACCATCCAAGATCTTTTGGACATTTAAGATGAATTACATCTGAAAAATAAACAGCTATGGTATATTTAAACAACTAAGCAATAAGACAAGATTTACAGAGTTTTGCTGCTGTTGTTTTATAACTGCTAGTACAATAAATTATCCTCAACCATCCAGTAACACAATAAAATTGTGTACCCAATAACTTAACAATAACTTCATAACTGAAAGGAGTTAACTTTTAAAAATATATTTACTTAAATTAACTATTGTCACTCTAAAATCAATGTTTAATTCCTTTATTTTGAAAGTCAAGTAAGACCTCAGGGGTATAATTACAATTGGGACTAATCTATGTGATGAATTGCTTCATAGTGATAATCTATAGGTATCTTATATTTCATGTTTAAAATCAGATGGAAATAATTCTTGTTGAACAATTCCCCACATGTAATAGCACAGTATTTTGTTTTTTTAATTATAGAAATTAATGAGTTTTAAATTATTTCTGTTGAGTTGTTCTTGAGTGAATCAGTTTTTGAATCTGTAACTAGTTTGCCATGAGATTGCTCTTTTATACCAATAGAAAAGAATATTTATAGGTCAGGGTTGAACTGTGGGACCCTTAGTGCTCTCTGAGTTTGGCAATACTAGCAAGATCAGAATGTACCAAGGATCCCATTGCTGTTTTGCTTCTGAATACTGCAGACAAGTTTCCTAAATGAAAATAGTTATTTTTCTCAAAGTATCTTATTCCTTCTAAAATCTGGACATACAATTTTTACTATCCTTCAATTCTTCATGAATCCCAGTTTGAAAACCTTAAATTATTCTCAAAATCTTTACACATTTGATTTCATTTTAACCATCACCCATTTCAAAGAATAACATAGAATAATCAAGGAAACAAATGGATCATTGGACAAAAATCCAGTAAGTTCTCCATCATTCCACGACTCATGTGTCCTTGTCCACTAGCTTAGAGGTAGAACTGAGGTGGAAGGGATGCAGTTTTCTTAGTTTCACGAGGCATTTAAATGAGAAGTCAATTCAGACTTCTCATTTAAAACACAAATGGCTGAAATTATAATACTTCAAACACATTATATGAAAAACTAATTCTTTGAAACAGTCTACAACATTGAGAAAGGTGGAAAGAAAGGGAAGAAGGAGATTACTATGGACAAAGTGAATGAACTCCATTACAAAGATAGTGGGTTTACTGCTGGAAGACTTGATGGACCAGATTGGGGAAAGATCATTCTGAAGAAACTCTGTCCTTGTGGTTGCTAAAAGTAAATACTGACTTAACAGTGGTTCAAATCAGCGAATCAATCAAGCACCTCAAAGCCCATTGTTTCTTCTTGCACAAGAGTATAGAGAAATAGGTCTATTGATCTATTCATTTCAGCAAATTCAAAAGATTCAGTAAAATTCAGTAGGTTCTCCATCACTCAAGGACTCGTGCCTTCTTGTCCACTAGATTAGAGGTAGAATTGAGGTGGAAGGGATGCAGTTTTCTTAGCTTTGTGAAGCATTTTGTAGCCTTCAGTGGTTAATATATTATTGTATTTGGGTCATTAAAGTCCACTTAAGAAAGTGGGACAGTAAATAACTTATTACCCAACTGGTTGCTTAAATGAAATTCTCCTCAGGGGTTGTATAAAGGGAAGAAAAGTAATTGCCATTAGACAGGAAGTTGTCAGGGTCTCACTTCAACTATAGATTCTTCCTCAGTCATAGTTTGGTGCAGATTTTAGTGTTCTGATAAACTGGAATATCATAATTATACTAAAATAAAACATTACACTGGATATTTGTCAGCAATGCCCCCACTATACTTTAAACTGGATGCCCAGAGACTCTCTATGAAAAGAATCTAATACAAATCTGAAGCAGCAGTATGCAAAAATATGGGGTGGGGATGGAGACAGTGACTGTTCAGAGTGAATAATACTGTCCCATTTCCAGGTCCTTGGAAAGGATTCAATAAGCAGACAAAAAATCCAGTCTGAATAACTGACTGACTGTGTGACAAACAATAATAATTTAAAGTATAAGAAACTTTCAGACTCTTAAAGGGATAAAAGTGAAGGATGGTAGAAAGATTTTTCTTTTCTTTAAAACAGAGATATTTTTCAATAAGAGTATTTATTTTTATCCTGCCTATGTATTTATGTTTGTGTGTCCACATCAATGCAAGGTGGTGAGCGTCACCACTACGCATTGGTTACACTTTATTTTCCCCACAACAAACTGTGAGGTTGGGCTGAGAGACAGCAGTGGCCTGAAGTCGTCTGTCTGTCTGTCTGTCTATCATCTTTTAAGCTACTGGCATCCAACTTGGAAAATAAACCTGGATAACATGCAGCAATGGCAAAATAAAAAGTTTAATTAAATTCAGGCCAGAATGGTTTTCATGTACATTACCTATTATACAATAAGGCCAATACAAATTTAAGAGCATGGTTTCTAAAGCTTACATATGAATTGAGATCAAAGAAAGGGGAACTTAAAAATATCAAATAAAGTATATTATTTTAAGAGATAATTTCTTCTTATTTTCCTTTTTTGTTTTTCCTTGTTATTTTAATGTTTATAAATCATAGATAGTGGAGAGTTTGATACTAAAGAATATGTGTTTCTTTTTTCCTTTTTTGATGGTAGACTGATTTTAATGACTATGTTAAGAAAAGTGAAAGGCTGAGAATTGAGGACACATAGAAAAAGAATGCAATATCAAAGTGGAAACAAGAAATGCAGTATACTGACATGTGGGGAACAAACCAAAAGAATTCAATATTTGAATAGTGTGAAAGCAACATAAAGGGAAATAAGGAGAAGATAGATGGTTTGTGAAGAAAAATGTTTTGTGTAGATTTACTGAGCTTGACATAGGAAAGCATATACAAGAAAAGTAGTGATCAGGCATTTGGAAACCCAAGTGGAGTTCTGGAATATAAAGACAGAACTAAGTGTCAGAATGCCAGTTGAAAGTCAGTTGTTTTGTTGAGATCACCATAAGGGAGTTTTCCAGAAAATAACTAAAGATCAAAAGCAAAGTCAAAGAAAAGAGTTTTCCTCTGTGAAATAAAAGTTCAGCTACATCAGAAAAAGCGGTTTAAGACACGGTTTTAGAAGCCTGAAACAACGGGGATAATTAACACCATCAAAATAAGCATAAGTATTGCAGTTGAACCTTTTTCACTTCTTTTACTGAATAAATGCCAGTTTCATGTAGGGGACAGGTACTAGATTATATTAAGCTCAAAAAGGTGTACAAAAAACAGCAGCAAGATCAAATTGGTATAAACTAGAAACAAAGAATGCAGCAAAGAATACCAATGAAAGGGAATATTTGTAGCTCAGGATTCCCCCTTCTGATATATTTATAGAAGAGAGAAAAAATTAAATTGCGTACCTTGTTGACAATTATTTTTTATGTGGTTTTCATTACACTGCTCATTTTCTGCACACTGTCCATTTAATGGATTGCAACTTTCACTTCCATTGCAGCTGCAAACCATGCCACATTCTGCACCATAATAACTCAGTGCACATGCTGCCAGAAAATTTCAAAAAAATTAATTGTCCCAGAATAATAATTACAGTGTTATACTCTCTTCCCACAATTTTTATAACTGACATAGATACCAAAATACTCAAAGGGTGAAAGGAAAGATTCTTGAATTATCATAAATTTCCATTTTCATGAAGTGTAGATTGCCCTGGATCTGTTTGTTTGTTGCTTCTTGCAAATCTAAGAGATTGTTTTTAAAAAGCTATCTCATCCTACATGACTTTTCTCCATGGCACAGCACTATAAGAGCTAGTTAATAGGCTCCACTCTGTGACTTTAAATAATTAAATTAGTTTGGCTTACCCTGGTGACTGCAACTGAAAAATTCCTGCCCTTGACTTTAATAAGTTGATGGTCCCATCTTTCAAATCCTGAGGGGGCCATAGAGTAAACAAACATCTGTTGTTATTTCATTTCTTTCGATGAAAATCTTCTATTGTGTGCCTGTTTACTCATTTGTAATCCCATCCTCTCTAACAACAATTTATTTCCTTCTGGTTCGTTAATCCAGTACCAGGGTGAGCATTCCAGTGGTTGGAAGAATGAGGTAAAGACCTACACTACAAATCTGATTTATGAATTGAAGTCTGGAGACTGTTCTTATTCCTTGAGTGCATTGCAGCAAGGAAGCCCCCCACCCCCCGCCCCAGTGCTGCGAATATACTTGGGAATATTTTATTAATAAACACTATTTAAAGTTTGCTGATGTCCTGATGCATCCCGTAGTATTCTCATAGTTCGGTACCTGTCCCGCAATTCTAAATTAAGCTCTGACACACAAATGAGTAGCAATAGATACTATGCTAGATCAATGTTGAAACAAGAAGTGGGAGACTATTGTCACAATGTGGTTCTAGAAAAAAGCAATTGGGAAAATTGATTTGTAATTATGTATTTCTGAATATCTTAAGTCTATTTCCATCTTCTCCACACCATTTGAGTTGGATGAGTCCCTAGTCTAAATTTGTGCTAATTGACTGATACATCGATTCTTCATGTATAACATCCAAAATGGTCCATTGCAGCCTTCCTCCCAAAATCTATATAAACTATGACAAAGCTTAGCATGAAGTCAAGCAGAGAATTTTTGATCTCCCTTCTCTGCTAATACTAGCTCATCTATCAGCCTTTCACTATCCCCAAAAACTTCTAATACATACTTGTGGGAATGCTCATGCTGGCACTCTTTACCATCAATGGTATTGACTCAGAAATTCAGTAATATCCTCTGTCCAGAGTATTTATGTATATGTTCAGCACTGAAATTGAATCAGTTGCACATGCACTTTTCAAATGCCCTATAACCCTTGAAGGACAAAGTTAATCTCTCATCTAATCACAAATTACTTGAACCCGTCCCAGCAGGCAAATATGTGTTTCCTATTAAATGACCAAGATTGTAAAATCTCTAGACAAATGGGCATTTTTTTTTTTGCCACAGCAACGACTTGGGATTACTGTATGTTTTATAAATTATGATTCATGTTGTGATAGTGTATTAATGCTCAAAATAAAATACTAAGCAAACATCCAATGTGACACACATACCACTTTTCAAATATGCTGTAAAGAAAGTTGCATCGTTACCAATGATAAGCACCAATCGTTTTGCAAGTAATGTTATATAAATAGTTCTTATTCTCTGAATTCCGGAACAATGTTTTCCTTCAGTTCTACAGTGTTGAAAGGCTTCACTTAACGATGTATGGTTGGCTGATTTACTGTCTTTGGTAAAGCCAACAAGAAAATAGCCATCAAATTTACGGAAATCCTTTGTTTCTACAATATGAACAAAATTGATTTGGAAAATTAACCATGTTGTCTCTAGCAAATTTTAGTTAAGTAAGTGATTCCTTAAGTATTTTAATCTTGGATTGCTTTTATCACACATTTCAGGAATATATGCAATTACTCTAAGGCAAGATGGTTTTAGGGATAAGATTTAAACAATCATGGCAAATTAGATGTTAGATTATATCTAGAGAGGCATATGGTTTTGATAAAAACCTATGATCAAACTCATGATTTTAATAACAATAATAGAAACAGAAATTCAAACATTGCAACTTCTTCTGGCACAAAAACTACAATAGTGACTCTTTCATTTTCAAAATATCTGTATGCCAAATTGCAAAAGGAAGAAGAAATTCATAAATATGTTGGCACTATTTAATTTTTAAAATAAAAGGGGCTCAAA
This sequence comes from Notechis scutatus, assembly GCF_049901735.1. Classification (NCBI taxonomy): domain Eukaryota; kingdom Metazoa; phylum Chordata; class Lepidosauria; order Squamata; family Elapidae; genus Notechis; species Notechis scutatus. The sequence goes on along the minus strand of NC_142010.1, from coordinate 87,628,181 downwards.
GCTGAATACTAGATACAAAGATATAAACTTGAGTCCACTTATAGTGAGATGAAAGGGAAAGGTGTTCTCTGCTTCTATTTAAATTAAGAATGAAATTGGATTCTAGATTAGGAGAATAATGAGGAAATATGGTTCCTTCAACACCATGATGAAAGAAAATAGAAAAAAGCGAAAACAAATCACAACCAATATTAACAATATTGATGTAAAAACTTCAGTTACAGAGTATGATAAACAATAAGCATTTTGTGACAAATAGCAGGAAAGGAATTTGCAATGGTGGGTGAAAACCTGGCATCAGCCTATATATGTAATCCTCCCTTAGCAACTGGGAGGGATCAAGACTCAATTGTTAAGTATTGCTGTCACTACATGAAAAATCACACAAGTGTGATAGGTTTACAACCTCACTTTCCTTCCAGTTTGTTAAGTTAAACATCATGTGACCATGACTTATGATTTTACTTCTACCTTGTCTGTTATTTCTGCTTGTTGCAAACCAGTTGTGAAAGACATAAATGACAAACCCATGATTGTGGGACACTGGAACATTCATAAATGCACAGACAAAGCATTGAATTGTGATCATGTGACCCCAGGATGCTGCAACAGTCATAAAGGATTGATTGCAAAACTATTTATTATGCTACCATAATTTTGAACAATTGTGAAATGAGGCAGTCAGTCAGCAAAGAGAACCTTAATTTGAATACACCAGGAAGATCAGACATTTACACAGAGTAGGGCTGATTTAGGGCTCAAGCTGTTTTAATTTTGATTGACATAGGATGACCACATGAAAAGGACAACGACTTGGTAGGGTTCCAAGGTACTGGGGTGGGGTGGGGTAACAAAATCCCAACATAGGCTCACAAACATTTGTATGAGTGGAAAAGGTAAAAAATGTATACAGCACAAAGTGAGCATAACAACTTAAAGAAAATTTTTCTTTAAATATATTTGTTAGTCTGATTGTCATTTTAATAATATTGTAACTATGATTTATGATCCATGACCTATCATGTATTTGTATGTATACTGAGAGCTTCTGCATTGGAGATAATCACTTTACCTTCTTCTCTTCTTTTGCAAATCCATAAATTGTTCCAGATACATCCAGTTCCTATCAGTGAACCTTTAGGAACAGTGAGATATACACAGCACTTCCAAAAGATTGACCATGATTTCTTATATAACCTTGATTTCAAAGCAATTGAAAATAAAATAAAATAAAATAGCTCAGAAAAACCTCAAGCTTGTGATGCAACAAGGAAAATTGCAGTCTTCTAAATTTTCAGTCATGAAAATATAATATATACAAGTATATATTAAAAGGATAATAAAAGGATAATATATATACACAGAGCTAGAGGGGAGAAAATGTTCTCAATAAACCAAGGAGCAAAAGTTAGAGTTCACTGAAATTTAAATTAAATTATTTAGAAAAACTATTTGGTTAAGGCCTATTATGACATAAAAGTATTTAACTTACCATTCTATATCTAAATCTGAAGCATTAGTGTATGACCATCGCACATAGGTACAAAATTTAATCCCATTAAGACCAATCCAGTAAGTTCCACTGGGCAATACAGATAAAAGGAATTTCTTACAAGAGACAGAAATTGGAGAATATTTATTTTTTTGAAACACTGAATATTAGTTCTAAAAAAACCTCAAAATGTGATCAAGAGTGTTATTTCCCATTGAAATAATTTCCTAGAAAACCAAGTGTTACAAAACAAAAGCCATCAATTTACCTTTTCAGCTGTACTGGTTATCCAGAGAAGGTCTGTATTGCTATACTGTCTGCACATATATCTTGCCTGTCGCCATTTTTTATTTTCTCCTTTATGGATGTAGTAACAGCTGCCACGCCAATATATCCAATTATCCTCAACAGGACATCTTCCACCAATCAAGGTTCCTAAAATATAAATACACAAATAAAACCAGACTTAGTTTAATATATACAGTATATGATCTCTATAAAAACTTTGTTTGAGTGTGTAGTTGAAACCTAAAGCAGGACAATTGTCCACTTTTCTTCAGAAACATCCTTCAGTTCACTATGCCCTTACTAAAAATGACCTTACTCCAAGTGAGCCTTCCAATCCAATCCAAGCAGAATTATGAATGGCTTCATTCTTGAATACAGAAATTTAAACAATCAGTCCAACAACAAAAACAAACAAAAGCACACAGGATTTTTTTAAGGATCTATCTCTTCATATGTGTTCCCAAGATAGCTTAGAATAGACAGGTTTTAATGGCTTTACAAAACATCAACCATTTTCAACTTTATGCTTTTAATTTTGCTCAGTATGTTTAGCCACTTTCTCCAGATGGTAACATCAATTCAAATGAAAAAAGTATTAAAACTGCAGGTAGGAAATTCCTACATCATAGTTCTTATGACATTCCAAATATTATGATCATATTCTGAAAGGATGTAAAAGGAGAAAAGCTAGCTCTTAAATCACCTGTTTGGCAAGTGAATGAAGAATCATTTTTGCTGCAAAACACGCTATCACTACACAACCCGGTATGTGGGTTACATGGTACATCATCATCACACTTGGGACACACACGCTCACATGTCTCCCCATATCTTCCAGCAGAACAAACTATTTAAAAAATAAAATAAAAATAAAATAAATAAAAAAATAAAATGTTACATCAGAGTAAAGAAATAGCTTCTATAATTCACCCAATAATACCCAATAATACCCAATACCCAATAATAATACCCAATAATCACCCAATAATAAATATTTTCAATGCGAGAAAATAATGTATTATCTGTGTGTGAGAGAAGGGTAGATTTTTAGGTAATATCAAATACATTTTTCAAGGAATCTGCTTAATAAAATTATTGTACAATAATATTTATGAAATCTATTTGAATCATTGATGCATAGATTTTTTCTTACTTAATGCCTTGCTTTCTCTTCCATATGAAACCTGCAACAGTAAACCTGCAACAGTAAACTTCTTTGGGATGGGACATATCCTGTAATTTTACACACACACACACACACACACACACACACACACAGACTCATGGTACATGCACTCACATATTTTTCATTTACATATACACATCCATTTAAGAGCACTCACACAATAACAGGCAGAAAGGAAAAGCTTCAACATCTCCCCTATCCTTATTACTGAGAACTGCCCTTTGTCCAGAGTATCCTCTTCCACTCTGCCTCTTTTAGCCCCACTTCTGATATAGCTGAAGTTACTAAAATATTGTTGGTAGAATAGCAGGCTGCTTACATCCTGAAAGCATTCAATATTTATTCTGGCAATTCTCTGAGAGAGGCAGAAAATATAAGAAACCATTATAATAATTAGAACGTTCTATGTTATTTTGGGAAAGTCAGTCCTAGACCGACAGGAAACCTTGGTAGGTTGTAAGTGACATACAAGAGATTTAGAAAAAGCATACACTAATCTCTTGCCTATATTAATCTCTGCAGACAAAAACAAATAGTAAAGAATCATATACATATTTTCACTGCATACTTGATTTGATCGAGGTTCTGACTATTTTGTTTCTAGTATTATATAGGTCTATACTATTGTGCAGGATGAAATATTTTCCAGAATGTGTCACTCCAGTACACATTTGCCAGGCTAAACAGGCTTGCTTAGCTTCAGTCAAGGTAGAATACTTAGGCATGACTCCATCAGGAAAATAAAATGCTCTTCCATCATGTTCCGTAAAGAGATCAACAACTGTTGAAAATAAAAGCAACCATTAAATAAAACAATTTTTATAAAATATGAAAATAAATTAACATGCAACTGGTTAATATGCATGATTTAAGAAATGAAAGCATGCTCCTAAAGTTTGCATGGGTTACTGATACTCATTAGATTATCATACAGTTTTTTACAATGACCTAGAACCAGTCTGATGATGATGATAATGATGATATCTAATTATATCAGATTTTCAGCAATTCTATGGACCATCTCCCTCCATATTTTCCAATCTATACTGCTTCTTTGTTTTACGCTCTGACAGATATCGCTTTGATGGTGGCTAACTACTTTGGTTTCTGGAGGCCCTGTTTTCTTTTACCACAGATCATTCCAAGCACAACTGCCTTTTCCAGTGAGCGTGATTGGATTATGTTATGTTTGAGGCATGGGTTTAATGAACGGAGACCAGACTGTAAACCTTGAAATTCAGCTCTTTATTCTCAAGCATAACAGAGACAAAAAAAACCCGGCTAGCAGTCACTCTTTTATAGAGTAAGCTGCTACCCGGATAACCAATGGATAGCATTATAGCGTTTGAATCTTGGCGCGGCCCGCCAACAGCCAGTCAGATTGCTCGGAATGAACCAATCATAACTTGCCATTATATGGGCCAATAGGAAGTGCAGGATTACGATCCTGCTATGCAAATGAATCTTTATTAATTACACTTCTTTAGTTCACAACACCCCTCCCCCCTGGGTTCCGTTTGACGGCCGTGGTGACATAATCACGCAGGTATGCAGGTCATTTTACCTGCCTATTTGATTTTCGCTGTTCCACCGGTTTTTGTTTAAAGTTCGGTTCCGGTGGAACGCAAGGCTCGTCTTCGCACGGGATTGATTCTGCGGTGCTGTTTTCGACACTATCAGGGTCCCTTAAGTCCATTCCTGGATCGGGCGGGCATGTTTCCACTACGGTGTTCCTCTGCGGGGAGGATGCCCCCGATCCCGGACCTTCTTCAGGTGGCGCGAGTACTCGGTTTAGCGGCCGTCTGTCCTCGATTACGTCATCGTCTATACGGCCTTCGTCCCCCTCGGTATTCCCTCCCCCTTGAGTTTGGAAGTCCGGGGGGTCGCGGATATTGGGTTGTAAACGAGATCGAAGTTGATCTATGTGGTGTTTCCATATCTTGCCGTCTGTCGTCTTAAGGCGGTAAGATCTAGGGCCAGTGAGGTAGATTACGGTGGCTGGGACCCACAACGGTTCGCCGGAAAGGTTTTTGGCGTAGACCAAGTCGCCTACCTTGAATTGGCGATACGTTCCGCTGGATCCACAAGGTTTCTCTGGTGAATAAGACGGGTGTAATCGGTCGAGGTGGGAGCGAAGCTTCCGCCCCATTAAAAGTTCGGCTGGAGTCTTGTTGGTGACACTGTGGGGGGTAATGTGTTGTAGTAAGAGTATTTTGTTCAATCTAGCGTCGATGTCCCCCGGATCCATTTTTTGTAGTGTCTTTTTAACGATTGGACCATCCGTTCCGCCCTACCGTTTGCCGCAGGGTGAGCCGGCGAAGTTAAGGCATGGCGGATGCCCTGGTCCGCCAAGTATTTTTCGAAGGTGAGAGCAGTAAACTGGGGTCCGTTGTCAGAAACTAGAACGTCCGGGAAACCGTGTGTTGCAAATAATCTATCTAGTTTTTTAATAACGGAGTCAGTAGTCGTGCTTTTCATCTTGTGGATTTCGAGCCAGTTGGAGTAAGCATCCACGGTTAGGAGAAAAGTGTGTCCTTTAGTGGGTCCCGCGAAATCAATGTGGATGCGGGACCACGGGCCTCGAGGAGTTTCCCATTCAGTGGGAATTGCTCTCGGTGGGGCGTTGCTGACTTCTTGGCAGTTTCTACACGTGGTTACCCAGGCTTCAATTTGTTTATCGATGCCTGGCCACCACGCGTAGCTTCGAGCGAGAGCCTTCATGCGGACAATGCCCGGATGTCCTTCGTGCAGGGTTTGCAACACGAGTCGCTGTAGTCTCTCTGGCACGACGACTCTATCTCCCCATAGGATGCAGCCCTTCTGGGAAAATAGTTCCGTTTGCCGGTGCTTGAACAGTGCAAAAGTGGCGGGGGTTTCTTCGACTGGCCACCCGCGTTCGACCCAACTGAGAACTTTTGCGAGGATAGAGTCTCGTTTTGTGCCGGCAGCGATATCTCTTGCCGTTAGTGGCGGCGAGTTGAGGGTTTCAATTTGCAGCGTAGTGAGGGTTGGAGCTGGGTCGCTGACGGTTTCCGGAAGTGGGGAACGGCTCAAAGCGTCAGCGTGGGGAATGGCTTTCCCCGGGCGATGCTGCAGTACGTAGTTGTATGCTGCTAGGAATTCTGACCAGCGAGTCATTCTAGGCGATAATATATGCGGGGTTGGTTTATCACCTGCTAAAATGCCAAGTAAAGGCTTGTGGTCTGTAATTAGAGTAAAGGGCCACCCGTAAACATATTCGTGAAATCGCTTCACGGCCGATACAATAGCAAGAGCCTCTTTGTCAAGTTGGCTATAGTTCCGTTCAGCCTTCGATAATGTCCGCGAAAAGTACGCAATGGGAGCTTCATGCCTGTTTGGTAACACGTGACTCAAAATGGCTCCAACCCCAAATGGTGATGCGTCGCACGTAATATTTAATGGCAAAGTCTCGTTGTACTGCATTAAAACAGCATCGGATGTTAACAAGTCTTTCACTTTTTGAAAAGAGCATTCTTCTCGCTGTCCCCAGACCCAGGTGGCTCTCTTGTCGAGAAGTCTATGTAGGGGCTCAGCTACGGTCGCCTTCTGGGACAAGAAGATGTTGTAAAAGTTAATAAGTCCCAGGAAAGCCTGGAGATCAGTCTTATTTTTAGGTCTTGGGGCGTTCTTGATTGCCCTGAGTTTGTTTTCGGTAGGGTGAATACCGTGTTTATCGAGGAGGTATCCGAGAAACTCTACCCTTTCAGTGCATAGTTGACATTTATTCTTTTTAACCTTGAGACCGGCGTCCTTAAATCTATGTAAAACCAATCTGAGACGCCTTTCAAGCTCTTCTCTATTTGGGGCAGCAATTAAAACGTCATCGAAGTACGGTACAACCCCTTTTATTCCCTGTAAAAGTCTCTCCATTAGACTCTGAAATATCCCGGGGGCTACACTCACTCCGAACTGGAGTCTGTTGCATTTAAAGGCACCTCGGTGTATAACGATAGTCTGTGCCTCTGCAGTTTCCGCATCAACGGGTAGTTGTTGATACGCTTGCACTAAGTCTAACTTTGCGAAGATCTTCCCACCGCCCAGGGAGTGGAGAAGATGTTGAACCACCGGCACCAGATAAGCGCTCTGTTGGAGTGCGTGGTTCAGGGTGGCGCGGTAGTCTCCACAAATTCTGATCGACCCATCCGGTTTGATGGGGGTTACGATTGGGGTTTCCCAACGGGCATGGTCAATAGGCTCCAACACCCCTTGGGCTATTAACTTATCAAGTTGCTCGTCAATCTTGGGTTTAAGGGCGAACGGCACCCAACGAGGCTTAAGGCGGATAGGGGCTACTTCTGGATTGAGGCTAAATGATATAGGGGTCCCCTTGTACTTGCCTAAGTTGTCCGAAAACACATCGTGGAATTCCTGGATGATGCTCTCTTCCCAATCGTCGTTTCTGGCCTGGTGAATGCCGGCCACCTCGATCCCGAGTGGGGCGAACCATTGTAGGCCTAGTAAACTGGGCCGGTCACCATCGACGACAGTTAATGGGAGTGACACGGCATGATTTTTAAAAGATACTTGGACTTGACTCACTCCGACGACTGGGATCGTGTTCCCTTGGTAATCTCTGAGGATGATTTTCTGTGTCCTGAGGTCTTGACGACGGATGGCAGGGATCAGCTGTTTGAGGGTCTTCCAGGAAACCATTGAGAGGGACGATCCAGAGTCGACTTCCATCAGGCAAGGTTGGTTCTCGATGGCCACTTCCACTCGGATCTTTTGTTTGTCTAATGACGAAGCGTGGCCGATAATAATAGTCTGGTGTGCCTCTTCTCGTCTTGCTGGAAGAGCAGATGTAGGCATGGTTGTTCCATTGGTTATTCAAACGATCCCGATTTGCAGGGAGGTTCCCTGTGGTTTGGCGGAGGTTGTTCTCCTTTCTGTTTGTGTTGGATTCCCTCTTACTTCTGCAGACCCGTGTGATGTGGCCTCTCTTCCCACAGGAACGGCAGATTGCGTCGAGGAATTTGCAACCGGATCGCGGGTGGTTTCCCCCACAACCCACACATGGGCGCTGAAATTTTAGAGTTTGTTGATCTCGTTCGGCCCGAAGTCTGTTAACCTCTTCTTCATCACTCTCGGACTGGGACTCGAGGTCCTCATGGTGCGCTGTTGCTGAGTGTCTTTCTAGTTGAGGCGAATTGACGGGCGAATTGACGGAGCGGTGCGTTGGTGCGGCGCATTCGAGTGGCCGACTTCTTGGTTGCCTCTGCTGCAGTAGCGTCTGCAATGGCATCTGCAAGATCGATGTCCCCTTTTGCCATGATCTTGCTCTGTACTGTGTGGTCATCTAATCCCAGAACTATGCGGTCTCGCATAGCTTCTTCTAGGTCTGAAAAACCACAGAGGCCTCCAGGTTTCTAAGGTCAGCGATGAAGTCTGCAATACTTTCACCCTTCCGCTGATCCCGTTGATAAAATTCGTGTCTCCGGACCAACGTTGGTACGGCGGGGGCATAGTGAGCCCATAGGATAGGTTCGAGGTTGTCCCAATCCATTGATTTCACCTCAGCCGGTTTCGAAGCGCTCGCCATCCTAAAAACGGCCGGTCCACAATGGGTCAAGAACACCGCCCGCTTCTTTCCTGGTGTAGCATCTTTCAAATTGTTGGTTTCTAGAAACATTTGAAACCGATCCATATACGACTCCCAGTCTTCCTTTTCCGGGCCAAAAGGAGCGGGTGGTATAGCGCCACCTGACATCCTGCCGATGTAGATGCGCTCTCAGCCACGTGCTTCGGTTGGTGCTCTATAGGGTTTAGTCAGTTCTTTTGTCTCCGCATCCCACCCTCGTCGCCAGTGTTATGTTTGAGGCATGGGTTTAATGAACGGAGACCAGACTGTAAACCTTGAACTTCAGCTCTTTATTCTCAAGTATAACAGAGACAAAAAAAACCCCGGCTAGCAGTCACTCTTTTATAGAGTAAGCTGCTACCCGGATAACCAATGGATAGCGTTATAGCGTTTGAATCTTGGCGCGGCCCGCCAACAGCCAGTCAGATTGCTCGGAATGAACCAATCATAACTTGCCATTATATGGGCCAATAGGAAGTGCAGGATTACGATCCTGCTATGCAAATGAATCTTTATTAATTACACTTCTTTAGTTCACAACAGATTACATGATCAAAATAAGCATGGCAGAATGTTTTGATCCAGCTGTATGCCTGATTTTATATCCTCCAGCAATTGCCTGTTTGTCACCTTTGCTGGACAAGGAAGGTACAGGAGCCTTCACCATCAGTTTAAGGAGTAGAGGAAGGGAAAGATCAGAAGTTCTACTTTTTTCTAAGATTCTAAGTTCCTTGTGAGAAGAATGTGGTTTGTATTAAAAGATAAACGGAACTAGAACATTAACAGCCTTTTTAATACTTTTGATTCTGTTAGAATTCTGAGTCCTATTTCCACATAAAGGTTTTTTTAAATTCAGTAACAAAATTCAAGGTAGGCAAAAATCCAGCTATATCAGTGGTGACAGAAGGAGAAACCTCCAGGATGCTTTACATCTCCAACTGACTTCCATACACCTTTTTGATTCATAAGAACTCATCAGTACTGTAGAAGAGGTAAGGAACAACTCCTCTGAAAGCACAATTCAAATCAGAAAAGTGACCCTGTAGAGGAGGACCTGGTCACAGGAATTCCCTGTCATTCAGTCAGAACAGAAGAAGCTTCTTGGGTGGGAAGCGAAATGTTTCCAAGGAAAAAAACCAAGGAAGTCCATTTGCCTTTTGAAAAACACCTTTTGGACAACTATGACCTAGGTGATTGAAAATCTCCATAGATTTTCTACATCAGCTGGCCTAAAAATGCTCTCAGGGAGCTTCAAGACAACTCTGGGTAGTCATTCTACCCTAGCATCCCAGCTCATAGCAATAAAACTTTAAAATGCACATTTTTCATTATCAAAGAAAAGTAAAAAGTGTGTGTGTGTAAAAATTTGTGTTAAGGATAAAAAGGAAACTATTACAGAGAAAGAAATAGATGAGCAAATATAGTGAGCAATGTTTAGAGAACGATAGGAATGAAACTGGCAGCATACTGCTACTCAGCAGAGACAACATTTCAACCATTATTTATATTCATCTTCTTAAAGTAAGTGGAAGAGGAAAGCACTCTGAGGATATTCTTATCTACATGGGAAAATATACTCCTATTGTATCTGTATAGGCAATAAAGAAGGTTTTATTCCAGCAAGATTTTTCCTAATTTGGTCTCAAGGACAAGTTTTAATTGCAGCTTTTAAATGATTTTTATGTTTCTGTTTTATTATATGCAGTTGTCAGCTCTGATTCCTATATTTTGATGAAAAATAGTTTGACTGAAATAAGTAAAATAATAAATGACAAAATATTCTATACCTATTTACTAAAGAATAACTGAAACACATTAGCATTCAATTTAGAGTAAATATTCTATACCTATTTACTAAAGAATAACTGAAACACATTAGCATTCAATTTAGAGTAAGCACGCATATGATTCAGCTATGTATACTGAATGGTGTACTGTTCATTGATAATTTTCACCAGATAAGTGACCTATACTTTGAGTCCCTATCAAAAGCCATACATACAAGACATAATTCTATACCACTTTAATTATCATGAAGAACAATAATTTGCAATCATTATGAAGCTGTCAATATGCTTTTTGAAAAAACAAATTATGATAAATTATTTCATTCACCTTCTTCTCTTTTGCAGATCCATTTTCTGGGACGGGAACAATCTGCCACAGAAAGATAATCTTTGAAAGCAACTCCACAGTCATAATTAGAGGGTATGTGTCTTCTATTTCGCCTAATCACCCTGTCAATAATTATAAAGAAAAAGTATTGTCAAATGTTATTCTTAAGCCCTATCACAGTTTAATAATATAAAATAAATTTGGTAATGATCTTCAAATAGTGATCTAAGATTAATGAAAGGTCAGTCTGGCTTAATGAATAGGGGCATCCCACATAGAAAACTCAAAAGTTCTGAAGCTATATCAAAAAAGACAGCCATTCTGAAATCGTTGTTTCTAAAAGTTACTAGCCTAGTTCTATTTTTCACATATCGAGTGTAATTTACTACATGAACATTTTTTTATTGTAATACAATTCAATCTTCTTTTCTAAGTTGCCCAATCAGATTAATTTAATGTTAATAGAACAGCTGTTACAAACCCTGAAACAAATCAAGTTATTTAAACCAAAATTTGAAATTGATTTAATATTCTTGGTTGTTACACAGTTGATAACTAATTTCTCAGTTTGGCCAGATTGAGAAACTAGTTAAAAATATGGCGGTTTGATTTCTCATTTTTCAGGAAAAAGGGAAAGGACTTGTTCATTATTAAAATGCAGTATCAAAGCAAGGATATTTTGGCTGTCCAAATTGACAAACCAATTAAATTTCTGAAAATAAGTACAAGTTTTACTTATTATACCACTTTATTTTAATCATTTTAGATTTTAGTAAAATAAAAAGCAATTCACAATGATTACATTGTATGCAGCTGTTAAAAGAGATGAGCAGAACAAGTTGAAAGATCACTAAGTTTTTAATCTCTCTCTCTCTCTCTCTCTCTCTCTCTCTCTCTATCTATCTATCTATCTATCTATCATCTATCTATGGCAGCTTAAGCTCATACACTGACTGAATAACAACTAAACTGATTATTTCAGAAACAGTCTCACCAGGCATTTTGAAAAACTGAAGATGAAGTATCAACCCAAAGATACTGAGAGGATCGCTTGTAGAAGATGAAACCAACCCAGCTGTCATCTCCTTTGTATTGTACCCACATCTGAAAACAAAACAGTCATCTGAACTATGTATTAATATGAGCCTGGAAAGAAAGTTTGGTCAAAATAACAACTGACATCTGTTCAAATTCATTCCATTTGTCCTTTGAAAATTAATATTTAACTAGAGGGAAATTTCTAAAGTCTATTTTTGAGCAAACATTAAGATTTATATCCAACATAACATCCTACACTCTAAAATAGAAGTTTCAGTTCAAGAACTTCTAATATACTTATTCTTCAATTATATATTCCTCATATAGGATGCCCAAGGCTTTGCTTATACGCACATTCCTTTAAAGTGAGCGTCTAACAATATGTACACGTTATATTCTAACACCAATGTTAGCTGCAGTGACGTTTAACACCCAGCAGCTACTTTGAAACTTACTCTCAGTCATGTCAGAATTACTGTATATAATCCACAATTAACAATTATGATTGGAGAGGCTTTTTCACCAACTTAATATGTTTTGCCAGCTGAACCAATTTCTAGGGTAGAACATCAAATCAATTAGGAAAATCTGGCAATGCACTTTTAAAAATACGTATTTTCAAACATTTCAGTTGGAAAACTATGAGAAAATTATTACTATTAATAATAAAAGAATGGTGAAACAATATTGAGATTTTGTTACATTAAGAAAATTAAATATTCTGAGCTTCTGGGAGAAAAGTAGTACATAAATCTAACTTTATATACATTCTATGTAAATAAAATGAAAGAGACATTCAAAAGGCTCTTCTTCCTTTTTTTGCTCAAGACTGAATTTTGTGCACCAATTGTGTTTATTTTAGCTGATTTGCACATTTTACGTGCCAGATCAATTAGAATTAGTGGTATCAATCGATGCTTGACAGTAACCTTTGTGAATTGATGGACCTACATGGTAATCATAAGACTATTATACCGATTGATTATGTACATGGCAAGCAAAGACTTTTTGGAGATTTTAATACCAGTGGAGGAGGGGGCTGGAACAAGACTGGAACAAAACATAGAAATTAAATATGCAAATTGACTTTTATATGCAGATTATTTCATTTTATTTATCATAACTGATGTATTGGAGATTATTGATTTCTGAAGCATGTAAAGTATCAGAAATTAAATAAAGTGGAAGTTGTATTTGAAACAAATGATTCAAATTCTGTGTCAGCAGAGCACATCTTTGCTATCGTACAAAGAAAAAAAGGGGGGGGGGCTGAAAATGATGTGGCTGCTTCATCAAACCAGTCTTAACTTTTTTCAATGTTTTATAGAAGTTTGGAAAAAGAGCTGGCATCTGATTGATTTAATTATTCAGTTTTTGCCCCAGCTTACCCTGAACTGATCCTGGGTAAAAAAAATAAAAAGTATAGAAATAATAATAATAATAATAATAATAATAATAATAATAATAATAATAATAATAATAATAATAATAATAATAAAAATATTAGAAGCAGAAAAAGCTGGGTTTTATGTTAAGCCCAATGTATTTCTTCCCAATCATTTCTGTAACAGGCACATGCAGTTAGTCTTTATATCCTTGTCCCCAAAATCCTCATAAAATGAAATTTAACTCACAATATGAAAATAGTAAAACAAATAATACCTTTTCACGGCTGTTTGTAATTTTAACTAAGTCTGTTTTCTTAAATCCTTGGCAAGCAATCCTTGCATTTTCCCATGTATCTTTTTTAATGTTTTCCACAAAATAACATGCTTTGGAAAAATAATACCACTGGGGTAGTTTTGGACATATGCCTGTGAAAACTTTAAAAAAAAAGCAGTTGTAATAATGCAATCCTTCACATGGTTACATGTGGGAAAAGAGGTCAAACAAAAATATACTTCAAGATTGGAGCACAATTTCTGGATTGTCTTGAACTCATATCTCCTATAGAATGAACAAGTGGCCACTGTGGCTAACAGGATCTTTTTACAGATGACATAAAGGAAAGTATGGAAAAGATAGATGATAAAATGGAGAATATCCAACAAATAATAACTAAAAGTGAACAAGAAAGTAGAAGTTAGAACAGAGGAAAAAGTCAAAGATATGGATTACCGGCTTACACAGGCAGACAAGAATGTGGAGAGAACTGTAATTACTTTGGATATGGATAAAGCTGAATATTTCCTGAGATTTCAGAACATTGAGGAAGGAAAAGGGGAAGACCTCGCTGAGAAAATAGCAGAGTTGCTGGCGGATGTCCTGGAGGTGAACAAACAAGAGATGCTTGCTGGAATGGATGAATTATTCAGAATATATACAAGATTTGTGACAAGGAATAAGCTCCCCAGAGAGTTACATGTGAAGTTTTCTAAGAAGGCAATCAGAGCGGAAATACTCCAGAGAGCATACTCAAGAGATGAGAGAGAACAATACTCTCAAGAGATGAGCCATTGAAATATATAGGGAGAGAAATAGTAGTCCTGAAACAGATCCCCAGAAGAGTAAGAGACATAAAGAAACAATATCGATTTTTGACAAGATAATTAATTAAACATGAAGTAAATTTCAGATGGCTGATACCCAAGGGAATATTGTTGACGTGGATGGAAAAGAGACACAGAATGGACTCTATATATAAAGCTGAGCAATTTTATGACTAGTATTTTGGGTCATATGAGGAAAAAAGAAGAAGAGAGGAAATAGATGATAAAGGACAAGAGGAAGCAGCAGGAGGGTGAAACACACAACAACAGAAAGGTGAAATAGAGCAGGAAGAAAGAGCAGAATGAGAATGTGAAAGGATAAACATTACATGTAACTATGTTTGTAACATATAATTAGATTAAACTTTGTGTTATATATTAATGTAATAAGTGTGAATGATTATTCTACATAATTTGAGAGATGTCAGATTGAGTGAACACTGTCTTGCTCACGTTGTGATAAGCGGAATGTTTGGTTTTATTGTATTTGTATAAATTTGTTTAATAAAGTATTTTTCTTTAAAAAAAAGAGAGAGAATGTGCAAGGATAAAAGAACAGAGAGAAATAAGAACAACCACAAGAGCAAGACCTATCTATAAATAAAACGATGGAAGAAGAAATAAAATTGCTGTCAATTATTATAAATCGATTGAACTCTCCTATGAAAAGGAAAACAATCTTTAATAAATTAGGAAAATTAAAATTAGACTTAATTTGTCTTGAAGAGGTCCACATTAAAAAATAATATAACATATTATTGGAATATCCTAAAATTGGGAAAATATATTTTTCATTAGCACAGCAAAAGGGGTGTGTCCTTATATATTAAAGAAACAATAAATGCTAGACAAATTTTGCAGATGAACAGGGGAGGATTTTGATGGTGGAGGTTACAATGAATTATAAAACAGATACTTTTGACAGCAATATATGCACCAAATAATAAACAAGAAGAAGTCTATGGAAAAACTCTACCAGAAAATTATAGAATTGGAATATGAAAATATTTGTGTGGTAGGAGATTTTAATGCAATTGTAGATGCAATATTTGATTATTAAATTAGTAAAATCTAGAAAAACATTTCCAAAGACCTTGCTCAAAATGGCAGAAGAAATAGGTATTCAAGACGTATGGAGAGAAGTACACCATAAGAAAACTCAATATTCATTTTACTCAAATAGACAGAAGTCTTGGTCAAGAAGAAATATGATATGGATGTCACTGGAGTTAAAAGCAAGCGTGCAAGAAATGGAAATAGAATCAAATGTCTGGGCAGACCACAACCCAGTAAAAGTTAAGTGGAAATGACAAAAGAGAAAATTGAGATGGATGCTGAATCAATCAATATTAAAGGACAAGGAATTTATACAAACAATGGAAAAAGAATTGGACTTCTTTTTTAGAGAGAATAGGAAAGAAGAGACTTTACTGCAAAATATATGGGATTCTGCTGAGGCATATATCCGGGGACTAGCTATAGCTTATATGGGAAAGAAAAATAAGAAGAAACAAAACCAAAAGATATTAGAAGAAAAACACAAAAGACTAGAACTAAAGTTACAAAAAGAACCACAAAAAAGAATTGAAAAAAATCAAATGGAATTAATAAAACATAAATTGAATTTATTAAATACAGAAGAACTGGCACAAAAAAATAGAAATGCTAAACAGAATTTCTTTGAAAATGCAAATACACCAGGAAGATGATTTGCATATAAACTGAAAAAGGAGAAAGAAAAGAAATTGGTAGATGAGAAAGCAATTCTCTATTACCAAAATGATGATAAAAAAATAATTCAAGATTATTATGAAAAGCTGTATGATCATGAGAAAATTCCAGAAGATAAAATAAAACAATATTTGGAAAAAGCTGAATTACCTAAAGCCCCTGATATAGTGAAAGCCATGTTAAATGAATAAATAACAATGATGGAATTAACAGAAGCAATCAAGAGGCAAATGAATAACAAAACACCAGGACCAGATGGGTTACTGTCTGTATTTACAAAATATTTTAGGTCTATCAATGTTGGAAGTCTATAACGAAGTACAATTAGAAGCAAAGGTACCAGATTTGTGGATGAAAGCAAATATTACCCTTATACTGAAAGAAGAATCTTTTCACAGGTATATCTAATGCACAGTTTGCATTCTTTCCTGAAACAGAAGACCTTTCAAATGTTCACATATACTTTGGTCACCCTACAAACAGATTTACTGCAATGTGACCCAGGCTTGAAGACCCCTTGAAAGCTGTAAGGTTAGAATAGTGTGGGCAATGATAGTCATGCTTCATTATTTTTAAGAAACTCTACTGTTCTTTGAGTTGCACGTTTTTGCTTCTGGATGCCATTCAAGATGCTGGTTGCTACCTAATAAATCCCTCCATAGCAAAGAGGCCTAGTTATTTAAGAACGGCCTGTCTCTAGCTGTTTCTGTCTCTTTGGTAAGTTTTGGCAGAGTGGGCATACTTTGGATGTTATCAGTTAAACAGTGCTATCTAGTGTTACTCAAGAAGTGTGCTTTTCTCTTGTAATGCCTGCCCTCGGCAAAATAGATTTCCCCAGAGATCAAGATGGCTCGAACCCTGATGATGATCAGGCAGCTATTAAAGCCCCAGTCACTTTTTCAGGCTTTAGGAGAGATTTCAGGTCCTTTTGAATGGGGCTGGTGTTGATCTTTGGGTTGCACATAAATAAATACATACATACATAAAGGATACCTCTACCTGTATACACTGGATAAAAAAAATCAATTCCTGCTCCATTGCTAAAGTCAAACCCAACAGCATCTATCTTAGGGAGAGAGTCCATTGTACCGAACCAGACATAAATCTAAGAGTAGTTCACAAAGATGAATTTTCTCAGAAAGAATGTTATTTTAAATAATTATGAAAGTCTGATCCCATTGTAAAGAAACCTGAGAAATTAGACCATATTCTACTTCCTCTAGATCTTTGGTAAATTTTCCAGTAAAAGAAAATGCAAATTCACCATCCATAGAAATTCAATAGATATACAGTATATTTAAACTGTTGCATCTTCTATTCTTCCTATTATTCTAATAGAAATTTTCTCCTTGACACAGAAAACTGAAAACTGGCATTAATAATATTGAAATGATTTTCTCTTCTTGATTGCATAAATGTGCCTACTCTGAGTCACAAATGGTATTAACATACTGTATTAATCTCACATGTGATAATATAATTGAACATTAGTATTAATAAAAGCTTTGAGTTTAGTTATACTGAAGGCAACTTTTTTACTAATAAGCTATGTAAGTTTTATCAGTTTTCTAATAGACAATTGATCTGCATAGTAGGACATTTTTAAAACCATAGCACAGAAAAAGAGATGTAGCAGACATAGGAGTGTGTACGATTCAAGATGTATGGCTTTATAAATTTGATTAATTTGAACATACTGTACCTTCTAAAATGTAATAATTATATATTAGTTTAAATGTTACTGTGTGATCCTTACAATCCTAAAGCTCAGTTGATTCTATGTATTATAGGTAAGTAATGGCATGCAAATAAAAATAAATAAGAAAAACCATAAGAAAACAAAAACAAACTGAGTATTTTAAAAAGGAAAGAAAAATGGGAAAGAAAAAGTTATCAATGTTTAGAAGTAGTATATTTTACCTGGTTTAGTACATTTTGGATCTGGAGAGTCTAAACCACATTTTGTTAGAGTAGGAGCTATACATTTGCCAGTGATAGGATTGCAGGGAAGGTCATCTTTACACTTTGGGCATTTGGTTTCACAGCTTGTGCCATAAAATCCAGCACTACATACTAAAAGGAAAGTTTAAAATTAAACATCTTTTGAAAAACCTAGAAGATGAATATGTATTTTTACATGCTTCTTCTAAGAAGATTCCTTAGTACTGTTTGAGATTCCTAAGTACTTTACAAAATACAATAAAATCAGAACATAATCATGATTATGAAAGCACGTGGCCTTCATTATTCATAAGGGTTTTGTACCAATCTAATAATCATGGCTAATGAAATTGTGAATAATGAGATCTTGAAAAAAACATTATTTGAATGTGCAAAAGCTCATCTACCTTTTTTGTAATCTTACTATAAATAAAACACATAGAAAAACTTGTAAATCAGAACCAAAAATCAAAACCATAAATAAGTAAAATTCTTTCCTGTAGATAACCAAGTGTGGTTTCTATTTTCATTTCCTTATTAATTTATATTTATTGAAAATTATGTTATGCAAATCTCTTTAGATACTCATTTAATGCACATCTTTTTTAATCCTTCAACCCATAAATCACTATATCATTTTATTATTTTTTCAGTAAAAATCCATATAAGGCTTTCAGTCTTTCAGAAAGTTTTTGTTGTTTCTCTGTCAAAACAGGTCAGCTTATTAAATTCTGACATTTTCACAAGCTATTCTCCCATTGTAGGAATTTCACTTTACTTCCATCTTTGAAGTTATTGTTTACAAAATCAATCTGATATATCTTTTTCCTAATTCGTTATCCATAAGTCCCAATAAAAAAGGTCTTCACAGTATTTATCTTTAAAATCTTTTGCAGCATTGTATGATTTGTATCCAAAATTTCTTCACTTTTATCACAAGTCTACCATGCATTATAAAATGTCCATCATGTTTTTCACATTTTTCACATACTGATTTGAAATACTTCTCTACATTTTTGAAAATTTCTTTGTGTCCTATACCAATAATGCATCAATTTATAAATCATCTCTTTTCAGTTATAGCACAGTGTAAATTTGTAAATTTTTATCCACATCCTTTCTCATTTGTGGACTTCCGGTTTGGGTCTCTTCAGCGACAGACCGAAATCCGCGATCGTGCACGGTTTCGATCTGTGCTCGCCGCTGGAGTGCCCCGATCCTTTGGATTCGGGGCTGAAGCCACCCCGCAGAGGTGGTGAAGAGGGGGGAGATTACTAGCCGAGTGGAGGGGAGCCACATCTCTCCTCCTTGGCTGGTCTAAACTCCCTTCCCCAAAAGCGGTTGCAGCAGTGGTCAGAAATGGCCACCTCAAAGAAGAACCCGACTGGATAAGATTGTACAGGAGGAAGACAAAGAGGAAAGCAGGACAGATTGAGCTAAACAACAGAGAACATCTAAGCAAGGTACCCTGAATCTAAAAGTACCTAGAGGGATACTTCTGAAAGAAG
This sequence comes from Notechis scutatus, assembly GCF_049901735.1. NCBI lineage: Eukaryota > Metazoa > Chordata > Lepidosauria > Squamata > Elapidae > Notechis > Notechis scutatus. Next base: position 87,608,794 of record NC_142010.1, on the reverse strand, counting down.
ATCTTTAAGCGACGAAGGAGAGAGAAAAGGAGGTTAAAAACCTTTTTTTAACCTTTATATTGACAATTACAAATGGTATGGAAAGAAATTCATATTAATCTATTTTGACACTAATAGGCAACCTTAAGCTGAAATCTAAGTGTCAAAAGGAGAATAAAGATTTTTTCTTGGTCATTTTAAAGCCCTAAAAAGGAGAAGAGTGGAGGCAAAAGGGTGGGACTTGGAATAATGGAAAAATGGAGTGTTACCTGGAAAAATAAAGAGGATTAACAGTGAAACTTTGAAAAGACTCCCGAGGATACATTGTAACTGAAATCTTATTAAAAGATACAGTAACCCACGGAAAGGAAAAGTAAAGGAAAGAAACAAGAAGGAACAGTCTGGGATCATTTGGTGATTTTAAAAAAAAGTTTTTGGCATTGTTTTCTTTCTTTTTCTGTTTTTACTTAAAGTCAATCTGGTGGTTGTTCAAAAGTGTTTAAAATGCCATCACTCGTGGAGGAATTGAAGATGAGTCTTAAAAAACAGAAAGAAGATGCAGAAAGGGGAGGAAGATCCTTTGGCTTCGTATTTGAATTTTTTGAAATTGAGATCCTGAACTATGAAAAGGGAAAGGAAAAGCTTCAAGAGCAAGAAGAAGGGCGGGACAAAGAAGAAGCCATTTTCAGTGACCAAATAATGCAAAGTGTGGTAATAAGGGGAAAAAGGGGGAAAGGAGTTAAAAGTTTGAGATCAAAGGGAACAGCCAAAAAGAAAAATAGTCTGAAAAAGAAGTATAACAGCAAGGAGAAGCAGAAAAGAAAACTACAGAAGGGAAAATTAGAGAGAGAAGGGTATAAAAAAAGGGATGAGAAAAAGGCGGGAAGATAGAAAGGGAAAGAACTTATGAGGGACAAAAACAGGAAATAAAAAAAAGGGGAAACATACTAGGATTAAAGGTATTTGCTCAGCTAGAAAACACAGAGACAATGGTTAAATTAAGTTAAAAGTGAGGATTCTGCAAAGGTACAAAAGATAGTGTTGTGACAGTAAAATACTGTAATGAGTTAGAAATGAAATAAGTAAATAATCTATGAGATAAAACTGTATTGTTATGTAATGGTATGTTTATTTATAATTAATGCAATAATAAAGAAGAGAGGGAAACATTGCAATTGTTTCTAAAGATTGATAAAATATTGAAAAGAAATGTGAAAGATTTATAAAGAAATTTATACCAGTTATTAGAATGAATTTGAATAATTATTTTGCTTATTAATATTAAATAATTTATAAGATAAAACTGTATGACTATCCAATGGTATGCTTATTAACAGTTAAGTAATAATGAAGAAGGGAGGGAAACATTTCAATTGTTCTCAAAGATTGATAGATATTGAAAAGAAACGTGAAAGATTCACAAGGTTCATACCAGTACTAGAATGATTTTGAATAACTATTTTGTTTACTAATGTGTGTGTGTGTGTGTGTGTGTGTGTGTGTGTGTGTGTGTGTGTGTGTGTATGTGTGTATTATATATATATATATATATATATATATATATATATATATATATATATATATATATATATATATATATATTTGGATCTTTGGTTATTCGGGTTTTCTCCCGCGTAAGATTGGAAGTATCTAGGCAACGTTTCGATGAAGTCTCATTCATCATCTTCAGGCTTCTGTCTTCAGCTCTGTGCTTCTCAGAGTGATGTGAGCTTGCAGCTGCTTCTTCCTTTTAACTGCTAGTGGGGTGTGACTTGATTGGGTGGGGGCTTGGCTGTGTTCTGATTGGGTGGGGGTGTGTTCTCATTGGTTGGGGGGTTGGCCATGTTCTGATTGGCTGGAGGTGTGTTCTGTTCAGGTGGGGCTTGGTTGTGCTCAGGTTGGTCTTAGTTACTGGGGGATTTGAGCTGGTGAGCTGTGATCTTGCTGTTTGGCTTCGAGTTCGTGGTCGTGCTGCATCTTCATGGTGGGGGTCAGTTCGCTTCATGTATGGCTCAGAGGGGTTTGAAGTGGGTAGTGATGCAGCTGCAGTGCGGCTTCTGGTCTGTGGTCGTGTCTCATCTTCTGTGTGGGTGTGAGTCTGCTTTTTACGTGGAAGTGTGGTGGTGGCATTTTGTGTGGCCCTCGTGGGTGTGGGTCTGGTGTCATTCATCATGTTAGGTACTCGTCTGTTCATGAGGGCGGGTTTCCAAATGGCTGGTAAGCGGGAGGTGTCATCTCTTTTATTCATGCTGTGTGGGCGTTTTTCTATCTCTATGGCTTCTCTGATTATTCTGTTGTTGAAGTGTTCGGCTTTGGCGATAGTTCTGGTATTTTTAAAGTCAATCTCATGTCCTGTGGCTTTGAGGTGTTGGACCAGGGAAGAGGACGGTTCTTCTTTTTTGATTGAGTTCTTATGTTCTTCAACGCGTGCACTTATTCTTCTGTTAGTTTGTCCAATGTATGTGGTGGGGCAGGCGGTGCAAGGGATTTCGTATACTCCTTGGTTTTCTAACTCGATTTTGTCTTTAGGGTTTCTTAGGATGGTGGATATTTTTCTGTTTGTGCAGAATGCTGTTTTAATGTTGTGTTTTTGGAGGATCTTGCTGATTTTGTCTGTAGTGCCTTTTATATATGGGAGGAGGGCTTTGCCGTTCTCTTGTTCTCTGTCTTGGATTTTGGTTGGGGTTTCTTTTTGGATTAGGTGGGTAATCTTCTTTCTTTGGAATCCATTGGCTGTGAGTACATTGGTGAGAGTGTTTAGTTCGGTTTTTAGGTGTTGTTCATCAGCTAAGCATTTTGTTCTGGAGATGAGTGTCTCAGCTACAGAATTGATCTGTGCTGGGTGGTGGTGTGAGAGTGCATGTAGATAGCGGTTTGTATGTGTTTTCTTCTGGTAGATGGTGTGTCCTAGGGAGCCATTGGGTTTTTTGTATACCAAGACATCTAGGAAGGGAAGTTGATTGTTAGCTTCTGTTTCCATGGTGAATTGTATTTTGGGGTGTAGGCTATTGAGGTGTGTGAGGAAGTTGTTCAGTTTTTCTTTCCCGTGTGGCCAGATTATGAAGGTGTCATCTACGTATCTGAGCCAGAGTTTGGGTTTGTGATCATATTTTTCTAGAGCTTGTGTTTCAAAGTGTTCCATGTAGAGGTTTGCGATGACAGGTGAGAGGGGTGATCCCATTGGGTGCTCCTTCTATTTGTTTGTATTTTTGTCCGTTGTAGGTGAAGTATGTATTGGATAGACAGTGGTTGGTCAGATCTAGGATGTGCTGGGGGGTTGTATTTGTTTTGGATGGCTGTCAAGGCTTCTTTTATTGGCACTTGGGTGAAGAGGGATATGACATCGAAGCTCACTAGTAGGTCGCTGGGTTGTAAGTTTTGTTTCTTTATGATCTCGATGAACTGGAATGAGTTTCTTACATGTGAGTTGATGGATTCTGCATAGGGCTGTAGTTGTTTGGCGAGAAATTTGGCTAGGTTTTGTAGAGGTGAGCCTATGGAGCTGACTATTGGTCTAAGTGGAGTTCCTTCTTTGTGTATCTTGGGGAGACCATAAAGCTTAGGGCATCTGGATGATTTCTCTCTGGGTATGATTCTTTGCTGGATTTCTTCACTGATGGGGGAGGCTTTTATTTTGGATCTGGTGGTTTTTTCTAGGTAGGTGGTGGGGTCTGTCTTTAGGGGTTTGTATGTGGGGTCTAGGAGTAGGTTGGTTAACTTGGTTTGGTAGTCAGATGTGTTTATAACCACTGTCGCGTTGCCCTTGTCTGCTGGTAGGATTATTATGCTGGTGTCTTCTTTCAGGTTACGTAGTGCAGTTTGTTCTTTTTTGGATAAGTTGCTTTTGGGTGGTTTGCTAGTGCAGAGGATGTTGGTGATTTCGAGTCTGATTCTATTAGCATCGTCAGGGTTGGTTTTGGTCAGGCTGGTTTCAACTCCGCATATGATGGTTTCTGTGGGGATGTGTTTGGGAGCGACAGCAAAGTTGAATCCTTTTGAAAGGACCTTGGTTTCAGCTTCGGTGAGGATCTTGTCTGAGATGTTGTACACTGTTTGTTTCATGTGTGGCTGTGAGGGGGGAGGAGTTGGTTTCTGGCGTTGTTGTAGTTTTCTGAGTTTGTTGGTGTGTGTGTCTTTCTTGAGGGTAGTCTGTGTTTCGGCTCTCCAGACGGCGAGTTGTTTGGATTTGTCCCAAAGTAAGGGGTGAATCTTGTTGCTGAGTCTGAGGTGAAGTGTGAGGAGATCTTTGTTGATTTGGTCTAGGAGAAATCTTTTTGTGTGAAGTTCATTTCTAATTAGGGCCAATTCTGTTCTTTTTAGGATGCGTTTGGTGGCTGCTGTGTTGGTGTGGAATTTCAATTGGAAGCTTGTGGGAATTAAATTTTGATCTCGGCAGTTGCATAGGAATGCGAGGTCACATAAAACTATATATATAGTTTTTGCTATGTTTTTAGAATTTTTCTTTTTACATTTTCAAGGGGAAGTACCAAGCAGAGTCTGAATGATGAGATCTACATGATATAAAATAGATATTAGAAATTTGAATGTTATAATTTTAGAATGCACAAATTCAATGTTTAATGAGATTTCATATGATAATAACAATAAGATTTAAAGGTGTTGCATTTCGATTGGCAATCATAAGGGGAATTTTGCTTCTTAAGAATGTTGGAAGAGAACATATGAAATTGTAAACAAGACAGACAAAAGTATAAGTACAATGAATAAAAAGATATAGAAATTTAGGTAAAAGAAATACAATTGAATAAGAAGAAAATGAGATAACCATAAAAGAAAATTAAGAGAAGTAAAGGGAGAAATAGTAAGAAGTTTGAAAAAGAGTAATAAGATATGAAGTTGAATATATAAGATGAATATGCATATGAAATTGTGTCTGTATGGAAATGTGATAACCCAGAACGATGCTGTACTCAAATAAGATGTTTTATTTGTTTTGTTAAAACTCAATAAAACTTTATTTTAAAAAAAGAGTCCATTTGTATATTATGTTCAAAATTAGTAGCCCATTTTGCCATGCCATCTTTAATTTGAACTTCTTCAGTTTCAAATCTTAACAGAAGTGTATACATTTTTACTATCAGGTGTTCAACATTTGCATGTAGTTCAAACATTCAATTTCATAGTTCAGTTTCAAACTCTATTTTGTGCTTTTTTCAGTTCCAATTATCTTTTTATCCATATTAAACCTTTCTTTTAACAGAGAATATAAAAACCACTGAAAACTATTTTGTTCTTCATCTGTTGGTATTTTTCAGCAACAATTATGGGAATGGAATTCTGCATAATGGGGGCCACTTGTACTAACTTGTGCCTACTTATATAGAGGCTGACTCTGTTCCCTCATAATTTACCATGGAAAGAACTGTAGTCTTAGCAAATGGTAAGTGCTTTTCCTAAATGTTTCACATTTATTTTATAGACTCTTGTAGGATAACAAAAAGAAATATAAATCCTAATAAGGTATTTTCCAACAGATAGGAAAGTCATCAACTGTCTGAAAAATAACTAAAAACTCACTTTGATGTAGGAGTATTAGTATGTTCACTGTTTAATAATAATTTTAATAAAATTTTAAAAGGTGAAATAAAATATAAGAAATTTTAATCAAACATCTACTTGTTTATCAAAATAAACAAACCAAGTAATCATTGTATTTTTTATTATAGTCATGCAACTGAAATATTTAGTTACATAAATTTCATTCTCAGATAATATGCAACCAAATTACAAACATAATATTCATGTCTTTCTAAGGAAGCTACAAGCCATCAACTGTAGTTATTGTGGCATAGTGGTTAAGGTGCTGAACTAGGACCAAGAACACATTTAAATCCATTCTCAGTCAGACAAGGGGCAAATATGGGCCAACCACTCTCTTGGAGCTCAAACACAGTTCAATTTTAGAAACTATACAACCACTCAGATTATGATAATATGCATACAGTAGATCACTTGCTTTAAATAACTCACCAGATTTCAAATATAATATATCCTTTGCATTAAGACTTTTGAATATCTCTTTTCCATCAACCATATGGTAGTACTTCTGTGAGAAGACTACACCAGTACAAATACCTCTTTCAAAAATGCATTCTTCCTCAGCAGATTGCAAATTAGAGAAATTCCTAGGTAGTACATTTTCCCTTTGTGGTATTATGTGGCCTTTGTATTTATCAAATATATTCACATCTGCACAGAAAAGAATTATAGACCATTATTATTAACATTATTAAATTAATTAAATTTGGATGCCCTGAAATTCTGGGCAGTTCACAAGTTTAAAACATTAAAAACAACAAGAAAAATGAAATAATAAGCAAAAAATAAAATAATAAAAGAAGGCAAGATGACAAAAGGCAGGAAAGAATGATAAAGAAATAAATCCATACAACCCCCCTTATCAAAGACAGGCCTTTCAAAACATCAGCTGGGTGGGAACTATCTGGATTTCAGCTGGAACCTTATTCCAAAAAGCAGGTGTTCCTACAAAGAAGGGGTGTTTCTAGGATCCCAATAGATGACATTGTTTAATCAAAGGATCCCAGAATGTGCCAGAATCCTGCCAGATCAAACCAGTCAGGGACATAGGCAGAGGTGGTATTCAGCAGGTTCTGGCCAGTTCTGGAGAACCGGTAGCGGAAATTGGACTGACTGGAGATTTTACACTATTCTTCTCCTGCCACGCCTACCAAGCCACACCCACAGAACCGGTAATAAAAAAAAATTAAATCCCACTACTGGGCATAGGCCATCCTGTTAGGTTAGTTGGGTTGGCAATATATAAACCAACAATGTATGTTTGTAGCTTTAGGACAAAGTTACTGTATTGATTTGTACTATGTTCCGATTGGTTGATTGTATTGTGAATTGCCATAAGAGGGAGCTAGAGATCATGGCTTGCTCTCTCTGACATTCTGTATCTCTGACATTCTGTATCTCTGACATTCTGTTTATGCTGTGCTTATACTTTGATATCTTTGTTTACTGTAAATGACAAAGGCAACCGGTAAGAAGACTTTGTAATTGGATATTATTTGGACTGTTAAACGTATATGACCTGGACTGTTTATTGGACTGTGCTATTTCTTAAAGTAAACTTTAACTCAATTTAGTGTATCTGTGTGTGGCTGAATAATTATTCATACCTACTCTCATAAACATTTCCATGTGCATATCCTTGTTACTCAAGGGTTATTCTGCACATATCATAACACATCCCTCAAGTAACCAGGTTCTATGCCATGTAGGGCTTTTTAGGTAACAATCAACACCTTCAATCACACTAGGAAGAAAACTGGAAAACAGTGCAGAGGTGTTAACATAGGCATACTGAAGACTTCATTCTGAACCATTTTAAGTTTTCAGATGGTCTTTAAGAGCAGCTTCAAGTAGAGATATAGCAATAGTAAAACTTTAAAAATTGTCTAAGAACTTACTCTCTACAGTAGAAAAGGGTGCAACTGATGCACTAGATGGAGCTGTACAAAGGCCTTCTTGGCCACAGCTTCTACTAGCTCATTGAACAGACTTCTAAATTCAGGAAGACCCCTAGATTATAACCTCCATCAGTGTTATCAATGTTCAAAGCCACAGATTTAAGATAATAAAAGTGACAGTTGATTTACATCAAAAATCAGTAGAAAACTGAGTTGTTTTCTTGGCTACATGGGCAACATTTAAGTTTTTATGTATTTATTTAACATTATCCCCCAACCTCCTAATACTCACTGATGAGTATCCTTAAATAAGTAATTTTGTTATGTTAAAATTTATATTAAGAGCATATATGCTTGAATAGTTTTTCAATCTGGAAATCATTTAACAAAGACTGAAATCAATATTTTCAATTTATAGTTATATAAGAAGAAATATTATCCTAACAATTATGCAGACACAGATAAAGATCTCTCTAAATTGAAAAACGAGAATGTCTCTATTCAATAAAGGAAGCTCTCAAAAGATATGAAGAAAATACTGTAATGAAATCCAAGAATGACTATAGGGATAACTGTACTCAACCAAAATAAATACAAGTTTATCTATGAAACCATACATAGCAATGGTTTCTGAGAAAAATAGAATGGCATTTTTTCACTTTCTGAGCAAGCAAGTGAAGAATTAAATAAATTATAAATAGATGAATTAGCATTTATAATTTTAAGAAATATATAGAAAAGAATCCTAATCATTTTGTCATCAACTCATAGGATAAAGGAAAGGTTCTTTTCTTCAGTAATATTACATGAGGCTAGTTCTCACGTTTATTTCCTACCCTTATTGAGAGGTAGGGATAGTTAAGCATAAATAGCTGATACTTCCCTTCTTTTCTTTTACATATAAAGCTGAGCTTGCCATTACATTTTGCAGACCGCAGTGCTAATGATCTTTGGATAAGTGTACCACAGCTATCAAGAGTGTTTCCTTGTATCTGTAACCTGAAAAGAAATAAATTACAAATTAAATTGGAAAACATAACCTGTTACAATCCAGTTTACTAATCTGTTTTAAAATAGGATAAGAAACTAGACAAGAATCTCATCCTGCTATCTGGTGCCCTAGAAATAATTCTATACAGGCAGGGCCCACTAATTTTATTTTATTTTACTCTAGCTTGATAACATGTGAAGGCCATCCTCTAGAAAAATTATTTATCAAGCAGCAAGGTGCAAAAAAACAGCAAGATGCAGAGATCTAACTTCCGGAAAAAAATACATTTATTAGAGTTTGAATCCCACTATCGGTCTCGCTATTATTTGTATTTGGTCCCACTATTAAGTATTTGGTCCTACTATTAAGTCTCTAATTATCTCTTTTTTCCCTTATGTCTTTTATTGGTCCATGCATTTTTTTTTCCTTCTATGGTTTGTCCAGAGAACACCAGATCTAAAACTATAGACCTCATTTCAGTGCAAAACAATTATATAAAACATCAAAATTATAATGACTTCAATACAGGCATTTATGAAAAAATGTAACTCCACTGGTCTTATTTGCTTTTCCGGGTACACTATATTTTAAGTTATTACAGGTACACTACATGCCGTTTCACAGGAATCTTTGCAATCTCTGCCCCATCAGGAGTGTCAAAAAATGAGGAAAATACATAAAAACCCGGCAGAAAAGTTTTAGGGTATTTTTTAATTATTTTTAAGTACTATAAATAGAGATAACAAAATTCCAAAGGGCTAAAGGGATTTTTAAAAATGTTTTCTTTGGGAAAAAAAATTCTGTCACAAAACTAAGAAAAATGATCCATACTATTGTTTTAGCCTGGGAAGCTGAAAAGAAAACGTAATTTCTGGATTAAATTATCACTCCCCTCTCTCCTAAATGTAGTCAGCATTGGAAAATTGTAACCTTTGGGCTGCATTAACTCACAGTATGCAATCTGTATCCAGCCCCCCTTAACAATAAGGTAATGCTTTTATTCATTTTCTTTGTTTCTTAATATGATTCATATAGCTGCCCATCTTATATTTGTAAGATGAGCCACAGTGGTTAGAATGCAGTACTGCAGTACGGCTCCTTCTGCTGACTGACTGCAATTTGGCAGTTCAAATCTCACCAGGCTCAAGGTTGACTCAGCCTTCTATCCTTCTGAGGTAGGTAAAATGAGGACCCAGATGGTTGGGGGCAATAGGCTGACTCTGTAAACTGCTTAGAGAAAGCTGTAAAGCACTGTAAAGCGGTATATAAGTCTAAGTGCTATTGCTATTTGTAACTCTGTTTGGTTCATATCATTAAAACAATCACAAAATAAACAAAATCAGATATTAATAAAACAGTAACCCCATAAAAACAAATTTAACCATATTAAAATAAATAATAATAAGCAGGCAAATGCAAATTAAGAATCAATCAATATAACCATCTAGCAGTTCCAAACCACAACCAGATCCCCAGCCATGATATGAAAGCCACGGCTTCATAGCGTTTTGAAAGGCTAGCAGAGTTGGGGCCGATCTAATCTCCAGAGGGATGTGGTGCCAAAGGGCAGGTTTTGCAGGAGAAAAGGCTCTTCTCCTAAGTTCCATCAGATGGCATTCCTTAATAGACAAAATCCATAACTTGCCTCTTTCTCCATGCCTGATGGAACCGGTAGATGTAACTAGGGAGAGATGGTCCCTCAAGTTACCTGGCTTCATGTCATGTAATGTTTTATAGATCATTAAATGTAGATGTGTTGGTGGTGTTGCTCAAGTCATGCATTACATCTTTCAAGGTATTCTATCCATTTCACATCCAATAATTGAAGGCTTCTCCCAATTTTGTTACCTGATATAGATTGTTTTATATAATCACTAATTCTGTCAGGTTGCTGTATTTTTCACATCCCATCATGACAATTTATTTTTCAATAATCAAAATGCTACAAACTGCAAGACTTTAAGAAATCATAAAAAATAAAACAACCATACTTTTGGAAACCCTACCATTTTCTACTAGTATTTGTTGATGTCCCATTTCCCCATAGCCACTCCTTTACTTCTGCATGCCATTTCAGTCCTACCCACATTGGTTGATTTATCATCTCTTGAAGCCACACCTGAAAGGCAAGAAAAGATGTAAAATAGCTAACATTGTAAAACCCGGGGAATATAATCTAAATATACTCTATGAATGGAGCTGCCTCTTCAGGAAATATTAGTCTTTGTTCAATTCTTTATTTCAATTAAAGATAAATAAAATACAAGATGCTTCTGCAGAGATTGAATTAGAATGAAAAGCCATTCACTCATTTTCCCCTATTTAAAAACTTTGATTCAAAAAGTATTCCTTCCAAAAACAAAAATTAGGGAAGAAGATCAGTCTATATTGTACTCTTGTAAGCATTCTTATTTTTATTTAATACAATTATCATTGTAAGCATTTTATTATATGTAAAGATCATCTATCACTTAATATTTCTAAAAAACGAAAGTAGCAACAAGTTCCACAAATTAACTTATTCCATAAAGTAAAATTTCTGTGAAGTATTTAAAATAAATATTCCAACCTTTTCCCTACGACTATCCAGTTGAAGTAGACTAGTATTTTTAAAATGACTACACAACAGCAAAGCTTCTTTCCATGTCACTTTTTTATTTCTTTCTATCCAGTAACATGTTCCTTGCCAATACCACCAGCCAGCACCCATGGAACATTTTAAGCTGTACAAACCTGATATCATCAAAAGGAAAGAAAATGTTAGCAATTAAATAGACATGAATTTATTTTCCATTTGTGTTCTTTGCCATTCTGCCTTTTCACCCAAATTGCCTGTCAAATCAAGATAGACACAGGAATTTTGGGATTGAGAACAGGGAATAACCACATTGCCATCCCTCTCTACAGGCAAGTAATATAGATGTAGTAGAATAATAGAATAACAGAGTTGGAGGGGACCTTGGATGTCTTCTAACCAACCCCCTGCTTAAGCAGGAAACTACACCAATTCACACAAATGGTTATCCAATATTTTCTTTAAAACTTCCAGTGTTGGAGCATTCACAACATCACAACAAGTTGTTCCAGATTAATTGTTCTGTCAGGAAATTTCTCATTAGTTCTAGGTTGCTTCTCTCCTTGATTAGTTTCCACCCATTGCTTCTTGTCCTACCCTCTGGTGCTTTGGAGAATAGCTTGACTCCATCTTCTTTGTAGCAACCCCTGACACATTGGAACACTGCTATCATGTCACCCCTAGTCCTTCTTTTCATCAAACTAGACGTACTCAATTCCAGCAACCATTCTTCATATATTTAAGCTCCAGTCCCCTAATCATCTTTGTCGCTCTTTTCTGCACTCTTTCTAGTCTCCATAACTTTTTTACACCCTGGCAACCAAAATTGGATGTAGTATTCCTTTTTTCCCCAAGTGTTTTTTAATTTATTCTACTTATAGTCATCAATACATAAACAGTGTGGCACCTGTTGAGGTATTCCGCGTTAAGAGAATGAGTGCACTCAGGGAAACATAGTGAGAGTGGTGTTGAATAACACACAACCAGCATACAGATACACTGAATAGTAAAATGTAGGTTTTACTTCCAGTAAACGAAGTCCAACAAACAGTCCAAATCATACACGGTTAAAGCAGGTAGTATTCAAAACAATAAGTTCAGGGATAATCCAAAAACAAAGTTCAGTATCATAAACAAAGTTCAGTAAACGGAGTTTGATAACAGTTTGCAAGACTCACAGCATGGTAGTGTGAAAGGTGCAAGGTAACAAATCAGCGCCTGCATTACAGTTATCCGCCCATGATGACGTGTTTGTTGATTGGTGATCTCTGTTCCTGGTACGCTTTCAGCCTACGTGAGGCCTAGAGGCCTTGAGGCCTGGTATGTACCGAAACTATAGAAACTAATTTATTACTGCATCTCCTCTGTTTTAGTTTTATAGAAAGAAATTTCTTCTGGATCTTCATCACTGCCCATGCAAAAACTCGTGCGAGCGCACGCATCAGGGTCTTCTGAGGGTATGACTTTGTACAGAGGTTCCTTTTCCCAGAGGGCATTAACCTGTGCAATGGCGCGCTTTTCAGCTAACAAGGATAGACTATTGGAGATAGTGCGAATAAAAATTGGTAATACACATGGAAGAATAACACATCCTAAAGCAATCATACCTATGAGAGCTACTATAGCTTGTAATCCTGGTAGTTTTGGGAACCAGGAACTAAAAATATTTTTAAGATCAATACCTTGCCATACTTGATTAGGATTATAGGTTAATTGTCGCATCTCAGTTGTTAATTGTGCTACTACTTTGCCAACTTTATCAATTTGAAGACAACAATTCGTAAGATGGAACCTACCACACACCCCTCCTTCTTTGGCTAGTATGTAATCTAAAGCCAAGCGATTTTGGTAAACAGCTGTGCGCAATTTGTCTGTGGCAGTTGCTAGAGTGTTTAGAGCTTTGTCTATTCGTTGGCCAGCTAAATCTAAAACAGCTTGTAAGCGAATAATTCTATTAATCATATATATGGGGGTTCTGTACCCCCAGGACCCGTTTTGGGCCCAAGTAGCCACGCCTAGGTGCAGACGATTCTTTCTGAGCTCCAGGTATCCCCTGTATATTCTGATTGACAGGGGAAGCCTGCAAAGGCATTATCGGTGTTTCTTTTCCTGCGGGATAATGTATCATACACAGGGATGCCTAGTTCTTGCTTAATGGAGATCGGGAGGAGGAAAAAGGAAGGTCTTATCCACCCCAATGCACATGACCCTTGCCAATCTGCAGGAAGGGACGGATAGGCTAGGTTACCACAAATCCAATACATGTTATTTGGGGCTGTCCAAATTTGGGAAGATGATGTGTCATTGAGATAGGGGAGGAGGGAGGTGTTGAACTTGGCAGGTGTGGTGGTAGCATTGTCAGGTGCTGTCCAAGTCTGGTAGGAGTTATCCCATGTACCTAAGCAAAGGAGGTGTCCTACTGGAGTGGACCCATTTCGGGAAAAGCAGTTTCTACCAATTAAGTTGGTGGTAACTGTCCAGATAAGTGGATCGGAAACTGTTCTAGCTGTTATGTTTCCTACAGAAGACATGTTGTTGAACAGTGATGGTGAGGCTTCCAAGGCTTGCCATGGCCATTGTTCTCCTGTGGTGGTTCCCCCACAGACAAAACAATTGGTTATTGCAAGTTGTTTTGCAATTTTTTCTGCCATATCCATGAACAAGTTTTTTGCAATTACACTGGTATCAGGGGCTTTTTCTAATTTCCTTAAATTATTATATACCGACCAGCCCAATGATGTTTCCTTACCTTCATATATCACTTCGGTTTTTATGGTAATGTAAGTGTTTGGATCCGATCCTGTGCCATCAATCCCTATACCATAAGTATCCAAGGTAGGGTGTTGTCTGGAGATGGTGATTTCTACCTTATTGTCTGTGGTAGACCCTGATATTCGTTTGAAATGTGACAGATGATTGCAGCCTTTGTACCCTCCCCCAGTATAATCACAGACACAAGACCAACCTGAGCACTCGATGGAACCTCCACAAGGGACCCATTGATTGGGGTTCCCTATGGCCCAGTTGATGGGTGTAGGACACAAATATTTATGATTGTGAGCGTATGTTTTCCAGTCAACCGACCCGCATGAATGCCCCCCTGGTTTAGAACAAGCAACACAAACATCAAAGGTTAAAACAATTGGGTTAGTACCGTCCTTGAGCACAGTGGTGTGGTTTAGGTAATAAAGTTTTCCCTCCCCCTCAGGATCGGATCTGCCAGAGGTTCTTGGAAGTCCCGCCCATAAGGTAACGTTGAGACGAACAGCCATCTTGGGATCGTAGCAAATGGTTTTTGAGTTCATCCTGCATAAATGGTACATGGTCCCGTTGTTTTGGCAAGTTTTTCCGGTAGGAAGGCACTTCTGCGGTTGTTGGGTATGGTAGATGAGAGTTAGTTGAATGAAGCCTGCTCGTGTGGTTTTGGTCAGGCAGGGGGTGCAGCCATCTGACACGCTGGTGGGATTCTGCGATCTCTTAACCCGATGTAGAAAGGGGGGGCTGTGCATGAATGTCAGGCTGATTCGTGAGTTGTCTGTGATGACGATGGGGTGAACGGGGTCTGAGGACTGTCCATGAGTCATAGATGTTATGTATGGAATCATAGAGGCGTCGACCAGAGCAATAATAGGCAGTGGCAGTAGGACGAAGTATGAGGAGTGTAGTCCGAGGAGGGCGTTCAAAGGTGTTGATCTGGAAAGAGGCATTGCTGGAGATGTGGAGCCATGGCTGAGGGAGTGTCGACCATCTGAGATAGGGGGGGGAAATGTCCCCAGATGCAGTGCAGGTCAGCAGGAGGGGAGTACCTGGCATAAAGTACGTCACTCGAGATGGAATGGAGACCTTGGAGGCATGTGCAGCAAGAAGGAGGAAGAGGGTCGGCAAGGCAACGAGATGATTCATGATGATATGTCTGCAGGTGGTGATTTTTCTGCAGGTGGTGATTTTTCTACCTTGGGGTGGTATGGTCTGACGTGTCGTCCAGGGACCCACAGAACACGATCTGGAAGCTGGATAGCTGCGTAGCCGCGACCCCAGGTGAGGAGACCAGCAGGGCCTTTCCAAGTAGGGTCTGGCAGTTGGCGGTAGTATACCTGTGGTTTGGGAGAATCAGGGGAAGGGGGGGAGGAAAAATGTCGCTCCGCTGCCGTCATAGCAGGGTTGCCTGAGAGATTGAGGAAGTTGAGAGTATAAAGACAGAGATTAAGAGTGTCTTGCATCGCCGGGAGGCTAGGGGTTCTTTTCCCTTTGATCAAATGTCGTTCTAACGCTGTTTTTAGCGTTAAGTTAGCTCTCTCTACCAGGGCTTGTCCCTGACTGTTATAAGGGATCCCAAATTTGTGGGTAATTTGCCATTTAGCGCAAAATTCTGACATGGCTGTGCTAGTGTATGCAGGACCATTATCTGTTTTTATTTCATTTGGGCATCCCAACGATGCAAAAGTGCGAATGCAATGATTGATGACATGTTTGGAGGCTTCTCCTCTTTGCGGGGTTGCCATTATGAACCCTGAATAAGTATCAATTGTGACATGCAGATACTTCCAGGGGGCAAATGGGGGAAACTGAGTAACGTCCATTTGCCATATTTCGCAGGCTTTCAACCCGCGGGGATTTACCCCTAAGGGAATGGAATGGGCTTGTTGACTACAGGTGGGGCATTGTTGCCTAATGGCTGAAGCTTCGGCCATAGTGAGGTTGAAATGTTTCATGAGAGCTTTGGTGTTTTGATGGAAATAAGAATGGCTCTCCCAAGGAGTCAATGTGTGTGATGTCATGATGCCTGCAGCCGCTTGATCAGCCACATCATTGCCTTCCTGGAGGATTCCTGGGAAGGGTTGGTGGCTGCGAATGTGTGCTACAAAGAGGGGGTGTTGACGCTGTGCAATAAGGTGTTGCAATGTAACAAAAAGAGAGAGAAGGTTTTTATCAATAGCGGGATAGAGGTAAGAGTCATGAATAGTAGAGACTATTTGAGTAACATATAGGCTGTCTAGGATTAAATTGAGGGGTTCGTTAAAATTCTGGAGGACTAATATGGTTGCAGCAAGCTCAGCTCTTTGTGGTGATGTATTGCTTGAAGCTGAGGTTGCTGCAAGGATATTATGTCAGCAGGCTTTTTCCTCCAAGTAAGGGCTTCAAACAATGGAGAAAGAATATCAGTGGTTAAAGACAGGAAAGGTCGGGCCCAGTTTATGGTACCCAGATATTGCTGAAGTTGAACCAAGGTGGGTTGAGAAGGTAGAGACAAAGAGGGAAGTGAAGGATAGGCAGTAGTTGAAAGCATTTTATAGCCCAGATATGCGTATGGAGTTAGTACTTCGGTGAAATCAATCTGTGTTCTCTGGAAAGGCCAGCCCACTAGGGGTCGCCCTCCCATTTCTTTTTTCCTTGCTGCTTTCTTGTTTACTTTCAAACATATAGTCCGAGAGGGAAGCCCCCCCTCGGGCAGATAGAGGCTGCAGAATCCTCTTGCAATCCTCATTTGCATTTTCAACAGCCAGTTTTAACAGAAGCTCTTTACGGGCTTCTTCATTTGAGATTTGCCTCTGAATGGCCTTCTGAAGTTCCTTTACAAACTCAGCATAAGGCTGATGTTGTTAATGAAGCCTCTGACATATGGTGCCTGGATGCCGTACATGGCCACGGCTTGTTTTAAAACTCTGATTAATTTCATGGGTAAAGGTTCAAGTCTAGGCACCATATTTCTGGCTCCATCCCCCTATATATTCAACAGGACAGAGAGAGAGAGCTCCTCCAGAGTAAGAGAGCCCTCCCTGCTTGCGCGATCGCTCCCATGGGTGTTTGATCCTCCGCTGAATTTGAATTAGGAGGATTTATGGGTTTAGGAGCTGTGGGGGAGGAAGCTTTTAACAGGAGAGCATCCTTTGTTTTGGTTTCAGCTGTATAGGGAGGAGGACTCGGGGGGGCTTTGGTCAGTGCTAAACCATGGATTTTTAAACATTCCAGGACTATTCTCCATGTGGTCAGAATCTTTAGCAGAGCCCTGGGGTTATCATGAAAATAATCACCCAAACGTTGCCATGTGGAGACTTTCAAGGACCCTTTCTCCGGATAAGCCGGATATTGTGTATAAATGTAAGTCAAAAGGGTGATAAGGTCCTTTTTAGTTGGAACCGGGAGCTTTTTGCCCTGATTCCTAAGAATACGAATTGAGCTCTTCGTTAGTTCTCCTAATTCCTGCAAATGTGCTATCCGCTTTTTGGAGAACTTTCCGCCCATACTCACCTGAAGGGAGGATGTCTTCTTTAAGGAAGATTCCTGGGGAGGGATCCGTGACACGAGACGGCATCCCTGAGTTGCAACTGGCTCGTCCGGCCGGGTGAGATAAGCAGTCGAAAATAAACGCACCCATTTCTTTTAATGGATCACGTCGGGGTCACCAGATGCGGCTTTGCTCCGCATTTGGAAGGCTGCCCACTGGGTGGTCGAATGCATCAAGAAAGACACCAACGCAGGTTCTATCTTGGATGAGCTGCCCCGATCACAAGTTCGGGAAGCTCTTTTATTAAAAAACACACAGTGATACGTCACAAGCAGTGAATTCTATCCAATCATTAGGTTACATGAGAAGGAATATTAGTGCACACATAGTAACATCCAATTACAGTGCATGGTAGTGTGAAAGGTGCAAGGTAACAAATCAGCGCCTGCATTACAGTTATCCCCCCATGATGACGTGTTTGTTGATTGGTGATCTCTGTTCCTGGTACGCTTTCAGCCTACGTGAGGCCTAGAGGCCTTGAGGCCTGGTATGTACCGAAACTATAGAAACTAATTTATTACTGCACACAGCAATTCAAGCAGAACGATATTCAGGCAAAAGGCAACAAGGAAATGCAAGAAGAGAACAAACCAGGTTTCTGGCTCCATCTTATAGCCGTTGGAGGAACCTCAGCCAATCACAATTACAGCATTCTCTTAAAGATACAACAGTATTAAATGACTATCCTGGTTTATATATTGCTAACCCAACTGTTAGGTGATTATCATTCCTAACATTCTCCCCTTTGGGTAGGACAATATATAAAAACTTACAGTTTAAGTCCATATTTCTCACAGCAAGTCTTATGTTTTACAGTGCCTTGGGCTTTCATAAAATGATGTGCAATGTTACTATCTGACATGCAGTACTCCAGGGTAATCATTTTACTTTGAACACATTGTCTCACATTCAGATATCGTAGATCGGTGTGTTTTGATCTTGTCTGTACAGAGAGATTGGAAGCCATCTGAATTGCTGATTGGTTGTCTTCATATACAACAATAGGTTCCTTTACATTAATTCCCATATCTATCAATAGTTGTTTATAACATACTAAGTCCTTACATAATAGAGACAAACATGAGAATTCAGCCTCCATTGTTGATAAGCTTAGATATTTTTGTCAAATAGATCACCATCCAATTAATACCTTTCCTAATAATACTACAGTACCTGATGTTGATTTACATGTAGGTATGTCTGTAGCAAAACTTGCATCGGCATATGCAGTTAAACTTAGTTCACTTAGGCTCCAAATATAATGCATAATGCATCGTTTGTTTAAGATATCTCAACACATGCTTTGCAGCTTGCCAGTGCCTTTCAGTAGGCTCAGCATTAAACCTGGCTAATTGGTTGATACTATATGCTATGTCTGGCCTAGACCAATTACTAAGATAGGATAAGCTACCAATCAATGATTGATAAATGACTTTATCAAAAACAGGACTTTGTACATCACTGTGGCTAAACTCCTGACTCACTGGTGTTTTAGCCGGTTTACAAAGTTCCATTTTAAAGTTCTTCAGTAACTGGTTAATTTTATCTGCCTGTGAGATTTTGTAGCCTCCCTTAGTTTTATCTATTTTCAAACCAAGATACTGTTTAATCTCACCTAAATGTTTGATTTTAAATTTCTTCTCTAACAGTGAAATAATCCCAGTAGCTTCTTGATCAGCCTTAGTGATTAATGCTATGTCATCAGTGAACAATAGCAACAATGAAATTACACCATCACTTTCCATTTTGAATAAACATGGATCAGCCATGCCAGCTACAAAACCTATCTTTGTTAATTTCTTCACTATGCACTGGTTCCATTCATAGCCTGATTGCTTCAAGCCATAAAGACTCTTTTTTAATCTCCAGCAATCAGTTTTGTTATCAGTTTTTATTCCCAAAGGCTTCCTTAAATATACAGTATGTTGCAACGGTGCATGAAGATATACCATCTCCACATCTAAATGGTTTATTATGTATTTGTTCTTAGCGGTGGTAGCCTTCAGACTAGGTGCAAACACCTCATCGTAGTCATTGGCTGACTGATCAAACCCTTGTGCTACTAACCTGGCTTTATGGGTAACAGTCCCATCCACACCTGTCTTAATTTTATAAATCTACTTACATCCTATGGCATGCTTACCTGGTGGTAACCTGACATTTTCATATACCTCCAACCTTTGTAAGGATTTCAGTTCCTTATCCATTGCTTCCTGCCAAGCAGCCTAATGCTTAGCAGGATACAGTTTCAGCTCATTATAATTAGTAAAAACTATATTTACTTGACATACTATACTAGCCTGATATCTATCTGGTGGTCGTGTTACACGGGTTGAACATCAAGGTAACTCATGGCTTTCTGGTGGACTCTCCTGTTTCACCTCCTCCTGTTCTTCTACCTCCTCCTGTCCCTGTTCTTCCTCTCTAATGGCTATTGATGGTTTAACTATCTCATCATTAGGGACTACTTGGGTGTCAATAACTACATCATTGTTGGATTCCTGTTCTAGTTTATGCCACCCAACATGCTGAAGAAATTTAGCACTAGCGCTACAGTAAATATTAGCTGTGCCTGGATCCCAAAATCTAAACGATCTATGGTTGGCCTCATAACCTACGAAAAATAATTTCCTAGCTCTATGTTGCCCTCTAAGTCTTACTTGTGTGGGAGTATGCACCCATGCTGGAGCTCCAAATGTGTGTAGATAACTTAAATCTGGTTTTCTGCCATACCAACAAGTGAATGGCAATTCACCAGTTGTTGTATTCACCACATTGTTTAACACATGGTTGCTACACATTATGGCTTCACCCCACAGTGTTTCAGGCAAATCTGAATCAGATAACATAGTGTGAGCCATGGCTTGTAATGTTTGCCCTCTTCGTTCTATAAACGAATTATGTTGTGGCCTGGAGGTGCAGAACACTTATGTTCGATACCAGCCAATTTTAACATCGTTTGGAATCTATTGTTAATAAACTCAGTCCCATTATCAGTTACTAATGTAATTACCTTATGTGTCATTTTTCTCTCAGCAAATCTTAGCCAATTAAAGAAATGTTGGAATGTTTCTGTTTTGTTTTTCATTAGATAGCAGAAACCGTACCATGAGTAATGATCTATTATACTCAAAACATAGCAGGTACCTCCCAAACTGGGTTTCTTAGGACCAATTATGTCAGCAAAAACAACCTCTAAAGGTTCTTCAGTCTTAAACCCATTCAGTCTGTTTGATGGAGTAACCTTGCTTTTCTCCTGATTACAGGCATTACAGTTTAAGTACTTGCTACAGGGTTTCAATTTTACTCCCTCTGACAATTCAACAGTTTGTTTCAGCATCTTGAAATTAATGTGCCCCAGATGTCTATGCAGTAAATGTATACATTCATCATGTGGCTTAACATTGTTATAAACCGAGTTAGCCATCTGCAACTGGTCATCATGTATCACATATAAATCATTCTCTAAAGTAGCAGTAACATTTTTACCCTCTTTCTCTATTATACAGTTATCTCCCCTAAAGGTTACTATATAACCAATATTAACTAAAGCCCTTACTGATAACAAATTAAATTTCAGTTCAGGTACATATAACATAGATAAATGCTCATTTACACATGAACAATATGCAGTACCTTCACCAGATGCTTTCATCTTCCATCCATTTGCCAATGATACATGTTGCTTACTTGTAGACATCTTTACAAACCTCTCTCTATTTCTAGTAATGCACTGCGATGCTCCACTATCAACTACCCACAAATTATGGTTTACAGTTGAATTGCTAGACATAGCTAAATTAGCATTCTTCTTAGTTTTCTGGTGATTACCAGTATTCTGTCGTTCTCCCTTCTTACAGAATCTAGCTATATGTCCCCTAGCTCCACAAGAAAAACATTTCCTAACAGTATAGGCAGTTGAAAACAAATCCTCTTCTTGTGGTTGTTACTCTCTCAGTTGGTCTCTATCCAGCCTTCTTCTTGCCTCTTCTAATAATTGTCTGGTTATTTCAGTTAATGTCAGTTCATTTCTGGTCAGGACTTCCAGTGAAGATATGTAATCATCATAACTTTCATCCAATGAGGAAAGAATGATGTAAACCTGATGCAGCTCTGAAAAAATTAGTTCCTTTTCATGTAGCTCTTGAAAAGTTCTTTTCATAAAGTTCAAATGAGCTAACATATCTCCACCTTTCAGAAGATGTGCTCTAAACAGTTTACGTGTAAGATGTATGTGTGCACCTACACTGTCATGAACATAAATCCTCTTCAAATTCTCCCAACACCTAGCAGCAGATTCTTCTCCATGAATATGGACTAGCTGCTGGTCATTCAGTGTTAGTCCAATTATACAAAGAGCTCGTTCATTGTTCCGTTTAAAGTCAGCTAACTTTTTGGCACCGTCCTCATTATTTGGATCCCAAGCATTTACATCCAGTGGATTCTGAACTGCAGCCCATAACCCTTCCCTAAGCAGAAGTAGACTGCACTTCATAGACCAGGAAACATAGTTCTATCCAACCGGGTTATCATTGATAGACTTGTTGACAGGTCTTGTGCCATCTTTACCAGGACAGTAACCCACAATTAAACAGTAAACAGCTGTCTGTATACGGTACTGTGTATTCACACTAACTCTCAGTTATCTGAGCCTGGTATGGTCTGGGCTCATAACCAGTGTTGAGGTATTCCCTGTTAAGAGAATGAGTGCACTCAGGGAAACGTAGTGAGAGTGGTGTTGAATAACACACAACCAGCATACAGATACACTGAATAGTAAAATATAGGTTTTACTTCCAGTAAACGGGTAAACAAACTCCAACAAACAGTCCAAATCATACACGGTTAAAACAGGTAGTATTCAAAACAATAAGTTCAGGGATAATCCAAAAACGAAGTTCAGTATCATAAACAAAGTTCAGTAAACTGAGTTTGCTCACACTTTGCAAGACTCACAGCAATCCAAACAGAACAATATTCAGGCAAAAGGCAACAAGGAAATGCAAGAAGAGAACAAACCAGGTTTCTGGCTCCATCTTATAGCCGTTGGAGGAACCTCAGCCAATCACAATTACAGCATTCTCTTAAAGATACAACAGTATTAAATGACTATCCTGGTTTATATATTGCCAACCCAACTGTTAGGTGATTATCATTCCTAACAGCACCTAATCATCATACAACTCCCAAAACAAAACAAAAAAGCAGATTACCCATATCAATAAGGAAACTTCAATCCAAAAAGAGATCACTCTGGCGGAAAACCAAATCTGGTCACGTTGCCAATTTCAAAAACCGATACAAAAATTTATGCCACCAGATAAAGACCGAATGCACCAATTATCACATTAAACAAGAGGAAAACCTTCTAAGCACCAATTCCACCCGTGCTTTTTACAATTTTGTAAACAACAAACTAAAAGACTCAAGGTCCATCCCTCCCTTGATAGGACCTGATGGTAAAGACTGCAACGATGACACCATTAAAGCCAACATCTTTAACACATTCTTCGGCTCAGTATTTGTAAACAGCAATGGATCATGCCCAGTATTTCCTAGCCGTACCACAGATAACAACAACAATGATCTAATACATATCGATTTCACAGAAGACAATGTTGAAAAAGCACTACGCAATCTAAAACCATCTCTATCCATTGGACCGGATGGAATATGTGCCTACTTCTTAAGAAAGCTATCCACTGCCATAGCCAAACCTCTAAGCATAATCTTTGAAAAATCTTTCAGGACCAGCTCCTTGCCTAACCTATGGTCACAAGCCACAGTCATCCCCATCTTCAAAAAGGGAGACCCAAGCCTAGTTGAAAATTACAGGCCAATCTCCTTATGCTGCGTCACCTGTAAAGTCATGGAATCAATTATTAACCAATCCATCATCCTCCACTTAGAGACAAATAACCTACTCTCCAATAAACAATTTGGTTTCAGAAAAAAACTATCCTGTAATCTGCAACTCTTACACTGCAAAAACATATGGACGACACAACTCGACCAGGGCAAAGCAATAGACGCAATCTACATAGACTTCTGTAAAGCCTTTGATTCAGTGGTACACGACAAACTACTCCTAAAAATAAAATCCTATGGTATCTCTGGACAACTGAATAACTGGATAGAAGCATTCCTGTCAAACAGACAACAAATGGTCAAAATCGGGAGCGTCCTATCAAATCCAGTACCTGTCAATAGTGGTGTTCCCCAAGGCAGTGTTCTAGGACCAACTCTCTTCATACTCTACATAAACGACCTCTGTGATCATATTAAGAGCAATTGCGTTCTCTTCGCTGATGATGTAAAGCTGTTCAATACCACAGACAATACTGCTACCCTACAAAAAAATCTTGACTATGTATCAGAATGGTCAAACAAATGGCAACTTCAAATCTCAACAAATAAATGCTCTGTCTTACATATTGGCAAAAAAAATCAGAAAATAAAATACAAGCTGAATAGTCAAGATCTTGTTGATGACCCAAGCTCTGTAAAGGACCTTGGAATACTCACCTCTAATGATCTAAGTGCTAGAGCCCACTGCAACTACATAGCCAAAAAGGCATTAAGAGTTGTTAACCTAATCCTACGTAGCTTTTTCTCTGGTAATATCACACTACTAACCAGAGCATACAAAACATTTGCTAGACCAATACTCGAATACAGTTCATCAGTCTGGAACCCACATTACGTATCTGATATTAGCACAATTGAGAAAGTCCAGAAATATTTCACAAGAAGAGTTCTCCACTCCTCTACTCGTTGTAGAATACCTTATGCCACCAGACTTGAAATTCTAGAACTAGAAAACCTTGAATTACGCCGTCTTCGGTCTGATTTAAGCATGGTATATAAAATCATACATTGCAATGTCCTACCTGTCAATGAATACTTCAGCTTCAACCATAACAACACAAGAGCACACAATAGATACAAACTCAAAGTAAACCGCACCAAACTTGATTGCAGGAAATACGACTTCAGCAATAGAGTGGTCAATGTCTGGAATACTCTACCCGACTCTGTAGTTTCTTCCCCAAACCCCAAAAACTTTAACCTTAGACTGTCTACTATTGACCTCACCCCTTTCCTAAGAGGCCTGTAGGGGGCGTGCATAAGCGCACCAACGTGCCTACCGTCCCTGTCCTATTGTTTCTCTTATTCTTTTATTTTTCTTATATGTACCCATTTCATGTATTCACAACTATGTATACATTTATACTTATTATCTTGTAAACAATTGGCAAATCAAATAAATAAATAAATAAATAAATAAATTTTGTTGCAAACAGAAATAACCACATTAATCACATCCCTTACATTCATCACATTTGTATATATAATTCTAATATTGATACACATATTTATAATAGTTTACGATCCTTCGTTGTTTATTTATTTAGCATTCTGCCAATCACCATATTGTTTAAACATACATAATAATGTCATTATTCAAATTCTTCTTTTGTTTTTATTTATATTTAAAACAGGTCTCTTTTGGTGAGCAGTATAGTTCCAGGTTTTTACATTTGAATACAAACATTGCCTGCCACCTGTGCACCCACGGGCATCCTCCCTGCATCTCACCATGTATTCTCATGCGATGATATCATTCCCCCGAGCTTTGCTGCACCTCTTTTGCACTCCTGCACATTCCATCCCATCCTCCCTGAGCTTTGTCACCTCTCCTGCCATTCGTGACCCATTCTGAGCCTCACCATGCTTCCCTTGTGATCTTGTTCACCCCAAGTCTCAATGTGGCCCCCCCATTGCATATCCCTGTACACTGTCCCTAAGCCTCTCTGCTTTCTCCACTATTCATGCAAGCCCTGCCAAGCCTTGCCACACCTCCCTTGTCACTTGTTGACAAGGCATGCCTGCCAGTGGTGGGATTCAATTTTTTTTACTACTGGTTCTGTGGGCGTGGCTTGCTTGGTGGGCGTGGCTTGGTGGTCATGTGACTGGGTGGGTGTGCTTGGTGGTCATATGACTGGGTGGGCATGGCCAACTCAATGTCACTCACGTCAAGGGGTGCCTTGCCTGGCCCCTCTCCTCCCAGCCATTCCTTGTCACACCCAGCCTCAGCTTATCTATAGTTCTGTAAAAATGTTGTTCACCTTTTTTTACTTTATTATCTACATACTATAGAAGTACTTTCATGGACCACTGAAAGGAGGAAATGGCTCACATGCTTTGACCAAGAGTGTGATAGGCAACAGGCTTTTAAGGGACTCGGTTAGCGGCGTGCTGACTGAGTTGGGGGCGTGGTCAACCAGAAGTCACTACCAGTTCAGCGACCCATGCCAAATTGTTGCTACAGGTTTGCCCAAACAGGTGCGAACCAGCTGAATACCACCACTGATGCCTGCCGTAGCACCTGCTGGCCACATGGAGCCATCTTCTACAGGTCTTATGAGGAAACTGTAATGCACAACCCGGGAAAGAAAGCCTTGCATGTCCAGTAGCTGTCTCACAAATGGTTAGCTCAGGCATGCTTGGTCAGCAGGAGAAGCAAGAAGGTCAGCTAGGATGGCAGGGTCAGTGGAGTGCAAGGGTCAAAACGGGAGAGATAGCAGTGGGGGAAGTTGAGGTGTCTCTGTTCTTGTAAGTGCAGGTGGGCAGAATTTCAATCACATGATTGCTGGGTTACTGCAACAGCCATAATTTTGAGGATCAGCCATAAGTTCTTTTGTTCAATGCTTCTCTAACTTCAAACATACATTGAATGACAGCTTACATTGAGTAATTAGATGTTGCAATTAAAATTAGAAAGGAAGTAGGTTTTTATTAAAATCATTCCACTCACCCAAAGAACATGTGCCTATACTTTCTGGTGCAGCACAGATAATGGGTTTCTCACATGTTCCACTTAAAGGGTGGCAAAACTTCTCCCAATGGCAACGTGGGCAATTAAAATCACAATCTTCTCCGTAATATCCATGATCACATACTTCAAAAAAATAACAATAATAATAAATGATTATATAGTACCTTAGAATACCTTACATATATTATTTTAAATCTTATAACAATTGTATACAAATGATGATCATGATTATGTATGTACATATGAATGTGTTTTTGTAGGCTGGGGGAACTTGCCTAAATCCAGTTATTGAGTTTGCAGAAGAGAAATGGCAATTCTCAATGTAAAGTGCAATATAATTGTGTTGTTTTTTTTTTAGTTATGTAAATGTTCTGACCCAACCTGGTTCCAAGAGAGCAAACATAAGACAAAGACAGCAGCCCCCACCTTTTAAGGTTTCATTCACTAATTCTGTTTCTTGCCAGATAAAAGGCTGTTTCCAACTAATTAGCTCCGACAAGAAAGACCCTTGCCAAGCTGTTCTTCAAGGCTGCCAAAAACCCACAGATAAGAAATAGTTTACAAGAGTTTTCAAATACTAACTATAATGTCCATGAGGCTGAGTTTCAGAGAGTCTTTGCCTTCTGCAAAGAACACTTCTTCAAACCTGGCTTTTATCCTCTTGAGGAAGGGGCCATTACCTTGTAGCCTTACTCCTGAGTTGCCCATGCTGCTGTAATTGTTCTCTCCTATGAGCAATCCTGCGTGCACGTGCACTTGGCACAGGCTCCTCGGGAACCTCCTCATCACTGCTGCCAGCCCCCACAATCTCTGAAGGCAGCAGTCCACTACCTAATGGTCCTGGCCCCTCATCTGAGTCTTCCTGCTGCTGGCTAACCACAATACTATCCCTCACTGCAGGGCCCTTCCTCTGGGTCTGATGGTCCAGATGCGGCCAAGACAGGAATTGTGTGTGAAATGCATCCACCAAATCTGGAACATGGACAGAAATCGCATCCTCCCAAGTAAATGCCTCCAGTCTGTACCCCTTCCATTCTATCAGGTACTGAAATCGCCCTTTCAACCACTGAGAGTCTCGAATACTGGTGACCTCATACTCTAACAAACTGTCTCCATCATGTGGTGCTGGTGGGGAAGGGTTAGGTTGGTGGAGTGGACAGGCCGGCCGTTCGGAACCAGAAGGGAGTGATGGAAAACCGGACAGACCCGTAGCGAGCAAGGCAACTTCATATGATAGGTGATTGGGTTGATCACGGCCTCTACAGGGAACAGGCTAAGGTACCAATGGTCAAGCATCCTCATTGGCCAGTCTAACAGAAGATGCCGATAGACAACCACACCCAATCCCCCAGAGCCAATGGCGGCGTTGCTCTCCGACAGCGGTCCATGACTTGCTTATACGCTTGCTTAGCCTTCTCCAAATACTGTCACACCAATTGGTGAACGGTCTGTAACTCCGACAAGAAATCTTTCGCCTCCGGAACCGGCAAGTCGAGTGGCGTCAAGGGGAAGAACCGAGGGTGGTAATCCACATTGGTGAGGAACGGGATGGTTTGTGTGGAGGTATGCTGAGAGTTATTGAACGCAAACTCTGTGACCACTAAGTAGTCCGCCCAATTATCCTGTTGCTGATTGACAAAGCAACGCAGGTACTGCTCCAGGATTCTGAGCACTTTCTCCATCCACCGTCAGTTTCCGGATGGTGAGAAAACAACAAACAGATTTTAACATCAAAGCCATCATCAGCCCTTTCCAGAATTGGGTGGTAAATTGTGTCCTTCGGTCCTACACCACCCAATCTGGGAATCCATGTAGCCGGAAGATGTGCTGGATAAACATGCGGGCCATGGCGTGAGCCGTGGGGTAAGCCCCGACACGGAACAAAGTGTGCCATTTTGGTCAGCATGTCAATCACCACAAACTACGTGATGAATCCCGATGAGGGGGGCAGATCTGTCAAGAAATCAATCGACAGGACACCCCAAGGTTTCTCCGGTGTGGGCAAAGGCTGGAGCAGTCCCGGGAAGCCCCTGTTGCTGACTTATCCTGCTGGCATCACACGCAAAACATCACATAGGACTGCATGTCGTGTCGTAGTCAGGGCCACCAGAAAATCCAAGACACAAGGTGCAACATCTTGAACAGGCCAACATGCCCTGCCACAGTGTTGTCGTGGCACTGCGACAAGATAGATCCCCAGAGCGGCCCTGCCAAGACATAGAGTTTGTCATGGTAGCACAAGAGTTCCTCCTCGAACGACCATGGTGAGTTGGGTCCCACTTCTTGCCTCCGCTGATCTGCCCAAGCATCGTGCTGCTGCGCCTCCCAAATCTGCACCTGTAAATCCATTAGCTCCTGTACAGTGGAGAACGATTCTACAGGCAGCACCATCCAGAGTGGGAGTTGATCCTCTGGATGCAGGTATTCGGGCTTCCTGGAGAGTGCGGCCACCCATTGGTTACGACCACTTGGAACATAGGTAACATAAAAGTTAAAACGGGCAAAAAAAAGAGACCACTGGATCTGGCACTGATTTAATTTCTGGGCAGTCTTTAAATGCTCCCAATTCTTATGGTCTGTCCAGACTACTACTTGATGGCGCACCCCCTCCAAATGGTGCCTCCAGACCTCAAACGCCGTCTTTATGGCCAATAACTCCTTCTTCCAGATGATATAGTTACGCTCAGCAGGATTGAGATTCCTGGAAAAATAAGCACAAGGGAAAAGGGTACCACCAGAGGCATGAGCCTGGAGGAGCCTCGCACCAAACGCCACATTCGATGCATCCGCTTCCACTACAAACGGTGCGGATCGGCGTGCTTCAAGATCAGTTCTTGAAGGCCTGCTTCAAAGCCTGGGACATCTGCTGCTCAGGAACATCCTACCAGAACAGAACCTTCTTCTGGAGGATCCGAGTGAGAGGCGCAGTCAGGGAAACAAAGCCAGGGATGAAGGTCTGATAATAGTTGGCAAACCCGAGGAGTCTCTGGACATCCTTTACTTGCCAGGGAGGTTGCCAACTAAGCAATGGCTCGACCTTACTCGGCTCCATGGACATGCCTTCCAGAGAGATGCAGTGTCCCAGGAACTTGATGGTGGACTGGAAGAACTGGCACTTCTCCAACTTGGTGTACAAGCAGTTCTCCCGGAGCCGTTGTAGAACCAGACACAAGTGGTGCAGGAGGCTATCCCTCGATTTAGAATAAATCAAAATGTCATCAATGTAAACCACCACAAACTGATCAAGGAGGTCCCGGAAGATGTCATTCATAAAATGCTGGAAGACGGCGGGAGCATTGGTCAATCCAAATGGCATGACCGTATATTCAAAATGCCCGTATCTGGTCCCAAACACCATTTTCCACTCATCTCCAGGTCAAATCCGCACCAAATTGTACGACCCGCGCAGGTCCAACTTCGTAAATACAGTAGCCTTCCGGAGCCGCTCCATCACAAACAAGTGGGGTCTGGCGGCGCCTTGGCCCATGGGTTCCTCCCATGGGAACAGGGTCTCAGGCACAATAGGGGCCACAGGAGGCTCTCGGGAAGCACAGCAAGGGTTCTGCCTCTGCAGGCGGGCGTCAATCCTCAGGCACAGGTGAATCAATGTGTTGGGAGTCACAGGACAATCCACCCTCACCAGCTCATCCTGCAACTCTTCCTCTAGCCCATCTTGGAACGTGTCCATAAGTGTTGCCTCATTACAGGCCGAATCCTGGCTAAGCAGACAGAACTCGCTGACGTACTCCTGCAAGGATTGCTGTCCCTGCTGCAAGTCTTTAAAATGACGAGCAGCAGTCTGGGTCTTAATGGGGTCTTCATACATCAACCGCAGATGGTCACAAAACCCCCAGAAGTCATTCAGCAGAGCACTATCCTGCACCAACAAGGGTATGGCCCAGCGTGCTGCAGAACCAAAAAGCAGGCTAATTACAAAACCCACCTTATCCTGGTCAGTGGGGAAGTCCTCTGCTTTCAAGCTAATGAAGAGCTGGCACTGTCCCAAAAATGCTGGAAACATAGCCTGGTTGCCGTCGAACTTATCCAGCAAAGCAACCGGGCATCTTCTTCGAGGAGGAGGAGGAGGTGGAGCAGCAAGAGCTTGGAGCTGACCTACCTGATTAGCTAACAAGACCAGCTGTTGTTGCAACAGAGCATTCTCTGCTCGAAGCTGATCCATCTCGCATTAAAAAAAATAGGTTTCATTTGTGGCAGAAGGCAAACTGTTCTGACCCAACCTGGTTCCAAGAGAGGAAGCATAAGACAAAGACAGCAGCCCCCACCTTTTAAGGTTTCATTCACTAATTCTGTTTCTTGCCAGATAAAAGTCTGTTTCCAACTAATTAGCTCCGACAAGAAAGACCCTTGCCAAGTTGTTCTTCAAGGCTGCCAAAAACCCACAGATAAGAAATAGTTTACAAGAGTTTTCAAATACTAACTATAATGTCCATGAGGCTGAGTTTCAGAGCATCTTTGCCTTCTGCAAAGAACGCTTCTTCAAACCTGGCTTTTATCCTCTTGAGGGAGGGGCCATTACCTTGTAGCCTTACTCCCGAGTCGCCTGTGCTGCTGTAACTGTTCTTTCCTATGAGCAATCCTGCATGCACATGCACTTGGCACAGGCTCCTTAGGAACCTCCTCATCACTGCTGCCAGCCCCCACAATCTCTGAAGGCAGCAGTCCACTCCCTAATGGTCCTGTCCCCTCATCTGAGTCCTCACTCTCCTCCACCGTCTGCACCTGCTGCCGGCTAACCACAACAGTAAAACACAACATAATTAAAAGTGTTAAGTTCCCGACAAGAAAATATTTTTGTTTAATTTTCTCAAAAGCCCCAATCTTTTTATAGCTTTAGCTAATGGAAACATTTTCATTATACACAATAATACAGCTTCCCATATTTAATTTAATAAAAATTAAGTTTTTTAAGAACAATTCATTAGAAAGTGGGATTGCAAAGAAACAGTATATATGAAGAACACGTATCATTTAAAACACCTTTACAGTTTAAAATCCTTATAGACATAAAACTAAGAATGCAGAGCTCATTTGAAATACTATTTTTTTAAATACCCTAATGACTTGCAATTTAATAGTGATGAACTTTGATGAATTTTAATATTCATTCAATAATTTTGAATATTTGAAGGAACATATTTAAAATAGTTACCTGATTTTAAAAACAGTACACTTGGTCCAAACCCTCCACTAACCAAGGTATAGCCATTTAATAGGAAATATCCGTTTTTCCATAAACCAAAGCCGAGACAATCAGTGTGTTTAATACATTCATCCTTCGAATCATTGTAAGAAGAATTGGCTGATAAACTTAATGTTGTTGAGATTACCACGGAATCCCAAAAGCCAGAAAATACATCAAGGTCTGCTTGGAAAGAAACAAATGCCATAAGTCTATTTGTCAAATCTATCATTATATAAAAATATATAATACAACCAGACCCTTAAGGGAGAAGGACTAGTTGATAGAGCATAATGCAAAATTGGACCAAATCTGGAATTTAATTTATCACATCAATTTATAATGACCACATATTTAAGCCAATAAAGTCACTTCTCATGGTTAGTGAACAGACAAATGTTGCTTTTTATAGACAGTTTGTGCAAACTTCTAGCATGAACCAGGTAAATGAGCTACTGTTTCTTCTACCTCTTTGCACAATCTGAACTTCATTTGACAATTTTTCAATTGTGTCCTTATTGCATTCATACAAATCCATTACCCTTGAAAAATCAAAATTAAACCTTCAGTTTCTTTTTTTCAATGCTCCAGTTATAAATCATTGCCAGGTTTATCTTTATGCCTTTCACCTCATTCTTTTGTAAAAATTGACTATGCAATGGTTTTACTTGCCAGCATTCTGTTTGTGTTTTTATTTAAAGTTCATGTTTTGTGTCCTGTATGTTCATTAAGTTCCCATTTTTAAATTGCATCAGTGCTTGTTCTTCACTGCCTTCACTGACATTAGTCAACCAATGCATATTTTTCTTCTATGACAGTTCGTTCGACTTGAAGTAAACATCTGCCTCCATTTCTGCTGGACAGGTATAATCTATCAATATCACTATGATGATATAATGCATAGTGAATAGTCATGAGTTTTCTTGTTTTTCAGTCCAAACAATTCAGTTTAGTTAATAATTCCAGCAATGTACCATATTACAGGTATGGCCGAGGTATTGATGACTTTGATGGTGTTTCCACCATTCAATTTTGTCTTTAACAATCTTCTCACTTTTTGAATGCATTCTTTACTGATTGTTTTAACTTGTCCATGCTTGATTTCATCCCACCATAAAATACCCAGATGACATGAAGCATGAATAAGTTAAAATGTGTTCTGTAAAAAATACATTCCAAAACACATTTTCTTTCTTTCTTTCTTTCTTTCTTTCTTTCTTTCTTTCTTTCTTTCTTTCTTTCTTTCTTTCTTTCTTTCTTTCTTTCTTTCTTTCTTCTTTTTCATAAAAAATAGATATATGTTCATCTGTATTTTTCTACATCAAACTACTGTAAAAAGACAAACTGCAAACCTCGTTCAGCTGGTCTTTTGCATGCTGATTTTTTCTTTTCGTAACAGTGTTCTGCTTTGAAATCACCTCCATGTGAAAGTTCTACACATCCTTTCCACCTAAGGCTTAGTTGAAGATTCATCCTATCAAGAAATAGTAAAAGATTACATCAAGGAAGTGAACAGATTTATACTTAAAGCATGGCCATAAAAATCACAGTGAAAAATGAAGCATAATCACAAACTCAAAATCTAATGAAAATTCAGAACAGGATGTAATATATAAGACAGGAACCTGGCAAGAACAGTGGAAATATTAGTACTAACCAGCTAATCCAAATAAAACACATAGGAAAAACATTTACAGGTGAAACTCAAAAAATTAGAATATTGTGCAAAAGTTCATTTATTTCAGTAATGCAACTTAAAAGGTGAACCTAATATATGAGATAGACTCATTACATGCAAAGCAAGATAGTTCAAGCCATGATTTGTCATAATTGCGATGATTATGGCTTACAGCTCATGAAAACCCCCAATCCACAATCTCAGAAAATTAGAATATTACATGCAATCAATAAAACAAGGATTGTACATAGAACAATATCGGACCTCTGAAAAGTATAAGCATGCATATGTACTCAGTACTTGCTTTGGGCCCCTTTTGCAGCAATTACTGCCTCAATGCGGCGTGGCATGGAAGCTATCAGCCTGTGGCACTGCTGAGGTATTATGGAAGACCAGGAATGCTTCAATAGCGGCCTTCAGCTCTTCTGCGTTGTTCGGTCTCATGTCTCTAAACTTTCTCTTGGCAATGCCCCATAGATTGTCTATGGGGTTCAGGTCAGACAAGTTTGCTGGCCAATCAAGCACAGTAATCCCACGGTCATTGAACCAGGTTTTGGTGCTTTTGGCAGTGTGGGCAGGTGCCAAGTTCTGCTGGAAAATGAAGTTAGCATCCCCATAAAGCTCATCTGTGGAAGGAAGCATGAAGTGCTCCAAAATCTCCTGGTAGACGGCTGCGTTGACCCTGGACTTAATGAAGCACAGTGGACCAACACCAGCAGATGACATGGCTCCCCAAATCAACACAGACTGTGGAAACTTCACACTGGACCTCAAGCATCTTGCAGTGTGTGCCTTTCCATTTTTCCTCCAGACTTTGGGTCCTTGGTTTCCAAATGAGATGCAAAAGTTGCTCTCATCAGAAAAGAGGACTTTGGACCACTGAGCAACAGACCAGTTCTGTTTTTCTTTCGCCCAGGTAAGACACTTCTGACGTTGTTTGTTATTCAGGAGCGGCTTGACAAGAGGAATACAACATTTGAAGCCCATGTCCAGGATCCATCTGTGGTTGGTGGCTCTTGATGCACTGACACCAGCCTCAGTCCACTCCTTATGAAAGTCCCCAACACTTTTGAATGGCCTTTTTCTGACAATCCTCTCCAGGCTGTGGTCATCACTGCTGCTTGTGTACCTTTTTCTTCCACACTTTTCCCTTCCACATAACTTTCTATTAATGTGCTTTGATACAGCACTTTTCCAACTTCTTTTGCAATTACCTTTTGAGGCTTTTCCTCCTTATGGAGGGTGTCAGTGATGGTTTTCTGCACAACTGTCAGGTCAGCAGTCTTTCCCATGATTGTGATTCCTACTGAACCAGACTGATTAGCTGATTAGAGTGGGACACTTTGAGCCTAGAATATTGAATCTTTTCACAATATTCTAATTTTATGAGATTGTGGATTTGGGGTATTCACAAGCTGTAAGCCATAATCATCTCAATTATGACACATCACGGCTTGAACTATCTTGCTTTGCATGTAATGAGTCTATCTCATATATTAGGTTCACCTTTTAAGTTCCATTACTGAAATAAATGAACTTTTGCATGATATTTTAATTTTTTGAGTTTCACCTGTAGTATGCTCTTGTAAACTTCTTTTTAGGCCTAAGCCATCATCCAAAGCAATATTCAAATGCAAAAAGAGATTCAACTTGGTGATCTCTAAG
This sequence comes from Notechis scutatus, assembly GCF_049901735.1. Taxonomy (NCBI): domain Eukaryota; kingdom Metazoa; phylum Chordata; class Lepidosauria; order Squamata; family Elapidae; genus Notechis; species Notechis scutatus. The sequence continues at coordinate 87,574,124 of NC_142010.1, read as the reverse complement.
CTTGGTGGTTTTCTTGCAAGCATTTCTTAACCAAAATAGGTAACATTATCAATGTTAGAAGGGAACAGGATTTGCTCTTTTTATGTACTAATATCTTGTCCTGTCAGTGTTGGTGTTTCCTTGATAGGCTGTTATTTACTGTAAGCTTATTTGTCTGAGTTGGTAGTTCCTTGATTGGGGTGCTGTTTATTTGATTGTTGGTCTAATTTTGTTAACCTCTGTTCATTTGGATGTTGATTGCTGGTCATGAGGTGTCTGTTTCCTTTTGGGCTTTTTGATTGTCTCTTTTAAATGGTATGTAGATGTTGTTTATCTTTATATGCCTGTTGATGGCTGATTTGTTGGAGTGCCAGGCTTCCATGAATTATCTAGCATTTTTGACTTGGCCTAGGATGCTCACACTTTCATGTGTTGTGAAATTAAGGAGTTTTCATCAGATCTTCTGACTGCTAATTGGTGTTCAGGAATACGCTCTGCTAGTTTTCTGCCTGTTTCTCCAACATTCCTTACGCTGTATATTGTAGATGACTTCTGTTTTTTCTTCTGGGATAGCTAGGTCTTTTGATGTTTTAGAGAGCTTTAGTTGGTTTGTGTGTTACAGTGATGCCATATGGTGGTAACATCTGTTGCTGGTTTATTAGATGTTTTTGATGTATAGAGCAGATTCAACGACTATAAGTGAAAATGGATTTTTATCTTAATCTTCATCACCCTCTGTAGGAAAAAAAAATCTTTCCATATATGAATATATCTGCAATTTCCCAAAATTTACGTCTACTCTTTCCTAATATTTTGCTAGCTTGCTTCAAATATTTTGTAAATCTAAGATCATATTAAACATCTGCATCACCTTATTTTTGGGTACTTTATGCTGAGCTTTTTTCTAACTATTTGTAAGCATTTAATATAAAACTATACCACAATTTTTGATAACAGTATCTAATTCCCTTGGCTAATCTTGTAAAGTTAAGCGGGATAGGACTTGATTATTACTTGGATGGGAGACCATCAGGAAATTTCAGTGCTATAAGGATGGGGGGGAATCTATCCTATAATAAATCAATGGCAAATCATTTCCATATGGTTGCCAAGAAAACAGTCTGGATGTATCCATGTAGCAACTTGGAATCAGACTTGACTTTTTACTTTACATGGCTAGACTGAAGACAGTGTTTGAAGTGCTAATATAGGATATAATCTAAGAAACACTAAAATATTATAATACATACCATGTCAATGAACGTTGTGCACTATCTTCATGAGACCAAGCCCAGATTCCATCTCGATTTAATTCTTGCAATCCTACCCATATTGGCTGTATGATAAACATTTTCAACCATTTCTTCAATTAAAATTAAGATGAAACATTAAACAGCGATATAGATTTAAATATATTTAAATTTACAGATATTTTGCAATTATTGAGAATATGATTATTTTTTGCTTCTTTTTCTCTGCTTTCTGTTTTTATAAGATACAAAAGCCATTTTCTATATTTTTCTTTTGGTTTATGGGCAAAAATTGGAATTAATCAACTTTTTAACATTTTTAATATTTCAAAAATAATTTGATTGCCTAAAACTAATAAAACATTATGACTTTACAATCTGGGCTTCCAGTTAAACTAGAAAATGCTTTAGAGGTTTCCAAATCTACACTTAATATCTATAGCTAAAAAACTGTAATAAGATAGCTTTAGGGAATTTAAAGGCAATATGGAACAAGTTGGAACATTGTTTTCTCAAACAAATGGGCTAATACTATATAAATGTGCTGTCATCTCAAGATGCCATTACTTCAACAAATCTTTCATTTTTGTGTTTATTGGTCAGCTTCCCCTCTTGTCTCCAAGTTATATGGAAAAAGTGGAGTTTCTACTTTGGTATGTTGGAAATGTAATACTTTGAAGAGAACACAGACTTATATAATCTGGTCTTGTTCTGTACTGGTGCTATTTTGGTTTATGGTTCATAAAGCTGCTAATATAGTACTAAGAGAAAATGATAAAAATGAGAAATAAAATTAATAATTAATACTATTAATTAATAAATTAAATGAGAATAACTTTGAATGTATTAGAGTTAGGCTGCATCATAAAACTATGCTTTAGTCTGATGGAAATATTAGTATACCTTTGATCCAAAGTTCTGGATTGAACAAATGTTCATTTTCTACATACGATATGGCTTTTTATCAAAGTTATAGAGAATCTGATCAATATCTATAGTGTGATTTTTGTTTGTTGAATGAATATTTATTTCAACATGCACTTTCTTTTCCCCCTTTCTGTATTGGTTTCGCTTTGGGTTAATTTCCACTGGAGTCTATTTCCTTTTAATTATTTTAATTTGTTACTTTTTGTCTTTCAAATTCTAGATTAAACCCAATACATTTTTAAAAAATATATGGAAGAAAGTATGTGCTTGCTGATATACCACATGAGTACTACCCATGACTGGTATTTAAAAACTGTTAATTCATTTAAATTCTTGCTACAGTTCTTAACTTCAGTAGAATATGAATCAAATCCTTCAAGGTTTCTGAAAAATATGGTATTGTTCTGAAAATAATTATGTATTTGGAACATACCAGTAACATAATTTTAAAAATTCATCAGAAAGAATATTTAGTACTAATCCTACCAAATCATCTTGGTCTTCAATCCATAGAAGTTCAGCAGCTCTAAACCGACTGCAGGAAGAATTTGCCTCTTCCCATGTATCAAAAGAACTTACAAAATAATAACAGTATCTATGCCAGTAGCGCCATTTAGTCATATCTGGACATCTCTCACTGACAGTGGCTTTAAAAATAAATACATAACAGGTAATTTTATCCTGATATCAAATGAGCAATTAGTTACATCATTAATGTAATGCATTCATTTTTTTATCATAAAGCTTGACTTTTCAGACCATTCACTCTATACATATCATTCCCACCCACCCACTCCAATATACTATTAGACAATAGTTAACAGATAAACAGACTATGAAGGAGAATTTAATATTTGTTTATAGGCAAACCCAGGTACTTTTGTCTTTGTTCAAAAACACAATTGCAGTTAAAAAATCAAATGCTTTTTTGCTTGAATGATGTAAGCATTTTATATGCTCAATACATATACAAACAAACAAACCGACTTATAACCATTCTTTCAGCAACTAATCAAATGGTGCTGAATAAAAGAACTTAGGACCCCTGCCTGAAGTTATGGTCACTGCAGCACCCCCATGGTCAAGTCAACAAATTCAGGCACTTGTCAATCTACCCACCTGTATGACCAACCACAGGAAAGTTGCAGCAGCCCACTCCACCTCTTTTCTCTCATTATCACATTCCAGTGAGTTCTCAAGCCATTAAGCAAGAGCCATGGTGGCATAGTAGTTAGAATGCAGTACTGCAAGCTACTTCTGCTGACTACTGGCTGCCTGCAGTTTGGCAGTTCGAGTCTCACCAGTTCAAGGTTGATTCAGCCTTCCGTAAAATGAGGACCCAGATTGTTGGGACAATATGCTAACTCTGTAAACTGCTTAGACTGTGAGGGCTAAAATAAGTCTAAGAGCACCTGTGTGAAGAAGTAGTGATAAGTCTAGGATAAACTACTATAAACAACATGTGTGAGAAAGCATAAACAGTAGCTGTTGTTAGGAACCACTTGCATTACTTTATGGACTTTAGTGGATATATAGAGGATAAACTACTATAAAACAAAATGTGTGTCAGAAAGCATATCATAACAATACTGCTGTTGTTACAAAGGAACCATAAACATGGAAGCACTCAGAAACATTCTTGAGCCATTTCACTCAGAAAATTAATTAATAGCTTATATTATCCTAATGACTGAGTTAAAAAAAACTTACACCCAGAACAACTCTCTAGAGAATCATGATCCAGGCAGGTGGTTTTCTCATCACAAAAGCCAGTCAACATGTTACAAAGTGAGGAATTTCTGCATTCTGGACATTCTTCTTCACATGCATATCCATAACGTCCTACTTTGCAACCTAAAATTGAAAGAATAAAAAATGAGGTCTCAGCATCAACATTTCAATGTTTAGATAGATGATACAAATTTTGGATGGTATGTATAGTATAAAAATGATTTGGAGAAATGCTTTGGACTAGTGTGAGCAACAGCATACATCAACTATTCATTGAAATGGTTTGACTTCTTTCAGGTTTTCACATAAGCCTGACAAAACCATGGAATGGTCTTTAAAAATCCATTCGCTAATATAATTCAGTTATACTGTATACAAAACTGAGTATTAAGCAGTAATATTTTTTCAACCTCTTGCAGAAACTTTAAAGTAACACTGCTATAATGAATAGCAGAAAAGTCTGCTGAATGCAAGATCAAATGCTTGTTTCAAATCCATTTTGAAGCATCCACACCCATAATTTTAATCCATTTTATGTTAATATCTCAAAATATATTAGTCCACATGAATACATACAGGTGCACCTCAATTAACAATCTAAACATGGTCAGGAATAGCAATAAAAATAGTTGATGGTCAGATAGGTGTTTTATTTTTACCATTTATTTATTAAAGAATAACTAACTATATATATACTTATTTATTTTATTTATTTATTTATTTATTTGATTTGCCAATTGTTTACAAGATAATAAGTATAAGTGTATACATAGTTGTGAATACATGAAATGGGTACATATAAGAAAAATAAAAGAATAAGAGAAACAATAGGACAGGGACGGTAGGCACGTTGGTGCGCTTATGCACGCCCCCTACAGACCTCTTAGGAAAGGGGTGAGGTCAATAGTAGACAGTCTAAGGTTAAAGTTTTTGGGGTTTGGGGAAGAGACTACAGAGTCGGGTAGAGTATTCCAGACATTGACCACTCTATTGCTGAAGTCGTATTTCCTGCAATCAAGTTTGGTGCGGTTTACTTTGAGTTTGTATCTATTGTGTGCTCTTGTGTTGTTATGGTTGAAGCTGAAGTATTCATTGACAGGTAGGACATTGCAATGTATGATTTTATATACCATGTTTAAGTCAGACCGAAGATGGCGTAATTCAAGGTTTTCTAGTTCTAGAATTTCAAATCTGGTGGCATAAGGTATTCTACAACGAGTAGAAGAGTGGAGAACTCTTCTTGTGAAATATTTCTGGACTTTCTCAATTGTGTTAATATCAGATACGTAATGAGGGTTCCAGACTGATGAACTGTATTCGAGTATTGGTCTAGCAAATGTTTTGTATGCTCTGGTTAGTAGTGTGATATTACCAGAGAAAAAGCTACGTAGGATTAGGTTAACAACTCTTAATGCCTTTTTGGCTATGTAGTTGCAGTGGGCTCTAGCACTTAGATCATTAGAGGTGAGTATTCCAAGGTCCTTTACAGAGCTTGGGTCATCAACAAGATCTTGGCTATTCAGCTTGTATTTTATTTTCTGATTTTTTTTGCCAATATGTAGGACAGAGCATTTATTTGTTGAGATTTGAAGTTGCCATTTGTTTGACCATTCAGATACATAGTCAAGATCTTTTTGTAGGGTAGCAGTATTGTCTGTGGTATTGAACAGCTTTACATCATCAGCGAAGAGAACGCAATTGCTCTTAATATGATCACAGAGGTCGTTTATGTAGAGTATGAAGAGAGTTGGTCCTAGAACACTGCCCTGGGGGACATCACTATTGACAGGTACTGGATTTGATAGGACGCTTCCGATTTTGACCATTTGTTGTCTGTTTGACAGGAATGCTTCTATCCAGTTATTCAGTTGTCCAGAGATACCATAGGATTTTATTTTTAGGAGTAGTTTGTCGTGTACCACTGAATCAAAGGCTTTACAGAAGTCTATGTAGATTGCGTCTATTGCTTTGCCCTGGTCGAGTTGTGTCGTCCATATGTTTTTGCAGTGTAAGAGTTGCAGATTACAGGATAGTTTTTTTCTGAAACCAAATTGTTTATTGGAGGGTAGGTTGTTTGTCTCTAAGGGGAGGATGATGGATTGGTTATTAATAAATTCCATGACTTTACAGGTGACGCAGCATAAGGAGATTGGCCTGTAATTTTCAACTAGGCTTGGGTCTCCCTTTTTGAAGATGGGGATGACCGTGGCTTGTGACCATAGGTTAGGCAAGGAGCTGGTCCTGAAAGATTTTTCAAAGATTATGCTTAGAGGTTTGGCTATGGCAGTGGATAGCTTTCTTAAGAAGTAGGCACATATTCCATCCGGTCCAATGGATAGAGATGGTTTTAGATTGCGTAGTGATTTTTCAACATTGTCTTCTGTGAAATCGATATGTATTAGATCATTGTTGTTATCTGTGGTACGGCTAGGAAATACTGGGCATGATCCATTGCTGTTTACAAATACTGAGCCGAAGAATGTGTTAAAGATGTTGGCTTTAATGGTGTCGTCGTTGCAGTCTTTACCATCAGGTCCTATCAAGGGAGGGATGGACCTTGAGTCTTTTAGTTTGTTGTTTACAAAATTGTAAAAAGCACGGGTGGAATTGGTGCTTAGAAGGTTTTCCTCTTGTTTAATGTGATAATTGGTGCATTCGGTCTTTATCTGGTGGCATAAATTTTTGTATCGGTTTTTGAAATTGGTAACGTGACCAGATTTGTTTTTCCGCCAGAGTGATCTCTTTTTGGATTGAAGTTTCCTTATTGATATGGGTAATCTGCTTTTTTGTTTTGTTTTGGGAGTTGTTGTTGGAACATATAGTTTGATGACTCTTTTGACTTCAAGTAAAAATATGTTGTAATGGTCTTCAATGGTATTGCATCCAGTGAATAGAGATTGCCAATCAAGGGATGAGAGATCGTTGTCTATAAGATCATAGTTGCCTTTTTTGAAGTTACAATAGGGGATTACATCATTGTGGTGATTTTTGTGTGGACGTATGTTGAGACAAAAGTCAATCATATTGTGGTCACTACTGGAAAAGGGTTCTTTAGTTTGTATTCCGTAAATTAAATTCAAACTGTTGCAGATTGACAGCCTGGCACCAAAACCCTAGCCACTATAGAAAATCCCAGCCACAGAATCATCAGAGAAGCCATAGAGATTGAAAAAAGACCAGAAAGCATGAACAGAAGAGATGATTCCACCAGGCTGTCAATCATTTGGAAGCCTGCACTCACAAACAAAAAAATCTCCACACCACAAGCCAGGCAAACACCTGGGCACAAACAGATCCCCCCTGATACCTCCAGCTCAAACACACCCCAACCAGGCACCCAGATGAAACCCAGCTTCCTAACTAATGATAGCCGTCCATTTACCCGAAGCCAAGCTGCACTAAAGGCCTCCAATAAAGTAACACAATGTTGCCAGCCAATCAAGATACAAAAAGAGCCAAAAAAACCAGACAGAAGATATTAGAAGCAGAACACAGCAAACTCCAAGACCAATAAACACAGACCAAGACTCTCAACCAATCAGGATGAAGAAAAAACCATTCTGGCACAGCAATAGGCTGCCCCAAATTTAAATCTGAAACCACTGTAAAAGTCTAACTCACAGACGAACACTATACAAAAGCCTGATGATGGCAGATGAGATTCTGCTGAAACGTTGCTACAACTTTAAAAACTTTAAAAGCACCACTACTATGACGTGGGAAAATACCCGAACAAAGCTGAATGCCATATAGACAATTGTGACCAGACAATTGTGACCAGACGGACACAATACAGAAGCCTGATGATGGCAGATGAGATTCTGCCGAGTGGGATTCTACCGGTTCTGACTGGTTCTATAAACAAACCCCTTGTTAACTTTCTAAGCAGTTTGGAGAACCAGTAGTTAGAAGAAATCTTTTGTTTTTTTTTCCACCCTTATTACATTCTTGGCAGTATGCCTAGACTTACTGTCTCCGAAGGAGGTGTTTTGTCTTTCCTGATAAAAGGGAAAGGGTTATTTTAAGCTTTTTACACTGCTGTTGGGAGGAAATACTCCCCTGGAAACAGGGGTGGGATTCAAATTTTTTTAACAACTGGTTCTGTGGGTGTGGCTTAGTTGGTGGGCATGGCTTGGCAGTCATGTTATTGGCTGGGCGTGGCCAACTCAATATCACTCACATCAAGGCATGCATCTCCTCACCTGGCCTCTCATGACTCTGGGGATGATGCAATAGTTGTGTAAAAAATGGTCATAAGTCACTTTTTTTCAGTGCCATTGTAACTTTGAATGGTCACTCCACACAAGCAAAGTACCAGCAAAGAAAGAAAACTCCAAAGATATTCCAGAGACAGGAAGTCTAGTCCTGCCAAAAATGTAATCAGGGTTAACGGAGAGGCAGTTTCTGTAAGCAATACCAGAATGTTTCCTTCCTGCCTTCCTTACAGGATTAGGCCAGTAATTTCTTCTAACAACCAGTTCTCCGAACTGCTTAGAATGTTAACAACTGGTTCTAGCGAATAGGTGCGAACTGGTAGAATCCCACCCCTGCCTAGAAATACTTCCAGCCGGCATGCAATGATCAGCACTTTGAAGAAATAATTGAATAACGAAGCAGAGCTACGTAAAGAAGCTTTTTAATGACAAGGAACCAAGATGAGTGACATTCAGCAAGGCTTCTTGGCTAGCTAGAAAGATTGACATTCAAATGTGAGTTTACATACCCTTTCTGAGTTTTGGTCTAAAACTGGTTTTTGGTGAAGTTTAATTCTGTCCTTGGTGATGTTTAATCCTGTGTTTATTCATGGGATAATTTTCCCTATTCAGCTTTGTTTTGAAGGAAAATGATTAATCTCTGTTCCTGAAAAGAAACTGGGTTGAGAAATCTGGCTAGTTCCTGTGTCTATTTGTTCTGGTAATTGGTTTAACAAGCAACAACTACTGTTGTGATTTAATTATTTGTATTGTGTTTGAATTTTTTCCTGCCTCATGGTTCCTTTTTCTATCTGGGGAGGGGGTCTTCCTTCACTGCTTTAGTGGTATCTGGCACTGTCCTTTTGGGGTGTACTTCCAAGAGGCAGGATGCAAGCTTGGCACTGATTTTTTTACTGCCTTTCTGGGGGGCATGTGAGCTTTTCTTAAATCTGTAGGATTTCCTTAGGATATCTTGTGAGGTGAGTGAGACCAGCTGGTATCTTTAAGTGGTGCAAATGGATCTAAGGATTGCTTTTTTAGATGTGCTCTTGCTGGAGAATTTAAATGACCTCTCTGCTAAAAGGTTTCACTTTATGAACAGGCCAGGCGAGAAGTGCCCCCTGACATGAATGACATTGAGTTGGCCACCCCACCCAGTCACATGACCACCAAACCACACCCACCAACTAAGCCATACCCACAGAACAGGTTGTTAAAAAATTTGAATCCCACCCCTGTTTTATTTATCTTTATTATTCATATTTAGGAACCACCCACTTCCTTCATACACTCTGGTGGTGTACAAATAAATATTGTAGTAATGTTGCCGATATTTAGTCAGTTATTTTATTTAGTTAGTAATTTAGCAAGATAGCAACTTCACCCAATATCTATGTGTTCAATGGCCAATGACTGGACCCATGTCTTTTATTTTTAATGTTTCAGACCAAAGTGAAATGAATCACAGCAAATTCTTACAATGACTCTAGACAGGGAACATTTTACATCTGCGTCCTAATATATGTTCTGCATACACTTCAGTCTTTGTGAGTGAGCTTAATGCTTCTGAAGTCCATCTGTTTCCTTGCTGTTTTACAAAGTTAATAGATGAGCTTATCTATAGGAAAAGAATATTTACTAAAAGTAACAGATTAAGCTTTGATGCTTCACCTGCAATTTAATAATTTGGAATTTTCTATACCCAAGCATAGTCATATACTATAATCATGTATAAAAACTGAATCTGGCACATTTTTAATAATGTTATTTGTGACCCTACCTAACATTTTGTAAGATATTCAAGTTTAATTTTGATGCTTATTGTATGCCAATATTTTAAGTTTCAGAAATCTGTTTTTTTATTCACCAGTTCACAAACTGAATTCATTGTTGCACTCTCAATATCTGAAAAAATAGAATGGATCCTTACTTGTTCTTAAGTGAACTACATGATCATCTGAAGCCAACACCATTTCTGTTCCTGTGACCGGAAAATGTTCATGTGGCCAGCTACTTATTCCAGTACAATTCACATTTATTATACAATGGTATCTTGCGTCTTCAAGATCTTCATATTCAGCCAGACCATAAGGACTCAGCATTATTTTCCCAGGGTAGTCAGTAAAAGGTTTAGTAATATCACCTTTTTTTGAAATAAAAAATATTTTTAATAAGATTATGGGATGTAAATGTAACATGAATTATAGACTAAGGGTAAAGGAAACTAAATCTAGTCATTCATTAATTTACCCACATTTCCCAGATAAATAACCATGATAATTTTGTGTAGCAAAATAACCCAAAATATTCTGTAGCATATCAAATACTTAACACATTTGTCATTGATCAAGTTTGGTGTTGTAATGACGAGGCAGTCAAGTTGTTTTGATCATGATCAACTGAATCATGATGATCTTTATTGGAGTCTAGTCTTGCATTTATACACATTTTTAGTAACCCTCCAACATTGGTTAACTTTGGTTACTGCTTAACTTTCGTTACTGTTTAGCATAATAGTAATTAACACAATTAATTATCTCTAGTTAAAGTCTAACATATGTTTACTTCCTCTCTCTAATCCTCCTTTAGATGAGTGACTTTGTTTGCCTGAGTTGTATTTGCTTGTAAACATTCTTTATCTGAGGTTTGCCATCCAAGATAGGAACGTTCCTGCAATTACAACTCTACAGTTTGGATTATCCATGAAAGCATATATGGTATTTGTTTGTTTGTATCCTGCCTTTATTATTTTTAACTTAAGGCAGCAAATATAGGCAAAACACTTTCTTATTTTCTGCACATCATAAAGCCTTCTTGTTGCTTTATTACATTTATAACCTTTTTTCCAGGTTGACTCATACCCCTTTGCTGACTGAGTTTTCATTTCTTTCCCAATAATTACTTCAATCTGAGACTGCTACATATGTTTTCTTTCTTATTAAATTAAATGAAGCTTTTACATCTGTAGTTAAATTGTTAAAATCCAGTGATTAACAATATCATTCCCAAATACATGTATCTCTTCAGGGAAAAATATCTGCTACAAGAACAATTTCCTTTTCCTCTCTGTATATCAGTACTCTCTTCAAATATGCTCTACAGAATTTGGATGCTGCCTTCAACAGATTTAGGGACAAAACAAGAGAAAGACCAGCAAAGACGACAACAAGGTCAAGACTGCTTATGGCATAAAATGTCATATACTTTAATAATGGAAACATTTGATCTAGCACAGTAGCAACTATTTCTCCAATGATGCTGCACTGGACCAAAATATAATTCTACAATACAAAATCAGAGATTAGTACATCTCTAAAAAGTATATAAACAGTTTTAGACTTGCAACTGTAAAAAAAAGAATAGGAAACATAATATTTTAATAGGACAAATAGAAGAATGCTCACATTTCATGGTCTTTCCTTAAATGCTGCACATGAATGGTAGTAGTACTTTGCTATGAATGTAGCTTAGTTCCAGCCTCTTGAGCCAGCAGGCTCTAACATGCTCTTATTTATTTTTTTAAAAGACATATGCTTCTATATGTAAGCAAAAGGCAGAATTGTCCCAAAGACTCTCTCTTCGGGAGACATCATTCTTAAATGGGCAAAAAGAACTCCAGAATAAATGGAGGAAGAAGTTATTATGCCTCAGTTGCAATTCCCTAATAGCTGTTATAAACCATTGATATCCCCAGGAAAACAAGGTAGGAACATGACATAGTTGATTTCAAAGCACTGTTATTTCCATCTAAATAGGTAAACAGCTTAGTATTTGATAAATTTGTATTCCATGTTTCCTTCAGGAGCTAGAACGGGTGCACACAACATCCCCTTGTCCAATTTTTCTTCATAATGCTAAGAAGTAAATTAAATAAAGAGAGGGACTGCCCCAGTCACTTTTTTAAATATTGCTTAAAAATATTTTAACATTTTAATTATATTGCTTACATTATTGCTGTCCTCGACTTATGACCACAACTGAGACCAAAATTTCTACTGCTAAGTGAGACATTCGTTAAGTGAATTGTGCCCCATTTAATGAACTTTCTTGCCACAGTTATTAAGTGAATCACTGCAGTTGGTAAATTAGTAACATGATTGTTAAGTGAATCTGGCTCCCTCATTGACTTTGCTTGTCAGAAGGTCATGAAAGGGACACTGTGGCTCCAGGGACACTGTGACCATCATAAATATGAGTCAGTTACCAAGCATCTGAATTTTGATCACATAACCATGGGGATTGTTATGAATATAAGTAACCTAACAGGTATTTGGGTTGGAAATATATAAACCAGGATAGACATTTTAAAACTGTATCTTTAAGAAAATGCAAAATTGTAATTAGGTGTGATTTCTCAAGCGGCCATAAGATGGAGCCAGAAACCTGGGTTGTTTAGTCTTAGTCTCAGAAGAGAGTGTGAGTGAGAATGAGTCTCTCTGTTTTTCCTTCTGTTGGAGAATATTGCCGTTTCTTATAATTGACTGATATTCATGGATTTGATGTAAGTCTGATACTGAACTGTTTTTGACACTGGATTTTGATATTGGATTATCCCTGGACTAAAAACTGACTGATCTTACCTGTGATTGACTTTGGACTGTATTTGAACTTTGCTTAAACTTTCTGGAAGTAAAAATATATATTTTTATTGTATATTTACTGTACAGTGTATCTGTGTGCTGTGTGTGTATTATTCAAACACTTCTCTCAAATACAACTCCCTGTATGCGCTCATTCTCCTAATGGGGAATTACCTCAACATTGGTTATGGGCCCAGGCCATACCAGGCTCAGATAACTGAGAGTTAGTGTGAATACACAGTACTGTATACAGACAGCTGTTTAGTGTTAAATTGTGGTTACTATCCTGATAAAGATGGCACAAGTCACTTCAACAAGTCTATCACTGATAACCCAGTTGGATGGAACAAACTATGTTTCCTGGTCTATGAAGTGCAGTCTACTTCTGCGTAGAGAAGGTTTATGGAATGTAGTTCAAGATCCACCAGATGTAAATGCTTGGGATCCAAATAATGAGGATGATACCAAGAAGCTTGCTGACTTTAAATGGAACAATGAACAAGTTCTTTGTATAATTGGATGAACACTGAGTGACCAGCAGCTAGTCCATATTCATGGAGAAGAATCTGCTGCTAGGTGTTGGGAGAATTTGAAGAGGATTTATGTTTGTGACAGTGTAGGTGCACACATACATCTTACATGTAAACTGTTTAGAGCACATCTTCTGAAAGGTGGAGATATGTTAGCTCATTTGAACTTCATGAAAAGAATTTTTCAAGAGCTACATGAAAAGGAACTGATTTTTTCTGAGCTACATCAAGTTTACATCATTTTTTCCTCATTGGATGAAAGTTATGATGACTATGTATCTTCACTGGAAGTCCTGCCCAGAGCTAAACTGACATTGACTGACATAAGTGGAAGGTTGTTAGAAGAAGCAAGAAGACGGCTGGATAGGGACCAACTGAGGAAGGAACAACCACAAGAAGAGGATTTGTCTTCAACTGCCTATACTGTTAGGAAATGTTTTTCTTGTGGGGCTAGGGGACATATAGCTAGATTCTGTAAGAAAGGAAAACAACAGAATACTGGCAAACACCAGAAGGTAAGAAGAATGTTAGTGTAGCTATGTCTAGCAATTCAACTGTATACCATGATTTGTGGGTTGTTGATAGTGGAGCATCGCAGTGCATTACCTAAGATAGAAAAAGGTTTGTAAAGATGTCCACGAGTAAACAACATGTATCATTGGCAAATGGATGGAAGATTAAAGCATCAGGTCAAGGTACTGCATATTGTTCTTGTATAAACGAACATTTAATTATGTTATATGTACCTAAACTGAAATTTAATTTGTTATCAGTAAGGGCTTTAGTTAATATTGGTTATGTAGTAACCTTTAGGGGAGATAACTGTATAATAGAGAAAGAGGGTAAAAGTGTTCCTGCTAATTTAGAGAATGATTTATATGTAATGCATGATGACCAGTTGCAGATGGCTAACTCAGTTTATAACAATGTTAAGCCACATGATGAATGTATACATTTACTACATAGACGTCTGGGGCACATTAATTTCAAAATGCTCAAACAAACTGTTGAATTGTCAGAGGGAGTAAAATTGAAACCCTGTAGCAAGTATTTAAACTGTACTGCTTGTAGCCAAGAGAAGAGTAAGGTTACTCCTGCAAACAGACTGAATGGGTTTAAGATCAAAGAACCTTTAGAGGTTGTTTTTGCTGACATAATTGGTCCTAAAAAACCAAGTTTAGGAGGTACCTGCTATATTTTGAGTATTATAGACCATTACTCACGATATGGTTTCTGCTATCTTATGAAAAACAAAATAGAAACATTCCAACATTTCTTTAACTGGCTAAGGTTTGCAGAGAGAAAAATGAGGAGTAAAATAATTACTTTAGTTACTGATAATGGGACTGAATTTGTTAACAAAAGATTCCAAACTATGTTGAAATTGGCTGGTGTTGAGCATAAATATTCTGCACCTTACAGACCACAACATAACTCATTTGTAGAACGAAGAGGGCAAACATTACAAGCCATCGCTCTCACTATGTTATCTGACTCAGGTTTACCTGAAACACTGTGGGGTAAGGCCATAATATGTAGTAATCATGTGTTAAACAATGTAGTTAATACAACAACTGATGAGTTGCCATTCACACTTTGGCATGGCAGAAAACCAAATTTAAGTTATTTACACACATTTGGAGCACCAGCATGGGTGCATATTCCCTCACAAGTAAGACTGAAAGGGTAACATAGAGCTAAGAAGTTATTTTTTGTGGATTATGAAGCCAACCATAGATCATTTAGATTTTGGGATCAAGGCACAGCTCATGTTTATTTTAGTGCTAGTGCAACATTTCTAGAGCACACTGGATGGGATAAACTGGAACGGGAATCCAGTAATGATATTATTATTGACACCCAAATAGTCCCTAAAGATAAAATCAGTAAACCACAAATAGCCATTAAAGAGGAAGAACAGGAGGAAGTAGGAGAACAGGCACAGGAGGAGGTAGAAGAACAGGAGCAGGTGGCACAGGAAAGTCTACCAGTTAGCCCTGTATTATCAAGACGTTCAACCACAGTAACACAACCACCTGATAGATATCAGGCTAGTGTTGTATGCCAAGTGAATATAGTTCCAAGTGATTATAGTGAACTAAAACTGTATCCTGCTAAGGATCAGGCTGCTTGGCAGGAAGCAATGGATAAGGAACTGGAATCATTAAAAAAATTGGAGGTATACGAAAATGTTAAGTTACCACCAGGTAAACATGCCATAGGGTGTAAATGGATATACAGGCTAAAGACAGGTGTAGATGGGACTGTTACCCATAAAGCCAGGTTAGTAGCACAAGGGTTTAATCAGACAGCAAATGACTATGATGAGGTATTTGCACCTAGTCTGAAGGCTACTACATTCAGGGCAGCATTCATGTGGGCAGCTAAGGAGAAATACATTATAAATCATTTGGATGTAAAGATGGCATATCTGCATGCACCATTGCAACACACTATATATTTAAAGAAACCTTTCGGTCTTAAAAATGATAATACTGATAATAATGATTGCTGGAGATTGAAAAAGAGTCTTTATGGTTTGAAGCAATTAGGATATGAGTGGAACCAATGTATAGTTAAAGAATTAACAAAGATAGGTTTTGTAGCTGGCATGGCTGATCCATGTTTGTTTAAAAAGGAAAGTAATGGTGTAATTTCATTGTTGCTATTATTTACTGATGACGTAGCATTAATCACCAAAACTGAACAAGAAGCTACTAAAATAATTTCACTGTTAGAGAAGAAATTTAAGATAAAACAGTTAGGAGAAATCAAACAATATCTTGGTTTAAAGATAGACAGAACTAGGGGAGAATACAAAATCTCACAAGCAGATAAAATTAACCAATTACTAAAAAGTTTTAAAATAGAACTTTGTAAGCCGGCTAAAACACCAATGAGCCAGGAGTTTAGCCATAGTGATGTTCAAAGTCCTATTTTTGATAAGAACATTTATCAGTCCTTGATTGGTAGTTTATCTTATCTCAGTAATTGGTCAAGGCCAGATATTGCATACAGTGTTAATCAATTAGCGAGATTTAACGCTGAGCTGACTGAAAGGCACTGGCAAGCTGCTAAACGTGTGTTAAGATATCTGAAACAAACAATGCATTATGCATTGTATTTGGAGCCTAAAGATGAACTGAGTTTAACTGCATATGCTGATGCAAGTTTTGCTACAGACATAAATACACGAAGATCTACATCGGATACTATAGTATTATTGGGAAAGGCATTGATTGGATGGAGGTCTATTAGATAGAAACATCTAAATTTGTCAACAATGGAGGCTGAATTCTCATGTTTGTCTTTACTATGTACAGATTTAGTTTTGTATAAACAATTATTGATTGATATGGGAATTAATGTAACAGATTCTATTGTTGTTTATGAAGATAATCAATCAGCAATACAGATGGCTTCAAATATTGCTGTTAAGACAAGAATGAAACTCACAGATTTAAGGCATGTAAATGTGAGACAATGTGTGCAAAGTAAGATGATTAAGCTAGAATACCATATGTCAGAAAACAATATAGCAGATCATTTTACAAAGGCCCAAGGCTCTATAAAGCATAAAGCTTGCTGTGAGGATTATGGACTTAGAATGTAAGGTTGTATATATTGTCCTACCCAAAAGGGGAGAATGTTAGGAATATGAGTCACCTAACAGGTATTTGGGTTGGAAATATATAAACCAGGATAGATATTTTAAAACTGTATCTTTAAGAAAATGCAAAATTGTAATTAGGTGTGGTTTCTCAAACAGCCATAAGATGGAGCCAGAAACCTGGGTTGTTTAGTCTTAGTCTCAGAAGGGAGTGTGAATGAGTCTCTCTGTTTTTCCTGTTGGAGAATATTGCCGTTTCTTCTAACTGACTGATATTCATGGATTTGATGTAAGTCTGATACTGAACTGTTTTTGACACTGGACTTTGATATTGGATTATTCCTGGACTAAAAACTGACTGATCTTACCTGTGATTGACTTTGGACTGTATTTGAACTTTGCTTAAACTTTCTGGAAGTAAAAATATATATTTTTATTGTATATTTACTGTACAGTGTATCTGTGTGCTGTGTGTGTATTATTCAAACACTTCTCTCAAATACAACTCCCTGTATGCGTTCATTCTCCTAATGGGGAATTACCTCAACAGGTATGCTGTAAGAGTCATAAGTGTAAAAAACTGTCATATGTCACTTTATTCAGTGGCGTTGTAACTTTGAGTTATTTTTCTCTCTTAACCTTGGGTATATCCATTATAAGCCATGGTGGCGCAGTGGTTACAGTGCAGTACTGCACTCTACTTCTGCTGACTACTGGCTGCCTGCAGTTTGGCAGTTCGAGTCTCACCAGGCTCAAGGCTGACTCAGCCTTCCATCCTTCCGAGGTGGATAAAATGAGGAGCCAAAATTGTTGGGGGCAATATGCTGACTCTGTAAACCGCTTAGACAGGGCTGCAAAGCACTGTAAAGTGGTATATAAGTCTAAGTGCTATTGCTATTGCTATTTTGTTCACATGAAATTAAGTTAGGTTTTTTTCTCTTTATCTTCTTTTCTATTTTCTTTTCTATTTATATTCTAATTTTATTTAACTCTTGTAAGATTGGCCTGTTACTAAAAGGTAAAAGAATTACACCTAATTGACCGTGTCAAACTCTATGCCCAGCAAATGGCACAACTTTATCATTTTTATATTGTAATTGATAGAAAGTAACCAGGTTATGGAAGCCCTCTCTCGTGCATCAGGATTAGGAGACAACAGCCAGGTATAGGGCCTCTTAGAAGATATAATAGTGAGAATTACACACCATTACTCCAAGGGGCAGAAGAACTAGACTAGAGGATTCTGTGAGAGGATGTTTAAAATCTCCATCCTTAAACCTTAGGGTTTTACTTGTGTTTCTACATACCTATTTGCATTTTACATATGTAGGAATGCTGTTCAGTACATTGCAATGCTTGAAGGCCTCTTCCTTTCATCATTAGAGCACATCTATTTCTCGTTGAAGGGAAATCCCAAAGCCTAGTTACAGTGGTGTAATGAAAACCATAGTTAATAAAACATTTTGGGAGTCCAGATGTATAAAATTAGAAAGGAAATGCATGGATTCATTATGAATTTAGCAACTAATTTCTCCTTTCCTGATCATATACAGCCAAAGATGATTTTCTGAGAAAGATCTCAGAAAATGATGCACCTTAATTTCTAATTTAAAACAAGCAGCAAATTCTTCTAGGTCAGGATAAGCACAAATCTATTGCCTGAGAGCAAAAAGCCAGGAAAGACAGGCAATCTCCTTTCCAAAAGATACAAAAACACTTTTAAGCAAAAAGTAAAGGTTTCCCTGTCCGTTATGTCTGACTCTTTTAAGCATCAGTGAACAAATGATTAAGACAGGGAAGAACAAACAGGAGGAAGTCTTATTAGGCTTCAGAAAATCATAAAACCAGAAATATTTAAGAGGTCTTTTGTTTTATAGATGCCACCATATATTTTAATGGTTATTCACTGGTTTATGGAAAATTACTTTTTTCTATACCTTTTGCTCCTTTGATCTGCACTCCTAATTTTGCTTTTTCCTTACTTCCCACCCGCACTTTCCCTTTAAAATATTTTCCCTAGTTCATTGTATTTTATACTTTTCTGAAATTCAATAACGTTCTGACTTCAAATAAAACAATGACCCTGACATGTTTCCAGATTCTTCAAAATATATGATTTAAACAAATAAATAATGGTTTAGTGAGATATATCATATCATACAATTCCAAAGGTGCTTTTTTCAGGAGGTAACTTTCTTGTTTTTCTTTGAAGAATTTTGCTTCTCATCCAAAAAACTTCTTCAGCTCTGACTGGATGGTGGGAAATGGAAGGATTTATCATCCTTGCAGAGAACTAGTCATTTGCATTCATTGAGGCCATTTGGAGTTCTAAAAAAACAAGAAAGTCCAGTTGCCTCCTGAAAAAAAGGATCTTTGGGACAACCATGACCTGGATGAGTAAGAATCTCCATAGATGTAAATAAATACATCACAATCTGTTTCTGTTGTAATTTTCCAGTGAATATTCTTTCTTCCTTTCTTTTTTTAAACTGTTACAACTATGTAACTTTCAATTTCTTAATTCCATTGCCTTTCAAGTAGTAGTAACTGTTCTGTACGGTCATTACCATTCTTGTAGAACCGCACAGCGATTGGTCAAGACGCACGGTGAGCTGATTGGCCGAGCGAGCCGCGCTGATTGGCCCGCCACGAATCTCCCGCGATTGGTGGAAACTAATCGCAGGAGATTCAAAGCGGTGCCATTGGCCGCAGCCGCCGCGGCCAAGGAATAAAAGCCGCCGCTTTTCCTTACGGAACCCGAGCCGATCTCAGGACCAATAAATGAGCTGAACTAAGTCACTGGCTCCGAGTCTCCTTCCTTGCGCCGGACACAACACTGGCGACGAAGGTGGGATACCAAGCCTGATCCCCATCGTACACGTGTCCGGAGGAAACGAGACCGATGAGATGGCCAGCATCGCACCGCCCGCACCTTTTAACCCGGCTGCTGAGGATTGGGAATCGTACACCGACCGATTCTTGATGTTCCTCGAAAGTAGCAACCTGAAGGATGCAAACGGGCAGAAGAAAAGGGCTGTTTTCCTCACGCACTGCGGGCCCGCAGTGTTCCAAATGGCTAAAGCCCTCGCGAAACCAGAGGACGTCAAGACAATGGACTGGGCTGACCTCGCGCCATTACTCCGAAACCACTATGCCCCCGACGTGCCCACTCTCATCCGGCGGCACGACTTCTATCGGCGAGACCAGCGAGCGGGCGAGAGCATCGGAGATTTCGTGGCCGACCTGCGGAATCTCGGAGGCATGTGTGGCTTTACGGACATGGACGAGGCTCTCCGAGACCGCGTCGTCCTGGGGCTCAGAGACCCAGTCCTCCAGAGCCGATTGATGGCAAAAGGCGACATCGCCCTCGCCGACGTCCTCGCTGACGCCACCGCAGCCGAGGCCACCAGAAAGTCAGCGGCCCGAATGCGGAGATCCGACACCAGGGACCGAAGCGCGACCGCCGAGGCAGGCACAGCAACCGAGACGCGCTCCGAAGCAAGCCGCCGAGAGACCACCACACACCATGGCGACCTCGACTCCGCCTCCGACACCACCGACGGGGAAGAGGACGTGCATCGACTCCAGGCGGACCGGGACCGGCGCGATCGACGGAGTCGTAAGTCGGGGCAACCGTGCGCCGGGTGCGGAGGTGACCACCCTCGAGCAGAGTGCCGATTCTTCGACGCAATATGCCGGCACTGCGACAAGAGAGGCCACATCGCCCGAGTCTGCCGACTCAAGAAGAACTACAGCCCCCGGCGATGAGACGGCAGCAACCGGAGACGAGACGGCACCCCCCCCAGGCCCAGAGACCGCCAAGCCGAGAGCCGATGGAACCGAGACGGACGGGGCCGACGAGATGGCAGGAACAGGCGGAGAGAGAAAACCCACCAGACGGTCGTCATCGGCCACTCCTCCAGCACAGACGCCCGGAAAGTATATGTGGAGGTGGGCATTGAGGGCGAGCCGTGCAAAATGGAGGTGGACTCCGGGTCCTACCTCTCCATGGTTGCATGGCGGGAAATAAAGCGCCTGGTGCCCGCCATCCACAGAAAGGGGCTGGAAAGCCAGAGCCTGATCCTCAAGGACTACCAAGGGAATCGTATACCGGTAGTCGGAACAGGCCAATTCGAGGTTACTTTCAAGGGGCGAACAGCAAGGCTTCCCCTGACGATTGTGGACCGAGACCGCCCTAGCCTTTTGGGACTGCAGTGGTTCACGCCGCTCGGAATCGAGGTGACGGGAATCGACCACGTCGGGGAGGCCGACTGGGAAGAGCAGCTCGCGAGAGACTTCCAGGAAGTGTTCGACGGCACCCTAGGCAAGTACCGAGGGCCCCCTATTTCGTTCAGCCTAGACCCCAGCGTTCCCCCCATTCGCCTAAAACCACGGCGAGTGCCGTTTGCACTCCGGCCAAAAATCGACAAGCAAATAGACAAGCTCGTCAAACAAGGGGTCCTCGAGCCAATCGACCATGCCCGGTGGGAGACCCCCATAGTCACCCCCGTCAAGCCCGATGGTTCAGTGAGAATTTGCGGGGACTATAAGGCCACCCTAAATTGCGCCTTACAGCAAAGCGCCTACCCCGTCCCAGTAGTGCAGCACCTCCTACACTCACTGGGGGGAGGCAAGGTCTTTGCGAAGCTCGACCTGGCACAAGCCTATCAGCAGCTGCCGGTCGACGCAGAAACGGCCGAGGCGCAAACCATAGTAACCCACCGGGGGGCTTTCCGCTGTAAGAGACTCCAGTTTGGAGTCAGCATGGCCCCAGGAATATTCCAGAGCCTCATGGAGAGACTCCTGCAAGGAATCAAGGGGGTGGTGCCCTACTTCGACGACGTACTGGTGTCGGCAACCAACCAGAAAGAACTAGAGGGTCGCCTGAGGGAGGTCCTAACCAAATTCAAAAATGCGGGGCTGAAGGTTAAGAAAGAAAAATGCCAATTACACAGCGAGAGAGTCGAGTTCCTGGGGTACCTCCTAGATCGGCACGGAATTCACCCAACCGAGGAAAAAATCAGAGCGATCAAGGAAGCCCCCAGACCAAAGAATAAAACGGAACTACAGGCATTTCTAGGACTACTTAACTTTTACAATGTTTTCCTGCCCCAGAAGGCGACCGCGGCAGAGCCTTTGCATAGGCTCCTGGACAAGGCGGCTCCATGGACTTGGGGGAAACGCGAGGAAGCTGCCTTCAACAAAACCAAGGACCTGCTCACTTCAGATGCCGTCCTCATCCAATACAACGAGACCCTACCGCTAGCTGTCACATGCGACGCATCACCTTTTGGCGTCGGCGCCATCCTCAGCCACACTCTCCCCGACGGAAAGGAAGCACCCATCGCCTTCTTCTCACGAACCCTCACCAAACCGGAAAGGAACTACAGTCAGCTGGACAAAGAGGCCCTGGCCATCGTTGCCGCTGTCAAAAGGTTCCACAAATACATCTATGGCCGAGCCTTCACCATCCTCACCGACCACAAGCCGCTGCTGGGAATCCTGGCAGGGAACAGGGCCACCCCGAACATCCTATCCCCTAGAATGACAAGGTGGTCCGAATTCCTTGCAGCCTACAGTTACCGGCTCACACACCGACCCGGTAAGACAATCTCCCATGCAGACGCCCTGAGCCGCACACCGCTACCAGACTTCGACATCGACCCAGCACCCACGATGACCACACTCAGCATAGAGACTCTGCCCGATCTACCCATAACCGCGTCAGACATTGCCCGTGAAACTAATAAAGACAAATGTCTGGCGCGGGTATTGCATTGGGTAGAGAAGGGGTGGCCCGAAAAAGACGACAACGAGACCTTCAGGACATTCCGGAACCGACAAATGGAACTGTCATTGCAAAAGGGGTGTTTACTTTGGGGGGACCGGGTTGTTATTCCGGAAAAATTACAGGGAAACATCTTGGAATTGTTTCATGAGGGGCACCCGGGCATCGTTAGGACAAAGGCCTTGGCCAGAAGTTACGCCTGGTGGCCAGGGATGGACAAACAAATCGAGGCCTGGGTGGCAGCGTGCAACAGATGCCAGGAAACCAGACCCAGCCCTCCCGCCACCCCAATCCTGGAATGGGAAAGCCCTAGGGGACCATGGTCCAGGATCCACATAGATTTTGCCGGGCCCACAAAAGGCCACACCTTCCTCATCACGGTAGACGCTTACTCCAACTGGTTGGAGGTAAGCAACATGAGAACTACCACCACGGAGGCCGTCACCAAAGAACTCAGCAAACTATTTGCAACCCACGGCCTCCCAGATGTCCTCGTATCCGACAACGGGCCCCAATTTACCTCGCTGAATTCAAAAATTCCTAGCGGAACAGGGGATATGACACGCGTTGACAGCGCCGGCACATCCGGCGGCGAACGGAGGCGGAACGGATGGTTCAATTTACAAAAAAAACCATCCAAAAAAATAGAAAACGGGGAAATCCAAGAAAAAATAAACAAAATGCTCTTTATACAACACATAACCCCGAATACAACAACCAATAAAAGCCCGGCAGAACTATTGATGGGGAGGAAATTAAGATCCCCACTCGACAGACTGCACCCCACATACAACCCGGAAAAACCCCCAAACTCCTCAAGCAGAGACCGAACCTTTAAAACAGGCGACGCGGTATACGCAAAAAACCTCACCGGAGACCCACTCTGGGTACCAGCAACCATAACCCAAGTGACAGGTCCCCGCTCGTACCGCCTACAGACAACCAACGGACGAGCATGGAAACGACACATCTAAGGTCTAGAATAGCCACGGGAAACACAACCGACACGCAAGCAGAAACAAACACATAAGGGAACCCCCCCAACACAAACCAAGAGGGGAGGGAAGGCCCAAAGAACCAAACACCACTAGAAAGAAACCAGGAATACTCACCGGCAAGCAGCCAACTCGACACCTCACCAGGGAGAAGCAGCCAGGCCAGCTCAACCAGCCCGGAAAGACCAGGCGGGAGCAGCGACTGCAACTCAACCAGCCCGGGTAGACCGGGAGGGAGCTGCGACGAAAGGCCCGGCTCAGACTTCCAGACGGTTCCATCAACAGGACGAGGAGCAACACAGAACCCGACCGAACCGGCCGGGAGCCAAGCACCAACTAACCTGCGCAGGTCAAGTAGACAAGTGCGTAGCCCCGCCTACTTACGGGACTACGTTACGTAAGACCAAACCAAGAGGGGAGGGGTGTTCTGTACGGTCATTACCATTCTTGTAGAACCGCACAGCGATTGGTCAAGACACACGGCAAGCTGATTGGCCGAGCGAGCCGCGCTGATTGGCCCGCCGCGAATCTCCCGTGATTGGTGGAAACTAATCGCGGGAGATTCAAAGCGGTGCCATTGGCCGCAGCCGCCGCGGCCAAGGAATAAAAGCTGCCGCTTTTCCTTACGGAACCCGAGCCGATCTCAGGACCAATAAATGAGCTGAACTAAGTCACTGGCTCCGAGTCTCCTTCCTTGCGCCAGACACAACAGTAACAACTACAGCTAGAACAAAAATCTTCTGCATAGAATCACAAAACCAAGAAAATATATAGAGGGTTGTTTAATGGATTCATTATTGAATAAATGTAAATGTATTTTTATGGCTATTCTATCTTTTTATGCTGTAAAAATGAGTTTATTTATAAAGTTCATTCCTTTCTTTTAACCTGTTTGTAGGTGTGAGAAAATAAGAGTGAAATAAAACAATTGGCATTACCAGGTATAAGGTGACGAATCAACTACTTCATCCCCACCAATGAATTCCCATGTAGTTTCCCTCTGTCGCAAACCAATCCAGCTCCCCTTTTCTAACATAGCATCAAGCCATATCTTTAAAAAAAAAATCAGAATAATTTTTAAACAGTATCTTACTTGAGATTTCATGAGTTACCTAGAAGTGAAGATGGAGAAGGTTAGAATGAAAAATTGAAATTTAGCCCATATATGTCAAAAAATGACTTTTGATTTTTGGCAGAATTTTTTTACTTGTTCATTGAACGTATAACCTATTACAATTAAATGATTCTCATGGCTTATAAAATGTGCACCATGCAATTAAAATATATATTATAAAATAGCAATGTAAATTACAAAATAATTAACATAATGCTATATATGAAATCAAGAAAATACCCTACTATTTAGTTTTTAGCCACTTCCTAAAAGTAGGGAGACGGTAACATTGTCTTGCTAGATTATTTCCTCCTGCATATGAATAAATATAAATATATTTATATAAATGTAAATCAATGTAGCTTTTGTACTGATTGTGAGGTTTCACCGGGATATGTTATAGCAGGTAGCACGCACTATCAAAAACTTTCCTCTGCGTATTATTATGCATATTTCTATATAATATTTTAAAATTAATATATAGATGTAAAGATCAGAAATTGAAAAATGATTTTATTATGCATACTGAAATAATATTTACTATGTATATCAGCATTGTGTATTAAAATATTGAATAATTAAATGATGAAGGATTGTACACATGGTGGAGCAAATACTAGCATGCTAATAACTTTAATTTTAATATTTATAATATTACAATCATGTGACTATGATTAATGTAACTAATATTATCAATATTATCAATATTATTTTGTATCAAATCTAACAATACCCTGATGCCACACTATTCATGTATTGAATACTTATGTACATTTTAAAATTGTATATATATGTTTGGGTCTTTTCCCGTGTAACATTGAGAGCATCTTGGCAATGTTTTGACGAGGTCCCACTCGCCATCTTCAGGCTGGTGCTTTCGGCTTCGTGCTCATGTGAGCAAAGTATATACAGTATATATACATATTTGTTTTCGTAGATTTTGTTTTATATATATATATATATAATTTTTCTCTTCAGGCATAGGGGAGCATGGAAAGATACATGCTTGGCAACATAAGACAAGATAGAAAGACCTGCACATGGATTAGAGTACAAACAAAAGTAAATGATATCATTTTTATCTGATTTACTTTAATACTAATTTATATATATATATATATATATATATATATATATATATATATAATTTATATATATATATATATATATATATATATATATATATATATATATATATATATATATATATATATATATATATATATATATATATATATATATATATATATATATATATATTATAGAGCCTTCTTAAGGCAGAAATATTACATTAAATATAAAGTACATGTGCTGATTAATGACTACAATAACATTCTTCTCAGTTTCATTATTATTATAATTTCATTATCTTTAGCAGATAATCTATATCTTGAATTTTTTTTTAAATGTAATTTATAAAGGGCTTGGATTCTTTACCAATTCAATTCTTTGGCACATCTTCAGAAACCCAGTGAAAATATGATTTTCTTGTGCAAGTCAAGTTTAGCCTTAGCTTATTAGACACATAGTCAATTTCTCAGGGTAAAACTCTTTAGAAATAAATAATATATGTACAAATACATATTGTTGCATTTCCTAACAGTTTTTGTTATCCTTTGTTATCCTTTGTTTTTTTTTAATCCTCAGAATGATGGTATAATCACTCAGTGATTTATTGGTGCTCCTGCCATCATCAAACTTTTCCTGACTGGGAAGTTCTTTTGTCTTTGTCTGTTTTTCTATATATAAAGTGATTTGATGGAAATGTGAGGAACATTTGAATAAGAAATGGAATTAACTTTTATTATACAATTTTAAAAAGGGGTTGAACAGTTCCTTAAAACAATGAAGCTGAAGCTATGGCAAAGATGGCCCAACATGATGTTTTGGGTGACATACCAGCATTTAGCAAAACCAAACTCTCAAAAACATCCAGAGGCCACAACCAGATTTTTGAAGCCATTTCAAGAACAAAGGCTTCATGAAACATGTGGGAGCCTTGGATAGGCTGCAGGGGCCTGCCAAGTAATCCACACATGTGAATTCTGGGGAATGCTACAGCCATGGGCAATTGAACAGTTTCCCAAGTCTTGCATGCCTTGGGAAATTTATTTATTTATTTTGATTTGTCAATCGCTTACAAGATAATAGTTATAAGTATATACATAGTTATGAATATGAAATGGGTACATATAAGAAAAATAAAAGAAACAATAGGACAGGGACAGTAGGCATGTTGGTGCGCTTATGCACGCCCCCTACAGATCTCTTAGGAAAGGGATGAAGTCAATAGTAGACAGTCTAAAGTTAAAGTTTTTGGGGTTTGGGGGAAAAACCACAGAGTCAGATAGAGTATTCCAGACATTGACCACTCTATTGCTGAAGTCGTATTTCCTGCAATCAAGTTTGGTGCGGTTAACCTTGAGTTTGTATCTATTGTGTGCTCTTGTGTTGTTATGGTTGAAGCTGAAGTATTCATTGACAGGTAAGTCGTTGCAATGTATGATTTTATATACCATACTTGGATCAGACCGAAGACGGCATAATTCAAGGTTTTCTAGGCCTAGAATTTCAAGTCTGGTGGCATAAGGTATTCTACAACGAGTAGAGGAGTAGATAACTCTTCTTGTGAAATATTTCTGGACTTTCTCAACTGTGCTAATATCAGATACGTAATGTGGGTTCCAGACTGATGAGCTGTATTCGAGTATTGGTCTAGCAAATGTTTTGCATGCTCTAGTTAGTAGTGTGATATTACCAGAGAAAAAGCTACGTAGGATTAGGTTAACAACTCTTAATGCCTTTTTGGCTATTTACAGTGGGCTCTAGCGCTTAGATCATTAGAGATGAGTACTCCAAGGTCCTTTACAGAGTTTGGATCATCAACAAGGTCTTGACTATTCAGCTTGTATTTTATTTTCTGGGTTGTTGTTTTTTGCCAATATGTAAGACAGAGCATTTATTTGTTGAGATTTGAAGTTGCCATTTGTTTGACCATTCTGATACATAGTCAAGGTCTTTTTGAAGGGTAGCAGTATTGTCTGTGGTATTGAACAGCTTTACATCATCAGCGAAGAGAATGCAGTTGCTGTTAATATGATCACAGAGGTCATTTATGTAGAGTATGAAAAGAGTTGGTCCTAGAACACTGCCTTGGGGGACACCACTGTTGACAGGTACAGAATTTGATAGGACGCTCCCAATTTTGACCATTTGTTGTCTGTTTGACAGGAATGCTTCTATCCAGTTATGCAGTTGTCCAGAGATACCATAAGATTTTAGTTTTAAGAGTAGTTTGTCGTGTACCACTGAATCAAAGGTGTTAGGGATATACACCCTAGCAGAACGTGCAACGGCAGTCTAGCAGACAGGCAGATATGTGAGACAAAACGTTGTAGTAGCTTACACTCAGTAAGACAGATACACTGTGCAAGTTAAATAGTTTTTATTCCAGCAAGAGTTATAGTATAGTCAAAAGTCCATATGTCATACACTAAGTTCAGTCAGTCCGGGGGTTATTCAGTTTGCAAAGTCCAGTGTCGAAAAAGAGTTCATTAAACTTACAATCAATCAGTTCAGTGATATATCTCTTTTGCAGTCAGAAATATGAAGAAAATCAAACCCCTTTTCTTCTCTCAGCAAACACGCAGTTATCACCATCAATTCATCATTGTCAGCATTCCAGTATAAGCCAGGGTAAACAGTGAGCTCTCTTGCTCCCTCTTATGGTGATTTTACAACCGCACCCAAAAACTTGGTTTACAGTTTAAAGTGATACATACACTTAAACTCACTAACATAGTTTATATATTATTTTACCCAAACTAAGTTAGGTAAACAATGTTATCCCTAACATTCTCCCCTTTTGGGTAATATAATAATATATATATCTATTTACAATTTCAACCCATAGTTTTCACAATTTTCCTTGTGCTTTACTGCACCTTGGGCTTTTGTAAATCCATCTGCAAAATTTTCTTCAGTCATGCAATAGACCAATCTTATCAAACCATTTTTCACAGATTGTCTAACATTCAAATATCTAAGGTCAGTGTGCTTAGATCTAGTCTTTACAGCAATATCTGTAGCCAACCTTATGGCTGCTTGATTGTCCTCATAAACTACAATGGCATCATTAACAGTTACTCCCATATCTAACAACAACTGTTTATACAGAATTAAATCAGTACATAATAATGATAAGCATGAAAATTCTGCTTCCATTGTGGACATACTTATATGTTGCTGTCTAATTGACCTCCAACCAATCAGTGTTTTACCTAATAGTATAGCCATGCCTGAAGTTGATTTTCTAGTTTTTATATCTGTTGCAAAACTTGCATCAGCATATGCACTTAAAATCAAATCATCTTTTGGCTCTAAATACAATGCATAGTGCATTGTCCTTTTTAAGATACCTTAATATACGCTTTAGCGCTTGCCAGTGACGTTCATTTGGTTCAGCATTAAATCTCGCCAATTGATTAACGCCATAAGCAATATCTGGCCTTGACCAATTACTTATATATGATAAACTACCTATTAATGATTGATAAATAGTCTTATCAAATTTTGAACTTTGAGCATCAGTACGACAAAATTCCTGACTCATTGGAGTTTTTGCCGGTTTACAAAGTTCCATTTTATACATTTTTAGCAATTGGTATATTTTATCTTCTTGTGATATCTTAAAGCCACTATTGGTTTTGTTTATTGTCAATCCTAAATACTGTCTTATTTCTCCTAAATGCTTTAATTTTATCCTCTTACTTAATAATGAGATTATCTCAGTAGCTTCATTATTAGTCTTTGTTATTAAAGCAATATCATCTGTAAACAACAATAATAATGATACTATTCCATTTGTCTCTTTCTTGAATAAACATGGATCAGCTAAACCTGCTTTAAATCCTATATTGTTTAACTCTTTTACAATATATTGGTTCCATTCATAACCAGATTGTTTCAATCCATAGAGACTCTTTTTCAGTTTCCAACAGTCATTATTATTTTTATCATCCTTAATACCTACTGGTTTTCTTAAATATATAGTGTGCTGTAATGGTGCATGCAGATAGGCAGTTTCTACATCTAAATGATTTATAATATAATTTTTCTTAGCTGCCCACACTAAAGCTGCTCTCAAGGTTATTGCCTTTAAATTTGGTGCAAATACTTCATCATAATCACATGCAGTTTGATTAAATCCTTGAGCTACCAACCTAGCCTTATGGGTAACAGTCCCATTTTTATCAGTTTTTAACTTAAATATCCATTTGCAACCAATGGATTTTTCACCTGGAGGTAATTTGGCATTTTCATAAACTTTCATTTCCTTTAATGAATTTAACTCCTTTTCCATTGCCTTTTGCCAATTCTCCTGATCCTTTGCAGGATACATCCTAAGTTCTTCAACACTAGTTGGAACTTTACTAACTTGGCAAACTACACTTGCTTGATACCTATCAGGTGGTCTGGTTACACGTGTAGAACGTCTAGGTATTACAGGGCTTACAGGTGGACTTTCATGTTCTACCTGTTGCTGATTATCTATTTCTTCCTGTTCTGGTATTTCTTCCTGTTCTGGTCCTATATGCTCTTCATGTACTTCCTCTTTAATTGTACTCTTCTTATTACTGATTTTTTCTTTTTGTCTTTTGTAGGGTTCTATAATTACTTCCTTATTTGAATCTTGATCCAGTTTTTCCCATCCTACATGTTCTAGGAATTGTGCACTAGCGCTACAGTAAACTCTAGATGTACCTTTTCCCCAGAATCTGTATGATTTGTGATTAGATTCATAACCTACAAAAAATAACTTTTTAGCCCTATGTTGCCCTTTCTTTCTCAGTTGTGTAGGGATATGCACCCATGCTGGTGCTCCAAATGTGTGCATGTAGCTTAGGTCAGGTTTTCTGCCATGCCACCGTGTGAATGGTAATTCACCAGTTGTTGAGTTAACAACATTATTCAATATATGATTACCACACATTATTGCTTCTCCCCACAAAGTTTCAGGTAATCCTGAATCTGACATCATAGTACGAGCCATTGCTTGTAATGTTTGGCCTCGTCTCTCAATAAAGGCATTATGTTGTGGCCTATATGGTGCAGATTTTTTATGTTCAACACCTGCCATCTTCAGTTTATTTTGGAATTTATTGTTTATAAATTCCGTACCATTATCAGTGATAAGAGTTACTAATTTCCTTTTAGTTTTTCTTTCAGCGAATTTAAGCCAATTAAAGAAATTTTGATATGTTTCCGTTTTGCTTTTCATTAGATAACAGAAACCATATCTGGAATAATGGTCCATTATACTTAGTATGTAACGAGCACCTCCCACGCTTGGTTTTTTAGGATCTATAATATCAGCAAATACTACCTCTAGAGGCTCCTTTGTTTTAAATCCATTTACTCTATTTGCTGGTATCACCTTGCTTTTCTCTTGACTACAAGAATTGCAGTGCAAATACTTACTGCAAGGTTTCAGTTTTATACCCTTAGATAGTTCTACGGTTTGTTTAAGCATTTTAAAATTTATATGCCCTAAACGTCTGTGTAACAGATGTATGCACTCATCATGAGGTTTAACATTATTATAAACTGTGTTAGCCACCTCTGAATTATCATTTAACACATACAATTCACCTCTTAAAGTTGCAGTCACTTTTTTACCTTCTTTTTCAATTATGCAATTGTCTCCTTTAAAGGTAATTACATAACCTAGTTTAACCAAAACTCTAACCGAAAGCAAATTAAACTTAAGCTGTGGTACATATAACATTTTTACATTTTCTTTTATGCAAGAACAATATGCTATACCTTCACCTTTAGCCTTAAGTTTCCATCCATTAGCTAACGATATCTGCTGTGAACTTGTGGACATCTTAACAAATCTTTTCTTATCTTTCGTTATGCAGTGCGATGCTCCACTATCTAACACCCATAAATTATTATTCACAGTTTCATTGCTATACATGGCTAACTCTATGCTTTTCTTATCCCTTTGATGCATTTTAGCATTCTGGCTGGCTTTTTGGCTTTTTCTTTTCTTGCAGAATCTAGCCAAATGTCCTTTTCCTCCACAATTAAAACATTTTCTAATTGTATTTTCTCTTCTTCACATTGTGGTTGTTCCCTTCTGAGTTGATCCCTTTCAAGCCTTCTCCTGGCTTCTTCAATTAATCTGCCAGTAATGTCAGTTAATGTAAGGTTATCTTTTGGCAGAACTTCAAGTGAAGTTACGTAGTCATCGTAGCTTTCATCTAACGAAGACAAAATTATATAAACTTGGTGTAATTCAGTGAAGATAAGTTCTTTTTCATGCAGTTCTTGAAAAATTCTCTTCATTGAGTTTATATGATTCAGCATGTCTCCATTCTTTTGAAGATGTGTTCTGAACAGTTTCTGTGTAAGATTTATATGTGCTCCTACACTGTCTCGAACATAAATCTTCTTTAAATTCTCCCAACATTTCGCAGCTGTTTCTTCTCCACGTATATGGACAAGCTGTTGGTCAGAGAGTGTCAGTCCTATTATACAGAGAGCTTGCTCATTCTTCAGTTTATATTCTTGTATTTTCTGGGCATCATCCTCATCCTCCGGATCCCATGCATCTACCTCTGGTGGGTCTTGTATTATATTCCACAAACCTTCTCTTCGTAGAAGTAGGCTGCATTTCATAGACCATGAAACATAGTTTGTTCCATCCAGTTTGGATATTAGAAACAAACTTTGTAAATTGACTTGTGTCATCTTTCTCTGGATATTAAACTATAATTAATAAAACACAGCTGTCTGTTTACAGTATTGTGTAACTACACAAACTCTCACTCACAAGCCTGTTATATCCTTGTTAGTCTGACTGTGCACCTGGGCCCATAACCAGTGTTAGGGATATACACCCTAGCAGAACGTGCAACAGCAGTCTAGCAGACAGGCAGATATGTGAGACAAAACGTTGTAGTAGCTTACACTCAGTAAGACAGATACACTGTGCAAGTTAAATAGTTTTTATTCCAGCAAGAGTTATAGCATAGTCAAAAGTCCATATGTCATACACTAAGTTCAGTCAGTCCGGGGTTTATTCAGTTTGCAAAGTCCAGTGTCGAAAAAGAGTTCATTAAACTTACAATCAATCAGTTCAGTGATATATCTCTTTTGCAGTCAGAAATATGAAGAAAATCAAACCCCTTTTCTTCTCTCAGCAAACACGCAGTTATCACCATCAATTCATCATTGTCAGCATTCCAGTATAAGCCAGGGTAAACAGTGAGCTCTCTTGCTCCCTCTTATGGTGATTTTACAACCGCACCCAAAAACTTGGTTTACAGTTTAAAGTGATACATACACTTAAACTCACTAACATAGTTTATATATTATTTTACCCAAACTAAGTTAGGTAAACAATGTTATCCCTAACAAAAGGCTTTACAGAAGTCTATGTAGATTGCGTCTATTGTTTTGCCCTGATCGAGTTGTGTAGTCCATATGTTTTTTGCAGTGTAAGAATTGCAAATTACAGGATAGTTTTTTCTGAAACCAAATTGTTTATTAGAGAGTAGATTGTTTGTCTCTAAGTAGAGCAGGGGTCCCCAACCACCGGTCCGTGGAACAAGTCCTACCGGGCTGCTGGCTTGCTGGGCGCCGCCATCTTTTTGATGAAAAAGTGCTTCCGGTGAGGTCACCGGAAGCACTTTTTCATCAAAAAAAGATGGCGGCGCCCAGCTAATGCCGGTACCGGGCCGCGCCATAAAAAAGGTTGGGGATACCGGGCCGCAGCGTAAAAAAGGTTGGGGATCACTGAAGTAGAGGACAATGGATTGGTTAATAATTGATTCCATAACTTTACAGGTGACGCAGCATAAGGAGATTGGTCTGTAATTTTCAACTAGGCTGGGCTCTCCCTTTTTGAAGATGAGGATGACCGTGGCTTGTGACCATAGGTTAGGCAAGGAGCTGGTCCTGAAAGATTTTTCAAAGATTATGCTTAGAGATTCTGCTATGGCAGTGGATAGCTTTTTTAAAAAGTAGGCACATATTCCGTCTGATCCAATAGATAGAGATGGTTTTAGATTGCATTCAACATTGTCTTCTGTAAAATCAATATGTATTAAATCATTGTAGTTTTCTGTGGTTCAGCTAGGAAATACTGGGCATGATCCATTGCTGTTTACAAATACTGAGCCAAAGGATGTGTAAAGATGTTGGCTTTAATAGTGTCATCGTTGCAGTCTTTACCATTGGACCTTGAGTCTTTTAGTTTGTTGTTTACAAAATTGTAAAAAGCATGGTTGGAATTGGTGCGTAGAAGGTTTTCTTCTTGTTTAATTTGATAATTGGTGCATTCAGTCTTTATCTAGTGGCATAAATTTTTGTATCGACTTTTGAAGTTGGCAACATGACCAGATTTGTTTTTCCGCCAGAGTGATCTCTTTTTGGATTGAAGTTTCCTTATTGTTATGGGTAATCTGTTTTTTTTTTTGGGGGGGAGTTGTTATTGGTACATATAGTTTGATGACTCTTTTGACTTCAAGGAAAAATACGTTGTAACGGTCTTCAACAGTATTGCATCCAGTGAATAGAGATTGCCAATCAAGGGATGAGAGATCGTTGTCTATAAGATCATAGTTGCCTTTTTTGAAGTTATAATTGGGGGTTACGTCATTATGATGATTTTTGTGTGGGCATATGTTGAGAAAAATGTCAATCATATTGTGGTCAATCATATTGTGGTATGAAGCACAATGGAAGTAGTGGCATTAGAATGGAAGTAGTGGCATTAGGGCTAAAGTTGAGGCCTGGGCCTCATCTTCAGACCCACTCTCAATACTGTGGCCCAGTGCCAGTCTTCAGGGCATGTAGTCCTTAATGGAGCTGCAATTACAAGGAGGGAAGTATGGGTCTGTCTTAAACCCAATACTCTTCAATATCTTCATCAATGACTTAGATGAGGGGATATATTAGGAAATCAACAAATTTGCAGATGACACCAAGCTAGCAGAAATAGCCAATAGTCCAGAAGAAAGGCTCAAGATACAGAAGGAACTTGACAGACTTGAACACTAGGCCCTATCTAACAAAATGAAATTCAATATAGAGAAAATAATGTTTTACATTTAGGGAATGTAAAACATTATTTAGGGAAGAAAAACCAAATGCACGAGTTTAAAATAGGTGGTACCTGACTTGGTGTAGTAACTGTAACTGTAAGAGAGTCCTAGTGGAAACCATTTATATATGTGCCAACAGTATGCTGCAGCTATCAAAAAAGCCAACATAGTCCTAGGTTACATTAATAGAGAGATAGAATTAAGATCACATGAAGTGTTAATACCACTTTATAATGTCTTGGTAAGACCACACTTAGAATATTGAATCACCACGATATAAAAAAGATATTGAGACTCTAGAGAAAAGAGCGACAAAGAGGATTAGAGGACTGAAGGCTAAAACATATGAAGAATGGTTGCAGTAATTGAATATATCTAGCCAGTGAAGAGGAGGATTAGGGGTGACATGACAGCAGTGTTCCAATATCTAAGGAGCTGCCACAAAGAAGAGGGTGGCAATCTATTCTCCAAAGCACCTAAAGACAGGACAAGAAGCAATGGATGGAAACTAATCAAGGAGGAAACCAACCTAGAACTAAGGAGAAATTAGAACAATTAGAACAATTAATCAGTGGAATGACTTGCCTCCAGAAGTTGTGAGTGCTCCAACACTGTAGGTTTTAAAGAAGAGATTGAACAACCATTTTTCTGAAGTGGTATAGGGTTAGGCCTGAGCAGGGGGTTGGATGAGAAGACCTCCAAGGTCCCTTCCAGCTCTATTATTGTGTTATTCTATTATTCTAACTGAAAAATGTAAATTGATAATGGTGGTTCTGAAAGAATTCATCATGATGACCTATGAAAACTGCATTAAACTAAGCCATTCAATGGAATAACTCTATAATGTGAATAAAATTTTGTTATGTTGCTTAATTATTTTAAAATGAATCTTTTATTTTCTTCATTTATTATTTTTATCATGGCTGTATTACTATTCTAAGCAGAGATGTTTATGATTTTGATTTAGGTTGTTTATGACCAAAACTCTCTCAATTGTGACAGTAGAGAAATTTAAGAAATAAATAATAATAATATTTCTACTTAATTAATGTACCTTTTCTTTTGTACTTGAAATCCGGACAAGATATGCATCCTTGTAGAAGGAACATCGTTTTTTTGCCCATTCATAGTTCCCCTTTTTTTCCTTTTCAAAATAATAGCAATGTCCATCATAATACCACCATGGTGCATTTTGGGGACATTTTAGATTTTTGAGGCCTGAAAATAACAAAGACTGAATTTTTAAAATGTTTTAAAAAATTATACTAACTTATATGTTCAGTGAGAGCAATGCCTTTATCTGTGAAGATTAACAATGTACCATTTTAATCCTGATTAAGATTTTAACATTTTAACGTATATTCAAATTATATTTAATATTGTAGAAAGTTAGCACCAACCCCATTCTTAGAAGAATGAAATATTCTAGGAAATATTAAAAAGGCAGAATATTTCCAATAAAAGAGAAACAAAAATCTTAAAGGAAACAGAACTCAGCCTCAGCTCCCTACCCCCAGCAGATATTTTGGTACCAGTTTATCTACAAGACAAGAGACTGGGCCAGACTATCTACCAAACAAAAGACCTTCACGCTTCAGGACATAATAGGAATATCTATCAACAGAGCTCACCACAAGCCTCTTCATTGTATAATTAAACCAAGCCTGGGGCACAGACAGCCTACAAAGTTAGCTAAGACCCTCCGGCCCCTGGGAGTCTCACAACCAATAGAATACATGGCCTTTGCCATAGGAACAGGAAGCTCAAGTTCAAAGCCCAGGGTATAAATAACACTCACTCTCCACTCCATGTGTTCAGCCACCCAGAATCACATGTGCTTGGTGGTTCTGCTTCACCATTAAACCAAGCAGCCCCCATGTTTCCAGTGTCTTTCTCCCCACTTGGAATTGAACCCAGATGGACATTTCTTCCAACAGTATTAAAAGCTGACATTTGATTTAACGGAATGAAATTCAGAGACAGGTAAATTTTGCTGATTGAAAAAAATTACAAGCAAATCTGTATACTGTACAGAAAAAGAATCTTGCAGTTAACTGGAACTTCTTTCTCCCTCCTTCCTCCTTCCTTCCCCCTTCCTCCTAAAATTATATATTTATAAACTTGGAAAGAATGGCTATTTCTGAAAAATTAAAAGGGAGGAACTAGTTGTGAACCTGACCTGTTTGGCATTCTTTGTCATTTGCAAAAGTAAATGCATCCATTCTTAGCAAAAGGAAGTGTTTGCTTAACTAAACATCAATACCAGCAAATTCTGTTTGTTTGTTTTTTAATAATTTTTTTAATTTTTATATTTTAAAAAACATCTCTTTTGGCAAACAGTGTGGTTCTAGGTTTTTACATTTCAATACAAACATGACCATAGTTACATATTCATCTTTCTTATTAAATTTCATATCACATTATTATTTATTTTATTTTCCTTTGAATAGTCTCAAATATTAAATTCATTACACTTATTTTATCCAATTCCAGTTCCTATCTTAACTTATTTAATTATTCTTAAAATATTCTCCTATCTTATTTTGCAATATTATCTAAGATTCTTATTTCATTTCTATATTCATAACACATGTTGCTTTTATCTGCCACATTTGCAATTTTATCACATACTGTTATTCAATAAATTTCATCCTTATTCTAATAATTCAAAAAGTTGTCCCCTTTAGTTGTCAATTCGAGCTTGCCACCTATTTACCCTATATATTCTTTCAATTTATTCCCTTTAATTCATTATAAAAATTTACCACAGTATACTCATTTTTTAATTACCACGTTCTACATTACTAACAATATTCTCCTAACTACTACATATCACATATGCGTATATATTTTAAGTCAGATTCCGCATGGTATTCTTTTTCTCAATTACCTTAAATTTACATCTATATATTCCAAAAATATTAATCTATTCAATTAATTGATATTAATCTTTCCATTACCATTCTCATAATTCATTTTAACTTTATTCATTGTTTTATTAAATATCAATTAATTTTCTTATAATAAATTCCCATTTCCATATCTATTTCAATAAAATCTGTATCCTGTTTAACAATAATCCTTAAAGAAAATTTAAAAAAAAATCAGTTCCAATCTTATATATTTATTAAATCCATATTCTTATATAACACAACAAATCACCTTGCAGAATCTCCCTCCCTATTCTTCTTCTACACATTGTCTCTCATCCTCCTGACTATATAATTTCTTTTCATTCTTGTTTGCTTTCTGTCTCCCTTCATTTTCTGGTCCTTTCTCTTAATTCCCCCTTTTCCCTTTATTATTTCCCCCCATTTCTTATGCCACTTATTTATTTTGTCCCCCTCCTTTTCTCGATATTTCCCCTGTAATTCCCTCTTCTGCGGTTTCCTTTTTCTTTGTTTAGCTTTCCAGACAATTCCCCCTTTAATTATCACATCAAACCTCAAATTTTTACTTTTAATTCTTTTCCCCCAGTTTTAATGTTCATTGTTCTATTTGTTCTTTAAAGCTGGTTTCCTCTTTATTTAACTCCTCCCCCTCTGGTTCTCTTTGTTCTTCAATCTGAATCGCCATTTCTAATTTTTGTAGTATAATACTGTACATTTCTATGCTTTCTTTCACCATTTCCTTCATATCTTGTAGTTCCAGTTCCAGTTCCACATATAATTCTCCCATTTTGTAAGCTTCTTTCCCCCCCTTCTTTGATAGTTATATCCAATCCAAATGTCCAGTAGTTTATTTCAACCAGCGTCTTTTATCTTTGATTTCAACAATCAATGTCCATAAGTCTTTGTTTCCAGGTTCCTTCTGTTAATTTCTTTTCCAACTTTTTCCCAAATAATCCAAGGCAATTTCTTCACATATCTTTTTCCCTTGTAGTATTCTAGTATTTCACTTTTCAGGGTTTTTATTTTATTATAGTGGAGTTCCTCTTATTTCCTTTTAAATTCCAATTTTAGAAAGACCAAGCACTTTTCAAAGAATCACTGAAATTTTTCCTGTACCATTAGGTGGCGCTCTCGGTTTTGTTTCCATGTTCTACACTTTCTTTTCGCTATTCCCTTTTTAAACTTTTATTAATTTTGCTAATTCCAGTTATTAGCTATTATTTCTTTTTAACACGTTCAATTCCAACATTTACTTATACCTATTTAGTGCCAAAGTCCAATTAGTTAAATCACCAATTCCAATTTTGTAGATTCTTTTTTGTAAAAGTTTTCCCTTTAAGCTATTTCCTTTCCTTTTCAGTTTTAAAGATTAAAGTAAGTCTTTGTTTTATTTTTCTGTATTTTTCTCACATTAACAATCGCAGCCAAATTAAAAATAGTTCTGAGCCCTTTTCAGAATCTTCTTCTTCAGGGTTATAATAAAAGAATTATTCTCACCCAGTTCCACACTGTCACTGTCTCCACTCCTGCACTCTTCTTCAGTTGAAGCTGTCTCCAGCTGCATGACAGCCATTTTAGCTGTCCTTCTTCACAACTTGGCTTGAAGAGCAAAAGCCTCGGAGGTCTACAGAGGAGTTGCATTCTCCCCTGAAACCTCACCAGGCACCTCTTCCTTGCCTCACCACTCCTCCAGAGTGGTTTTGGCTTCTTTTGGAGCCCATGAACATGCAGAAGCCAGTGCAGGGAGCGGAAAACTCCACTGTCCTGTTGCTGGAGTCGCCGCGATGTCACTTCCTCCCAATACCAGCAAATTCTGATAGGTTTACTAAAATCAACTTGCATATTTTGTTTAACTTGTTTCATTGAAGCTATTTCTAGGGATGGTGCTCAGAAGCAGGCATAAAAATTTTCCAGAAAGAGAAGTTAATTTGCCACACAACTTTATTCTTTAATCTCTGTGCAAATAGAGTTAGTTAGATGAACAGGCCACTCAGAGGAATATTAAATGATTAACAGAAGCTGAATAGTGGACATAAGTCATAGTGTTTTCATTTTTATTTGTGGATATATTTATGACTGAGTAATTGTTCCTGAATAGGGTTGTAACAGTAGGCAAAAGGAGAATCCACACAATGCATGCAAATTGAAATAGACTTTAAAAGAATTTAATACTAAACTAAATATCCAAAATTGTTCTCTTCATTTTCCTAAGTATTCTTTTATAAAATAATTCTTAAATAACCTTAAGACTTTGAAATAATGCATCTATGCAAACTACAAGCTGCAATATTTCCTAGGATCTTAACTGTTCATCATACTCAATTATAGCTGTTACAGATATGACTATCTAAAATTCACAGAAAAATTCCTTTCAATTGTACAGATAGAAAAGTAGACTTCTTTAATGTAACTTTTTACTTTACATTACTATGTACATCTGATGAATATTCTTTTTTCCAGTGTTCTTGTAATAAAATTCATTCTATTGGTATGATAGTTTTTCTTACCTTAAAGCCATACATATCTAGGTTTCCAATCATGACCACAGTGTAATGCCAAAATCAGAAAATTCTTAAGATTCAAAGAAAAAAGCTCTATGGAAGGTAGCCACAACATTTTGGGAAAAGGCATAGCTATTTAAAAAGTTACAGGTAGGATATATGTTTGCTCCTCGTGCTCTTTTTGCCTTTCAAATCTGCAACCTCATATAATCCTATTATTCTTTGATATATTTTAAGCTTGTTCTCACAGTGGCATTTTTGCTCTAACTGAGACTGAGTTGCAATTTAGTTCCATGGCTTTTTGTCTGCTTGCTAATTCCATGCAAAAACTTTGCTTTGGAAAGCCAACCCTGTATGTGAATGAGTTTGTGTCTAATAATTATATTCTGATTTCTTTTGAAATGTGCACCGTCTATATTTTACATAGATTACAGTCATAGATATTATAAAGGCTCAATTAATCTACTCATCAGCCACATTGTTTCAGCAAAACATACTCATGTTCCTTTAAAACATGGGTATCAAACTCAAGGTCCGCGGGCTGAATCTGGCTTGCAGGGTGCTTAGATCTGGCCCACATGACTGGCCTGGAAATAGCAAAGGACCAGTCCACAGTGCCTCTGCTAGAGAACATGGGGTATGGGGGCCGTGTGCACCCCACCACACCTCATTTTGGCTGTCAGAGTGTTGCAGAAGGCTGTCTAGACTGAAAACAGAATATAGGGAAGTTGTGCATGGCCACCCCATGCCCCATTTTGCCTGACAGAGAGCTATCAAAATTAAAAACAAAACAAAAAGAGAAATGTTTCCCCTTTTGCATTTGAGCATGCAAGATGGGGCAGGAAAGGAGAAAGGGAAAGAGGAAAGAAAAAGAAGAAAAGATGGAAAAAGAGCAAGGAAGGAAAAATAAGGAAAGAGGGAAAGGAAGAAAAATAGAATGAAGAGGGAAGGAAAAAGAAGAAAAGGAAGGAAGGATTATAAGAGTGGAGAAGGTCTCAGGGAAACCCTGTCTTAGCAC
Organism: Notechis scutatus; assembly: GCF_049901735.1. Classification (NCBI taxonomy): domain Eukaryota; kingdom Metazoa; phylum Chordata; class Lepidosauria; order Squamata; family Elapidae; genus Notechis; species Notechis scutatus. The sequence goes on along the minus strand of NC_142010.1, from coordinate 87,532,902 downwards.
TTGTCTACTACAGATGCCCCCCAACACGAGTCCCATGTCACACCCACCATGGCCACACCCACCATGGTCGCCACAGCCATGCCCTCCGCTCCCCCCGGCCCTCCTACGTCAAATACAACCCTGATGCGGCCCTCAATGAAATCAAGATTGACACCCCTGCTTTAAAACATGGGGAGTGGGGTAATAGGGCACACCTAACATAGAAAACAGCAGACATGTATAACTATTTAAGATATTATCTTGGATTCTGTAATGGATTGTAAACTTTGATACATAAAACTCAACAAAAATCAGCTTTATGATGTTCATTTATAGAAAAAATAGACTGTTTACTTTCTGTGATTTTACAAAGGTTTAAAGTTACCAACATATTGTTTTCTTCTTTACAAGCAAATGCTTTACGGTATATGCCATTTGAATCTATACTATATTCAGAAAAGAATAAGAAATAATTTAAATAAAGAACATCATATTACTACTGTACCTAATTCACAGAGTTCACCTTTGAATTGACCATGGCAGTACAATCTTTCTGGGCAATTTCCAGTTATTGAATTACATCTGAATCCTCCATAGCATTTCTTACAAGGTAAGCTACAGTTATTGCCATAGTAACCAAGGGAACATTCTAAGAAAAGAATTACAAATCATATTATGTCAACATAATAATACTTAAAAAACATTCAACAATTCTCCAAAGAGAGTTAGGTATGAAAGAACCAATATGTGATAAGGTTCTATAAGGATTAATCTTATTCATATACTATCATTATGTAAAAGGAATCACCCTAGGATCATTGAAAGTGGCCACGTTGTTGGATTTAATTTCTATTCATTGCAGAAATCTAAATCAAAGCATCCCCCCAGTAACTACCCAGCTATCAGTCTCTATATCAGTGATTCCCAAACTTTTTCAGTCCACTGCTCTGTTTAGCAAATATTGAAACTTATGACAATGCTTATGGTAGAAAGTTGCAAGTTGCAGTCACCATGATGCTATGCTTAGTAACCATGGGTGATTCATTTAACAATCACAGCAGAACTGATGTCATAAATCCGGCATGGTCGCATGATTTTTTGCTTAGCAATGGAGTTCAAAGTCCCAATTAGTTGTTAACCGAGTACTATTTGTACTATTATCAAGCTAGATACTTGCAGTCTACATCTTTCCAGTCAATATTTTGTCTACATGAATAATTTTTACACTGGTTTGTTACATATTATTCTGTAATTTACAGCTGCTTCTTTTCTTATCCTGCCACAATCATTTTGAGTTTTGATGTTATATCCTTAGTTATCATTCTCTTGTATAATCTGCAAGTTTAATAAATATACACTTTTGATCTAAATCATGAATGCTGAAGAATACTAGACCTAGGTCTCTGCCTTATATCATTCTACGTGACACTTTTCCTTAGCTTGATGAAGAACTGTTGATGGTTACTCACTGAGTATGGCTGCAAATCAGATCCACCTAATAATATGCCATCTGGATGATAAACTAGACTCTGACCAGAATGTTATACCATACTTTGTCAAATGCTGTGCTGAATTCAAGTCATATTATATACACAGCCTTTGCACAATCTGTAAATGAAATTACCTCCCAAACCTGAAGGGTAGTGCAGTAAGACTTGATCCTTTCATATCTACATTTTCTAGTGATCAATGCATTCAATCATATCAGACTAACAGTTCTATAGTTTCCAGATCCTTGTTTTCCTTTTTTTTAAAGAAAGGAACAAATCCTTTTCACCTATTGTTCAGAGTTTCTTACAAAAAATACATAAGGGTCCAGACAGATCATTGTCATGTTCCTTCAGAAAACTAGGACACAATTTCCCTAGCTTTGAATAACTAAATTTATTCAAGATACTTAAGTATCACCTGACAATAAATCTCAAATTAAAATCTTCCTTTTCATCCATTGTACCCAGATAACACACATTTATTGCCTAGAAAAGGCTGAGCCTACTGACAGCTTTACAATAGTTCAAAAGTAGCTTTAAACATTTGATATGACTACACATAAGAGGAATTTCTACATAAACAAAAATAAACAAGTGCACATTTGATGAATTGAAAACATGAGGGGAGGAGGATACTTGTAATTTATTTTTATGTGGAATGAGAGTAAAAGGATTCTTATTGCCCCAGCAATGAGTTAATGTTTTTGTATTTTTCTACTGGTCAGCTGAAGAATAAGCACAGGATTGTCCCCTATGTGATCTCATCTAGAGGCTGACATAAACAAGAACAATACCATGTTGGCTTCAAATATCTCTGGGATTAAGAAATAGAAATAGTTTGTTATAGAAGTACCTTTGTTATCATTTTAGAACCTTTGCTGAACAGCTGCTATGTGTTTTTTCTCTTCCTTAACTTTTATTGTGAATGTAGGTATATATATGTGTGTTTTTTTAACCTTTTTTTAACCAATCTGTTCACCAATCTTGACTCATCCTGAATTTCAGCTCTTCCAATGCTCCCTATATATAGTAATTCCAGGCTTTGAACACACTTTCTTGATGACCTGCTTATCCTTTTACCTCATCTATGTAAGGAGAAATACAGTTCACCAAATACAAGCTCGGCGGATATGACCTCGTTGATGACCCTCACTCTGTCAAGGACCTCAGAGTACTCATATGCAATGATCTAAGCGCTAGAGCTCACTGTAACAGCATTGCCAAAAAGGCATTAAGAGTTGTAAATCTAATCTTACAAAGCTTCTCCTCTGGAAATATTGAATTGCTAACTAAGGCATTCAAAACCTTTGCTAGACCAATACTCGCATACAGCTCATCTGTCTGGAATCCGCACTGTATATCAGACATTAATACAATTGAGCGAGTCCAGAAATATTTCACAAGAAGAATACTACACCCCTCTGCTCGCAACAGAATACCCTATACCACCAGATTTGAAATTTTGGGCTTGGACAATCTTGAACTACGCCGTCTATGGTTGGACTTAAGCGTAGTACACAAAATTATCTGCTACAATAACCTGCCAGTCAATGACTACTTCAGCTTCAACCGCAACAATACAAGAGCACACAACAGATACAAACTCAATGTTAATCGCTCCAGAAAGTACGACTTCAGCAACAGAGTGGCCAATGCCTGAAATGCACTACCTGACTCTGTTGTTATATCCTCAAACCCCCACTTCTTTAACCTCAAACTATCCACTATTGATCTCACCCCATTCCTAAGAGGTCTGTAAGGGGCGTGCATAAGTGCACCATTGTGCCTCCCGTCCTTGTACTATTGTCCCGATTATTTGTACCTATTTCCTGTATTCTTACTCATGTTTATACTTATACCTATTATCTTGTAAGCAACTGACAAATAAAATAAAATAAATAAAAAATAAATAAATTCCCCCCAATTCTCTGCAGCATTATAGCAAAAAGCCCTAGCCTGACAGCTAAAATGACCAGTCCAGAAATTTTCTTTGTTTCCATAGAGAAATGGCTTGCCATTACCTCTCCCACCCCACCCCAATTTCCTAGTTTAAGCTTCAATGCTTAGATTTTCTGGTGATCTTCCTTCCAGGTATTAATAAGATCCAAGCCTACTTAATTATATGATTATTAGCCAACTTGGCTTGGTGCTGCCATCTGCTGAGAATGAAGAGCTTACCTCTTAAATAACAAATGTTATCAAATTATAAAAGAATAATCTAGAGAATAATCTAAATTAAACTTTAGAATTTGACTTTATAAAAAATAAAATAAATAAGAATGGAGCAGCCATTCTAAATTAGCTCCCATTTTTCTTGCATATCAAAAGAAAATAAAGGATTCTTTAAGATTCACATTTGCAAATACTTTTAGAATGGTAATAAATTTATATGCATATTTCTGTTTTTGATTTCAGACAAATAAACATACCTCGTTTTTTATATGTAAATACATTTTCATCAGATGCAGTAATTTCATCTATACCTCTTGTTCTTCTAAAGAAACGACTATCTTGCACTATCCCTGTGCAGCTGGAATCACTTAAGCAGTCTACTACAGCAATGGAAAGAGTTGTATAAATCTTTGGGTCTAATGGTCCTGACAGAAAATTATCAGTGTAGAGATCAAAAAGATCTACCCCTAATGGGAAAAAGAAAAAAATGTTTGAGTGGTTTTTCAAATGTCTTGCATTTATTAGATTATTTTTCTCATAAATTTTTTGTTTGCTCTTAAATTTTTTGTCTATGTATAATTTTAAATAGAAAAACCTACATTAGGAATACAAATCATGTTTTCAAAGCATTTTTAGATAATTAATTTGTAACCATACATTTGTTGTAATTTAAATTTAAACATTTTATATAAGTTGCTTAGTAATACGTTTCATTAATTTATATCCTATTCCTATATTGCTGTTTTACTGCAACAGTCCTAGGTTGCTTTCTAAATTAATATAGCCAAAAGAGACAGAAAAACTCTAAGAGACATTAAATTCTTAAAAATATATATATATTAATTCCTTATGAGCTGTAATAAGGATGAACTATTTCAACAAATAGTTTGCTCTAAAACACAGGGTTTATTTAAATAAATACATAAATAATTGTTTAACAAATTCTCAGGGGTACCTGCTAAAGGTATCCTGTCAATGCTCTAGAAATGAAGGTAAAAAGTACATAGATAGTTTTGTTTAAGTTCTGCAGGCTTTTTACACCATGGTTAGCATTTTGAATTGCATGACTTTTTCTATTTTTTTAAATGAGAAGAAACCATCTTTCTTAGATGAGATATTTTTACCAATAATATAGCCACCAAAACATCAGAAAAATTGGGAAAGACTTGAAAATATATTTGGTACCTTCCATACCTCTTATATCTGTCACCATTTGAGAAATGAAATATAATTCAGTATGGGTAAAGAACCCTATCCAGTGAGGGATTAAAACCTCATGTCTGATAGCAGAAATAGTAAAACACTCACAAAATTGAAACTAAAAGAAATAATACAAATGTATCGGTTATTGCTTTGGACAAAGCTTTAATTCTATAATATTATTATATTTTTGACAAGAAAAAAGTCCAAAAACATGCATCAGTGATATTGTGCACACACACACACACACACACACACACACACACACACACACACACACACACACACACACACACACACACACACATACTGCTTTACGAACACAAGGAAGGATGCACAAATATTATTGTACCACATCATGCATAAAGAACATAACTGGAAAGGAGAAAGAAAGATACAGTAATCTATTTATAACTAAAATCATGCATAATATAGATGAAAAATTATAACCTGAATGTATCTTTGTCATATTCAGAGCTCCAATACTCTACTTACTTTCCTTTCTCTTACAAATCCACCTATGGTCTTCAGAACAATTTATCTTTAGGGCTGTGTTATTATCAGGATAAAAACCTACACATCTTCCGGCAGGATTCCCTTCCAATTTTAACCTGGATGAAAAAGAAAAACCAATGAAATATTTCATTGTGTATTTTTATTTTGGATTATTGGTTTCTGAGGAACATAAAGATAACAAGATAATAAATTTAAAAAAGAAATATCAACAAGAGAATTTAAAAAATGGAAACCACCAGAATACAGCAAATAAAAACATTAGTGTAAAGCTCTAATATTATAAAACCAACCCTCATGTAAATTTTGTAAATCTTTGGCTCCAAAATAGATGTGTTTGTGCAAATAAAAAATTGAGTCACTGAAAATCAAATTTCTGGCAGTCAGCACAATTAGCTTGCAATACTGCATTCCAATCACTGATCTTTATGATGTACATTTACAATTATGACATGAATGAAACATGCACAGAGATAAATTTATTCTTCAGGTGTTGACTATTTTGAAATTGGAGTTAGGGACTGGCAATAGCATAAACAGTTCCTCTCCACATGAGAAGAAATTTCGAGCTGACATACATGTGTCATTATTTTTCTACAACAACTTCAATATTGGTGAACTTTTGATATATAAGGAACAGAATAAGATGAGATTTATTTATTTATTTATTTATTTTATTTATTTTTTATTTATTTGATTTGCCAATTGTTTACAAGATAATAAGTATAAGTGTATACATAGTTGTGAATACATGAAATGGGTACTTATAAGAAAAATAAAAGAAGAATAAGAGAAACAATAGGACAGGGACGGTAGGCACGTTGGTGCGCTTATGCACGCCCCCTATAGACCTCTTAGGAAAGGGGTGAGGTCAATAGTAGACAGTCTAAGGTTAAAGTTTTTGGGGTTTGGGGAAGAAACTACAGAGTCGGGTAGAGTATTCCAGACATTGACCACTCTATTGCTGAAGTCGTATTTCCTGCAATCAAGTTTGGTGCGGTTAACTTTGAGTTTGTATCTATTGTGTGCTCTTGTGTTGTTTTGGTTGAAGCTGAAGTATTCATTGACAGGTAGGACATTGCAATGTATGATTTTATATACCATGCTTAAATCAGACCGAAGACGGCGTAATTCAAGGTTTTCTAGTTCTAGAATTTCAAGTCTGGTGGCATAAGGTATTCTACAACGAGTAGAGGAGTGGAGAACTCTTCTTGTGAAATATTTCTGGACTTTCTCAATTGTGCTAATATCAGATACGTAATGTGGGTTCCAGACTGATGAATTGTATTCGAGTATTGGTCTAGCAAATGTTTTGTATGCTCTGGTTAGTAGTGTGATATTACCAGAGAAAAAGCTACGTAGGATTAGGTTAACAACTCTTAATGCCTTTTTGGCTATGTAGTTGCAGTGGGCTCTAGCACTTAGATCATTAGAGGTGAGTATTCCAAGGTCCTTTACAGAGCTTGGGTCATCAACAAGATCTTGACTATTCAGCTTGTATTTTATTTTCTGATTTTTTTTGCCAATATGTAAGACAGAGCATTTATTTGTTGAGATTTGAAGTTGCCATTTGTTTGACCATTCTGATACATAGTCAAGATCTTTTTGTAGGGTAGTAGTATTGTCTGTGGTATTGAACAGCTTTACATCATCAGCGAAGAGAACGCAATTGCCCTTAATATGATCACAGAGGTCATTTATGTAGAGTATGAAGAGAGTTGGTCCTGCCTTGGGGGACACCACTATTGACAGGTACTGAATTTGAATTTGAATTTGAAGATGTTTCTATTAGTGTAAACTTTGAGAAAAATTATGAAAAAATGGCTGGTGAGCAAGGGGGGAGTATAAAATTCATCATTTTTCATGAGTGATTAGTTCCAAGATTCCTAAAATCAGAATCCCATTCCAACTAACAGATGTTATATAAAGTTCTGTTGAAACTACAAAAATTGCTTAGCTGGAAATATTCCGTGAAGAGATTTCCCCCTGCACAAATGCAGTGGAAGTCTAGGAAGTAGAAAGCATGGCTTTGTTTTGTAAAAGCCTGGCAAATGAGTTTTTATAATATATGAGGATATGTCCATCAGAGAATGTATTTGCTCCCATGATATACACATACCCAAAATGGTTATTTTAATGTCTTAAGAATCCAAAACAAGTAACACCCCTAAGTAGTACTCTTTGAAAGGCATTCAGAAGAGTTTCAGTCTATGGGGTTATTGATTCGAGTAAAAAGAAATAAAACAGCTGAAGAGTCAGGAGAAGAAAGCAGATTTTTTTTTAAGTCATATAATTCTGTCAGTACTATTTTTCCAGTGATAGAAAATGAACTGAGCTAAAAGTGGAAAGCATGCTTTTCAACATTACAGTAAAATGGAGATTAAAAACATCTTTCCACCAAAAGAAAACTCAGCTGGAATATGCACGCAGAAACATCCAAACAAATGATAGGGAAGAACATGCCATTTCTCCATCAATATTCATGTTTATATCATTAACAGGAGATTTAAAAATTATCCAAGATAGAAATAGGGAAAAAATAGATATAGATATATAGATATAGATTTATATGTTTTCTTATGTTTTCGCGGGTATTTATATGTATGGTATTTAGGTTTCTTCGGGTATTTTCCCACGTCTTAATATTTGTGCTTTTATTATAGTGATGTTTCGGCAGAATCTCATCTGCCATCCTCAGGCTTGGCAGTTCTTTTTAATCATGTGTGTCAGGCTTGGCAGCCGTTTTTTGTTTTAAAAATTAAAAAGAACCCAATACACAAGCCTGAGGATGGCAGATGAGATTCTGCTGAAATGTCACTATAATAAAAGCACAAACACACACACACACACACACACACACATACACATGAAAATGTTAAATCATGTTTTTTTTTTTTTCACAAAAACATATCTCCATCCCAGGCTAAAATTAATATAAACAATTAACTTTACCACCGTAATTCTTTAGCTGCCGATCTTGCATCTGACCAAACCCATGTAGCTGTTTTCTTCCTACTATTTAATCCAATCCACAAAACCTCATCTGAGACTGCAGATGATATCCAATCCTGCCAAAATTTTATAGAAAGAAGACGTTATTCTTGTGTTAGAATAATCTCCAATAGAGAAGAATGAAAATTTGGAATTTCTTATTTTTCCATATTATTGTGATGTTTCCAAAAATGGAAAATACCAAAAGTATAGATTAAGAAATACTGCCTACATTTCTATTTTAAACGAAATATAAAATTGTTAATATATAAAATAAATTAGGTTTGGGAAATATTCAAACAAATCTACATGTGACTTTAATTTAAATCTTACTTTGCAATAACTTTATATGGCAAATGTGAATTCTATATTGTATGAAAAAGAAAGACTAATTAAATAGCCTTTGAAATAGAACTGATTTGATTTAAAACAAATTCATTTAAATAATTCCTTAGAGTCAATTGAAACAGTATCACTTCTAGAAACAATTGTTCCTGTATATGTATGTATTTATATATCTATATCTACATCTACGTATCTCTCTCTCTCTCTGTTTATATCTATGTGTGTATATGTAAAGGAGTTCCTGCAGATTTTATTCCAATAGTCAATGCCAACTTTAGGGGGAGGTTTTCATCTCCATTTCAAGGCCATTGAGCCAGCATTGTCTGAAAACCTTTCTGCGGTCTTGTGGCCAGCATGACGTCACCGAGCACTATTACCTTCCCACCAAAGTCATACCTATTTATCGACTTGCATTTGTATTCTTTTCAACTGCTAGGTTGGCAGGAGCTGGAGTGAGGATGGGAGTTTATCCCATGGCATGCAAATTAATTATTTTGCCACCTATCTTGCAATGGAGCTATTCTGGATGGCTTACAATAATAAAAAAGGAAGAAAATGAAAGTAGTCTAAACAGATGAGAAGGAAAATAATAGAACAATATAAATAATGAAAACGGAACACAACTTTAGTACATCACTATGATAACCAAAAAGATGGACAGGTGGAGAGCAGAGAGCAAAGTGTGGGGGGAGTGGAGTCTGCTACCAATCCAGCATTCATCTCAGTGTGGAACTCCCCCATTTGGTTCCCAGGCCAATGGCAGATCTTCAGGCTCTTGCAGAAAGATAGGAGGGTTGGGGCAGGTAAGATATAAGAGAAGATCTTCCAAAGAGTGGGCACTGTAGCAGAGAAGGCTGTTCTGGAACCCAATAGTTGGATAGGATCTGAAGTAGGCTCTCTCTGTTGGCATGAATAGGATGGGCTTGTCCTAGTGGACATCTATGTAATAAAAATATAAATATTGAAGAAAATACTACAATCAAGTTATAATGTACCCAGGATGAGCAGCATGAGCATGCTACAGATTCCGTCAGCCAAAGAGCATTAGCTTGTGGGGACCAGATGTCAAACTTTTTCTGCAATAGTGTCTGCTCTATGGAACATCCTCCCAATGGAATTCAGAATGACCCCAATCCTGCTAAACCTTTCGTAAGGCTCTAAAAACTTGGCTTCATTCCCAAGTCTGGGATGCTGAACTGTTATAATTGTTAACTGGCCAAAATCTTGCTCTTGTGTGTGCTGACTTGAATGTTTTTATAGTTTTTTAATGATTTGCTGTTTTTATTGTTTTAAAATGTTTTCCTCACAAGGCTTAAGCATTTTCTAGACAAGATCAGGAATATTCTTTCTTGCATTGTACAGTATGTGGAGGCTGCAATGTCACTGTCTTCACATTTAAATGGAACTTTTTTTTTCTAAGATATGTTTAAGTAAATTCTGTTCTTATTGTTATTTTTGTCACTCCTTTATCTTATTGTTCTTTTTTTCTATTCCAAATATCTATAGTACACTGTATTTTTCCTATTTTTAAATACATGTTGTTTAATTGATCATATACATCTAATAAATACTTTAATAAATTAAAAACATGCTTATGATAATTCATATCTTACAATTTAGGCCAGGTTTTCCACTTTGTGTTATTTGTAAAATATATTAAAGGTCAGATAAAAATAAATAAATACTATACAGATCATTTTATAATTCAAAAGTTCTTTTTTTTTTATTAGTGATTATAGATATTTATCTCCAACACAAGAGGGCAGCATATACCATGCAGGAAAAAAATAAGATGCTTTTTTTCCCCCCTATCTCAACACAGATTGAGGACTTTTTGAATAACATATATATTCTTAAATGAAAATTAAATTTACTGAAATACTCAGAAAGGTGATTTGTATTCATTTTGTGAATTGGATTTACTATCATTCATAATCACCCAATATTTCTCAATTTATTTCTAAGCAAAATAGTTAAATGAAGCTCATAAACCCCAAATGTATCCAAATTACTCCTAGTTAATTTACAGGACCATATACATTTCAAAAATGATTCAATACTATATCAGATAACATGCAACATGTCCCTGCCATTCATTAATGTAGCTGATTTTTTTCAGAAAATTATGAAAAATTAAAAAGACTTTTAAAGTAGCCATATATTTTTTTCCAGGCTTGTTCAGAAGCCTGCAAATTGAAAGCTGTTCTGCTCAAATAGTACTTCACAATCACTTTTAAAGAATGCAAACACTTGTTAATTACCTAGCCACTATATAATTATATAGTACAGTAGAAAATCAGAGGAGCAAATGCTTGTGGAGACTGAATCTCCAAATAAAATGCTTTATATTTGAGATAATATGAGATGCCCTTAAGAGAGCTTAAATCTCAAAACACTATAGGTCAATCAGTCATTCCTATTTTTTTTAGTTACTGAATTTATTCTTTTTTAGAAGGTACATGGCTGCTATTTAATTTGTCCTATATGATGATAATCATTGACACCCAAACTTATTATAAAGTAATTTGCAATAAAATCTAATGAATCACACATATTCACATACATACAAACTTCAAAAAATATATGCCAGCTTTGAACTGATTTCCAATTTTTCACAAAATACATCAATACCATTTCACTTTTCTTGTTGATCCATATCAAGTCTGTACTTCTGAATCTTCTACACCATTTACGAGCAAGTTCCCAATTGGGTGCCTTCTCAGCACTAAAATAATAGCAGTTCTTCTCCCAATATTTCCAGCCAGAAAACTGAGGGCACCATACACTGTTTAAAGCTACCACAAATGAAAGTAAAGAATTAATTTTAAAATATATGTGCTGAAGATAATAGCATAATCATTTTGCATCCCTTTTAAGCTTAAATATTTTGGGAGTTCTTGGTGTTCTCTGACCTTGGTGGTTTTCTTGCAGACATTTCATTACCACACTAGGTAATATCATCTGCAATCACCAAACTTGGATAGCTCCAAGGGTCACACAGATTAACCCTGAAAATATTCTCTTCTATTAAATAGTTTCCAAAGTTTATTATGTAGATATTTCTTTAACAATAGCTTTCAGAATACCTTGAAAGATAATATACAAATTTATTGCAAGCAGGCAACATGAAACATTCCACCAAAAACACCTCCTAAAATTGGTTCATCCCAATAATGGAATGCTTTAAAAATTCTACAATTTCTTCCCAAATTTATTTTGTTTAATTGTATATTCAATTGCATATTGAAATATCATCTGCAACTTCTTATAAAAAGTATCTATATTTTGTTCAAGCTACACTGAACAACCACTGTATTTTCTAGTCAGTGCCTTTATACTAAGATTAAAACATAAATGTAAAAATTTATGATGCCATAGTAGAGTAACAATCTTTTCAAAAAGTAGTCTTTGTGTCTTTTTTAAATTTCTCATCATAAAGTTGTCATGAACTTCTTGCAAATTTTTGCAAATTATATTTTGAATAGACTATGAAAAGGTTTTAAAAGCAATAGGTACTTTCTTAATTGTAGAAAAGGTATGAGAAAAAATACTTTAGCTTCCAAGACTTGAGTTTGAGCATTTTGGAGAAAGATAACTATCTCTTTTACTTAAGTGCAAAACCTTCAGTTTCTTGTCTCCTGTGTATATGGAGGAACTTCATCTTTTTTCTGTGTATAAAAGCAGAACTACGGAAATTTCTGCATTTGAAATAATGAGGAAGAATGCAAGGCTACCACAGCTGTAAAAATACCCTTTAAAAATACATTATTTTAAAAATTCCTCTCACATATGTAACTTTAAAACAGGGGTCTCCAACCTTAGCAACTTTAGCAGCTTTGCTGGCTGAGGAATTCTGGGAGTTGAAGTCCACAAGTCTTAAAGTTGCTAAGGTTGGAGACCCCTGCTTTAGAAGGTTTCACCCTTCTCATGTTTGATGAACTCATGTTTAAAAGCCATACTAAAAGAGTCATGGTATAAGAAAAGGCAGAAGAAAAAAGCTGAGACCTTGATATAGAAGAAAGTAAATAGTTAGTGTATGTGTATGTGTTTGCATGGAGAAAAAAAATCTGGGACTTTGACCAAAAAGAAAGTTTAATTGTGTGTGTGTGTGTGTGTGTGTGTGTACATATACAGACATGCACATACACACATATACACAATAGAGAAAAGCGGGTGGGAGGGAGGGAGGGAGGGAGGGAAGACATTTGAGATATGTGAAGTAGATCATTATTAGAAAAAAAGAATAAGAAAGAAAAACCTACAGAAACACTGATTACCACTGAAAACAATATAAAAAAAGAGCAGAACAACAACAAAAACCAGAACAAAGGATAAGGATAAAGAACCAAAGCTGGAGGACCACATAGAAAAAGATGTCAAATCACTGTTTAATATCTGGCAAAATATGAAGAACAATTACAGGAACTGGGCTTGGCTAGTCTAGTGAAGAGAAGGACCAGGGGAGACATGATAGCAGTCTTCCAATATTTGAGGGGCTGCCAGAGAGAGGAAGGGGTCAGGCCAGACTAGGAATAATGGATAGAAACTAAACAAGGAGAGATTTAACCTGGAAATAAGGAGAAACTTTCTGACAGTGAGAACAATCAACCAATGGAACAGCTTGCCCTTGGAAGTTGTGGGAGCATCATCATTGACATTAGAGTGATCAATGGACAGTGTGTACACAACCTATATTCCTTCCTGCTCATGAAGGCCATGCTATCCCACCTGGCCAAAGGGACAGTCTTCACCAAATTAGCTCTCAGAGAAGCATAATATCAAGTTCGCATCAGAGAGGGAGACGAATGGAAAACAGAGTTCAACTGCCCCCTAGGGAGCTTTCAATTCAAAGTCATGCCTTTCAGACTACAGGGTGCCCTGCTACACCACTACAGGCAGTGTTCATGCAATTAATTTATGAGGTACTACACAAACATCTCTATAAGGGGGTCCTTGTCTACTTGGAAGACATCCTCATCTACACTGAGATGATGGACGACCATGTACGCCTTTTGCGCCAAGTACTGGAAAAACTTCTAGCAGCAAATCTGTACGTCAAGCTGTCGAAATGCAAATTTCACTGCACACAGTTGGACTACCTGCGATACCGAGTCTCAAATAAAGGCATAGAGATGGACCCAGCCAAAGTACAAGCTGTCCTCGGTTGGCAAGCCCCTCGCACCCACAGACAGCTACAAAGCTTTCTGAGGTTTGCAAACTTCTACCAGCAATTCATCCCCTCCTGCGCGAGGATTGCCAAACCCATGACGGACCTTCTAAAGACAGGGAACACAGAAACTGAGAAGTTATTAGTCAATACAGATGGTTGTAGCAAACAGCACATGGACCTAATTTTTAAATAAATTTAAAATCAAGCTATCCAACTAACAACAAATGTAACTTGGGACACTATCCATTTCTAATAATTGTGAATAAGGAAAAGAGCTTACTAAGAAAGTAAATGACACAAGAACCAACATTTTAGGATTGCTTAATTATTTACATCACATACTTGTTTACTGAAAATACCCTTTATTTTCAATACCCTTTATTGTTGTACAATGGATCGCCCAACTATCCACAGCAAATTTTGGTGAAGGAGCATAAAGGGATTGGGCATGAAGAGAGGAGAACTGTTGCATTAGCACCAGCAGTATCCATTCCAAAAACAGATGGGCATAGTTTGATTCAATACATAGTTATACCATCTATACTTTATATACAGATAGGGCTCAGGTTCCAACATCAAATGGGACTTGTATTGCTCCTGCTAAGTGTTGTGATCTTAAAGCCCGGTATCATGTGACTACATTTCTTACTGACAGCAGTCGCAATTTCTTCAGTAATCCCAATGCATGTGGGTTGTTAAGTGGGAAACAGTGGGATTCCCAGGTAGAGTGTGAGGATGCTATAGAGAGGTGGGGGAGGCTCTAGGTGGTCTGGCACAGTCTGCATACAAATTGGAGAGAGTGCAGGATATGAGTTGGCATGAATACGGGAAGGCTGAAGGAGGAGGACACAGGTCAGTGCAAATGCAAAGGAGGGAGCAGGACATGGAAGGAATTTGGGGAGTGGACTTGTCACAGCAATTTCCAACCTTGGCTGCCAGGTTCCCCATCGACTTTGTTTGTGGGAAGCTAACAAGAAAGGTCACAAAGAGCAATCATATGACCACAAAACACAATCACATGACCATGAAGTGCCATGAAATTTGTGGATTGGTAAAAAATACTCTCACTGTTACCAGTTCAAAAAGTCACTGAACAATTGATTGGTAAGCAAGGACTACTTCTACTACACTTGTTGCAGGAAGTACTAGTCTGTTTCTGCTATTTAATATTACAGAATGAAAAATAGGTGAAAAATAATGAAAACTTTAATTGTATGGGACCATATGCAACAATGTAGATGCACAAATAAGTGGCTACATTTAAAATCAATTCAGAAACCATAGAGATTGAGGAAGATGACTTTGACGGAAATATGCAAGATTAACTAGGCAAAAAGGTTTGAAATATTATTTAAGTCAGGATAACTTTCCAAGACAATGTTTGCAAGAAGCTCAGGCAGATGTTTCTTTAATTCACTAGATTATAAGAAGGAGGAAGTATAGCATGATTGTACTGGCTATTATTATTATAGCCAGTTTCAATTTAAAAAAAATGCTTTTAGCCATCTTTTGGAGTTGATTTCATGTGCTGGACTACCTTCTGGGGCTGACAGCAACCCATAATATGGGGATAATAACACTAATCTATTGTTTGGTGACATCAAAATTAATTAATTAAATAATATAATTTTTAATACAAAAAATCCCCTCCTTTTTGCTTCCCATCTACCATGTTTGATCTTTCACTTTTATTAAGGTACCTTGTGCACAAACAGCAGGAGAATCTTGAGATCTACAAGAATAGAAAATATCACAATCTCCTGTATAGGGATTGCATAATTCATCACCATAGCATCTATTGCAAACAGAGGAACAGTTTATTCCAAAGTAACCCAAGGAACAATCTGTGAAAATAACAATTGTAATAAGAGTATGAGTATTCACTACTACTAACTTCCATCAGCAGCATTCAATATCTTTATGATAGGGATAAATGGCTACTAGCCTTGATGGCACTGTGACCATCTGATGGGAGCCTAGTGGGCTTCATTCAGTATTTAAACTGCTGGATTACACTGGCCAGGAGATGATTTAGGAGGGCACTGCTTATGTTCTTCTATTATTTTAAGGATATACTGAGGGACTTTGCCTACCAGCAGTAAAAATAAGTACAGAAGACTTAGAGTAACGTATGGAAACTAATGCATTTTATTATTTTTCTATGAATTAATGCATTTTATTATTTTTCTATGAAGAAATGTGTCCATATTTATTTAGTGTACAAACAATATCAGTGACATATTTTAGTAAGTATACCATCTGTTATATACAATTTCATATACATTTTCTATGCCAATTTTTCTCAATGTTACAATGCCCCTTCCACGTTTTTATATTATTTTCATACTATCCATATGTTTATATACAATACATAATATAAACATTCTAACTGGAAAATTACACAACAAAACTCAGAGGTACAAATACTTAAGAATAACTATTTAGTTCACATATTCCAGAATGTACAAAGTTTAAAAGTCCACACTAACACATGAAGTCAATGAACTTTTCATTATCAACTCAAACAGTTAAGTAGCAACTTCTGTTTATCCTACAGAAATCTGGTCCATAGCAAGCCAATAAAATACTTGCTTTCTCTATCACTCAAATTATTTTCTTTTTATACATTAGAACTCATAAAATTTAAGAACTTTAAAACAGAATAAACAATGCAAATTATCCAAACACATTTTTACTACTATTTACTAAAAGGACACATTTTAGTTTATCTTTTGTATTTATTTCAGCAGAAAATCTCCCTATGCTTTCCTTTAGAATATAAAAAACTCTAACATTACATTTTTAAATATTCAGTCTAACTTCTATTAACCCCAAATGATTTTGGGCTGGTTTTTTTTCTTTTTAATATGAAACATGATTGTAAACAAACCTAGGAAATATCTGGATTACTTAGCATACCTGATTTGACATATGCTACAGACTGTTTTTCTTTGCTTTTTATCAATACTGTTCCTCTGGCAAGTGCATAGGCATTATTCCAGGTTGTTATTCCTGTACACTGCTCTCTAAGCTCCAAGCATGCTATTTTTGCAGAAATCAAATCTGTGTGGACTTGAGACATAGAACCTTTTGGTGATAAAAGCACCTTTCCTTTATGTTCTTGATATCGCTCAGCAACTACAACAGAAAAAGGAATCCATTTATTAATACAAACAGAAAATATTATTCTTTAAGTTTCCACCTTTGCACCAAGTTTAATTCTCAATACAAAAACAGCAATCATAAATGAAATTCTATTTCTATACTGCATGGCAGACAAGTTCAAGCTTGGGGGTGTTATATCATTCTTCTTCAGAACTTTAAAAAATGGAATACTGAGTTTTTCCCAGGAGAATAAATCAGTCAAAAATAAAAGAAGGCAAATAGTCTACTTTTATATAATTATAACTGCATTATCAGTTAAATTAGAACCAATGAAATGATGCATTATTGTATTTTATTTCCTGAATTTAAAGGCTACTAATGTCTTGGAAAAAGTTGGATCTCTAGTATATTTTCAGCTGTGTTTACACAATAAAATTACAGTATATTATGGGATAATCACAGCCTGAAAATTTGAAAGAACACTGAAGACATGAGCTACTAATCACATTAATTTTAAAAATTTAATTATTGTAAATAAAAATCTTCAACTAATTATGCTATTACAGAAAACAATTAAACTAAAAATTTAAAATGACAATATAGCAATAGCACTTAGACTTATATACCGTTTATAGTGCTCTACAGCCCTCTCTAAGCGGTTTACAGAGTCAGCTTATTGCCCACAACAATCTGGTCCTCATTTTACCCACCTCGGAAGGATGGAAGGCTGAATGAAACTTGAGCCTAGTGAGATTCAATCTGCCAAATTGCAGGTAGCTGGCTGCAGCAGAAGTAGCTTGCAGTACTGCACTCTAACCACTGCATCTTCTGAATTTGCAGATAGCCCGAGGTGCACTGCTGTATCGTTATATTTACTAGAATGTGTTCTAAGTTCATCTAAGTATGTATTAAATTCATACATTTAGTAATAACTTTCCAAAAGGTAGAGCAAGTAAGGTTTAATGGATGAGCCAAACATGACTGAAGTATCATCCTAGTCTAGTAATGAAGAAGAAATTGTGAAGGAAGTTGTTCCAACAGAGCTAAAAATATACTGTAATTAAGCAAGTCAAATAAGAACAAAAGTCAGAATGAGGTACATTAATATGATTTTATAGGACTTGAGAAGTATGCTTAATAACAACTAATAGAATTGTCTTCTCAAGTTTCAGAGGTTACCCAGACTGCTATCAAAGGGCATGACGTTACTACCTGTAGGAGAAATGAGCTGAATTTTGGAAGAGTTAATTAAATCAGAGTAAATCTGGCTGATGTACAGAATAAAAGAAATAGTTTAAGAATTAGAGGAATTAGAGAAGATTAATTCTCTAATTAATTAATACTGAAACTGGATATTTCAATTTCTCATCTTTCAAATAAGAATGTAGACTTTTCCCATAAAATATTTATTCTTAGGTTTGGCTTGGATGCATATACCAAGGAATATAATAATAAAATATTTAAATGCTTGGGTGTGAATGTGGAAACCTCATGTGCCAAAATGAAAAATCACGACAAAGTTAAAGTTTCAATTTTTTTGAAGTAATCTGGCCATATTGTAGAGAAGAAAATCCTTCAAGTCTCTGACAAAAGAATATAGTTTAAATGAGGGGTCCATTTCAAATGAATTTTATTTCAACCACAAGGGAAACTAACTATTAATCTTAATCCTAACAGAGATTTAGAAACCAAATAATATTTTCATTAAATTCTGATTGAGAAAAAGGTATACTTTAAAGAATAAATATAATTTTATAAAAACAAGATAAGTTGAGGGTTCATTTGGCATTTGAGACTTATGAGATGGTTATAAAATAGATGCTTAAACATGTTTCATATTCATTGAGAAAGAACACAAAATGCAAAGAATGGTAGTGTAGTATATAGAAATTAATATAAAAACAAGATTGCTGGGAAGAGGGAACTAAGAATTCAACATAATATTTCCTTAAGTAAACGATTTAACTAAATACATTAGGATGGAATTGGGAGAAACATGGCATCATGATAAAATATAGTAAAATATACTATCAAGAGTTTTAAAAGTCAAAATTAATAGGATTTTTCATATTTTTCTTAGAATACAAACCATAATTTAATATTTAAAATATATTGGTAGAGTTCAAATCCTTCCAACTATCTAGGAATTAATATTACAAAAATTAAGAAGTTATTTAATAATAACTTTACTCCAGTGAGGAAGACTTTTTTAAAAAACAAGGGATATTTAAAGACACTAGGTTTAATTGCAACAGTTAAAACAAAATCTTCCATTTTTTTTACTTCAATTTCTTCTAGAATAAGTACCAGATAAAATATTAATGCTAAGGCAAAGATAATGGGAAATTTCTTTTTTTCCATAATAAAAAATTAAAACTTTCCAGAGGGAATACGTATCAACCCAGAAACAGAGTAGATGAGGCATATCTTTCTAAAATTATATCATAAAGCAGCATGTTGGGTCAAGAGCCAGGTTTTGACCACCATTCTAAAAGCTCCCATGGTTGGGAACAATGGTATGTTGGGGATAAAAAGAGATCTGTCCAAAGATCATTCCACTATGTAAAAAAGATGTAGTTGAATTATAAATAGACTGCCATTTGTTGGCTACCATGGCTTCAATTTAAATCCTTTTTGAATAAGATATATGCAAATGAGTCAGCATTTTGTTGTCTAATAGCTTTTGAAAAATCAATAATCAAACTAATTACAGGAACAATCTCAAAATTAATAGACTATTATTCAAATTGGATTTATTGGACCCATCTAGATTTTGAAATACAAATTTAAAAGGGGAGGGGAGAGACAGAATTAGGAAAATGAATAGAGATGAAGTGCCAAAGAACATATAAATCTGGTTTCCACATGATCAGATTTCATGCAAAGTTCCAGTGGAAGTTGGCATGTTGATGTTCAATTAAAATACAAATATTGCATAATTACTTATCAAAAATTGGAAAACCTGCAATTATAAGGGACTTTTTTCATATGTGTCCAGAGTTGAAAAAAAGTTGCACCTTTCTGAAGAAAATATTTGAAGAATTCAGAATGATAATTAAACAAAAAATATTTCTGTAGTCCAGCAATGGCCTTATGCACATGTGGGAGATAACTTTAAATTAATCAAAAGGAAAGTTATTATATTTATATTCCTAGCTGCTAATTGAGCAATTACTCAAAAATAGGAATGTATAAAATATTTATCACTGGGCAGTTGGCATAATTCCTTGCTCTTCTTGAAAATTCACTAACAAAATCCATATATTAAATTTACAGAGCCCATTTTTACTGAAATATTGTATGTTAAAATGAACAATAACAGCTAATTTTGATAAAATGGATGGTTTTTGGAAACTGTTACTAAATTTTTGTAATATACTGTTTTTGGATACTGTCTTGTACTGTTGTTTCTTTCCTGTCTTACAAAAGATTAAAAGTGAATCATAATTTTTCTTAAGAAAATAATAGCAGGGCTTTAAACTAGGAAGCCCCTCTTTTAGGGTAAAGAATAAATAGTTGCTGCATGAATTGGACTGAATGCAAAAGTGAGTAATGTATGAAAGATGTTTGTTTATATAGAAGACTAAAACTAAATTATAAAACATATAATAGTCAAAAAAGGTGCTTCCAGTCCTCCCCTTTGAAGTTTTGCTATCACAGACTAACATGACTTTCCTCCTACAAAATACATCTACGAAAGATGAGTGAACAGACTGAGATGAAAGGGGAGACTGAAAAAAGAAATGGTTGGGTGGATTTGATGAGAAGTAAACAGTAACACGTTTAAACCAAAAGACAATATATAAATCAAAAACGCAGTGAACATGATAGAAGCAAGTATGGTTTGCAAAGGTAGGAAGATAGACAGTTAAATAGTAAATGATGTAGATGTAAAATAAATGTAGCTATATTTTCTTTCCTTTCTCATGCTTTAATTTCTATGGCCTACTATTTCTTACTTCTTCTATATTTTAATTTTGTTTACCTTGGGGGGGGGGGAAACAGCATGAAGTAGGCATATATAGAAGTTTTAGAAGGTTACGGAGAATACTCTATAATACTGTATACTTGATATTTGATTCCATATATAATTCTTAATTAAATGGCTGCTATATCCACTTTGTGTAGCCTACATATTTACTAAATTTTCAATTATTTTGGTGTTCAAAGTTTATTTTACATGCGCCATTACAAACAACTGTTCTTATCTACTGCTCTCATTTCTCACTGCAGAATCTGCACATTCTCATTGTTTTATAATTTAGTCTGCTTTATTTCCTTTATTTCCTCTCCAGTTATACTATTAGTTCATCAGATCAAATTTAACAGAGCTGAAGTTCAAAACAATTCTTTTCCACCAATAATTTAACACCCTAGAGATTAGATAAAAACTTACTTGCAGATCGTTGACAGATCCAGTGGGCTTTCATATCACAATTGACAGCAACCAAGCTGTGTTTGGAAACTTTCACACAAGTATTTGGCTGAACTGGGTTTGATGGTTGAAACCTTTCCAATTAAACAGAAATTAAACAAAAGAGAAACCAAATTGCTCTCTCTTGGAAATTAGTCATACAGAGAATGTAACCAACTTTTTTCTTTAAGGTACCTGTAACACTAGTTCAAAATCCAGCCATTTGGGCAGCCTAATTTATTTTGGCTCTTTCAAAGCCATGTAACTCAGAAACAAAAAAAATGTTCTTGATGAGGAAATCTTTATTATGTGGCTATTTTTATTTTTAATAAATAATTAAAATATTTTGAAATTGCTTACCAATACATACAGATGAGATATTTCTGCATATTTTTAGTTTTCTCTTTCTTGTTTAAGTTATATCAAGACAATAATCAAAAGACTAGAATACATAAAAGATGTTATATTCATATAAAAAATGTTTCAGTTAAATCAAATAAGACTGCTTTTCAGAGTTAATCTTTACCAAGAACTTGTATTTGCCCGTGTGCCTTCTGACCATGAAAAGCTCTGAGTTTCTTCCAAATTATTCAATCCAATCCAAAAGTTGTCCAAAGGTAAATCTAAAATCCAGTTCTACAAAATAAATAAATATTTAATAAATGTATATTTGAAACATCACAACTACTTTTCCTTTACATCATCTCTCTTTTTTATTTATTTGTTTACTTTATTTTATTAAATGTATTGACCACCCTCTCACCACAAAGTAACTCTGGGTGGTTTGCAACATTAATATGAAGCTTGCATATTAATTTGTACTTGCATATAATCTGAATATATTTGAGGTTGCTAACTGGAATACTTCCAGTATTCCAATGAAATAATATTATTGCTCAGAGAATCTAAATTATTTCTGAGCTCATAAGAGGTCTGATAAAAAATGGTGCCTGGAATTACCTATTCCATTGAGCTGAAATGATAAATTAAGCATATTCATTAGGTTTACCAACACAGTGTTCCATAAACTAGCCAACTGATTTACTGTGATATATAATTCCAACCTGTATTTTAAGATTGCAATATATACTATTAAAGTCATGTTATCATGGCCTTACCAGTTCCTGTGTTATAAAACCATCGAAGCCAGGTCCAGTTATGATCTCATAGGACAGAAATTTTGTAAGGCATAAATTGCCAATATTAAACCTGATCTTCAATTTTGGAAAGCCAGGGAAAATAACAGTTTATAGTTCCCCTCTCTCTCTGATAATGGCAATCAGACCCTCTGTTGCTATACATTGATGGTTCAGAATAAAGTTCAGAATACGCAAACATGAGGCCTGGAAGTATTTCATCTTTCTCCTCATTCTGAAGATCTATAATGGTACCTCATAACTATCAACTTGAAAGAGATGTCTTTCAAGACAGGGAGAACTACTCCTACTCAAAGGTGAACTCATCACTATATGGATACACCACACTTCCAGCTCAGCCAAGGGATATGGAGTTAAGCTGTCAATACCTGTACTAACAATTCTGAGAACCATATCCATATATTGGAGATGCATAACATGAAAACCCTTCCAGATAATAAGCCAAGACCTTGGTTCAATATGATTTATCCAGCTGGAGTCCAACTTGGAGCAGATCTGAGTAATTTTATCAGACAAGTGCCTAGTATAATCCTTTCATCAGTCATTGGGATGTTTCTGTTGATTTATGTCACTCCAAAAATGCAAAAAGAATGAAAAAAATAACTATATTTTATCATACATATCATCATAATATAGTCCTCTTTCTCCAGTGACAATCTAGGCTA
The DNA here is from genome assembly GCF_049901735.1 of Notechis scutatus. Lineage (NCBI taxonomy): Eukaryota > Metazoa > Chordata > Lepidosauria > Squamata > Elapidae > Notechis > Notechis scutatus. The sequence continues at coordinate 87,509,701 of NC_142010.1, read as the reverse complement.
GGGGTTTCTTTTCCTGTTTTATTACCCAGAGTTATATTGTAATGTAAAACAAGGACCCCCAGGATCAGAGTGGGGGTACAGCCCTTTTACGAGCATTCTGATCCAGGCTACTGTCACCAACGTATTTCAAATAGTGACTAAGATGTATCAAAGCCTCAGAAAAATCCCTCCAAAAACAAACCATTATCATTTTGCATGCATATAAAAGACACTGTTAAAGAAATAAAAACTAAATAAATATTTTTGCTATAGAAGTCCCAAATATTCCATGCTTGAACCAGAACAGCTACTTTGGTGTAGCTTATATTTGGACCAAAATACATATGTTTTGTCTGGTCCCAGACTCAAGACACTTAAGTTCTAGATAGAAATGTATTAGAAACAGAAATGCGGGGGGGGGAATCAAGGTTATTTTGCACATTTGGGCTGAGGTATAGATATTGGCAACATCAGAAAGTGAGAACTCAGTAGATTCACTACAGCTGTTACATTCTCATGCCATCCTTGAATTCAAGAATGTATAAGCAATCACCCCATTTCCTCTCCCCTCATTGCACCATGCTCTGCTTATTTTCCCTTATGGCTGCCAAGGAATTCAAGCACAGTAAATCTAGCCAGCCTGCTTGCCTGCAATACCCTGAGGATCAGATGTATCAGATGGATACACCATACTTGAATTCAAGGACAGCAATGTCTAGCAACAGCCCAGAAGAGGTAGGGAAAAGAAAGTACTAGGAAGATCAACTGATGAGCAAAAGATGAAACCAGCCAGTCTACTCTGACAAAGCCAGACATATACGTTCTGTTGAAGCCCAAGCCAAAAGCAAGATGGGTGGCAAACAAATTTAATAAATATTTAAAACATAAATAAAACATTATTACAGAGTGGCGTACGAATAGTATTTTTTCAACTTACTTTTTCCTGAACGCTGTTAAGTGTCACTAACTCTGTAGATGTATATCTCTTGCAAAACTTCAATGCTTCTGTCCAACTCCCCTCCTGATTTTCTTCTAGACAATAACAAGTCCCATTCCAATAGTGCCAGCATGAAGCATTTGGACAAGTCAGTCTAAATCTGGCTTTAAGTAAGAAAATAAAGATACAGAAACTTGTATAATTACTACCGTATATTTTATCTAAACTGAAAATCTCTTGCATTTCTACAATCTTTATTCCCCTGAAAACTAGCATTCTTTAAAATTCACCGAGACTAGAAGACTTTGCATTTGGTTTTCTTGTTCCTAAATGATTTTAAAGAGAGACAGTTTGTGTAATGGTTAAAGCATCAGACTAGAAACTGGGAGACCAAATTTTCTAATCCCACCTTAGCCACAAAGCCAGCTGAGAGACTGTGGATCCTTCATTCTCTCTTAGACTCAGAAGCAATAGCAATAGCAAACCATTTCTCAAACCCTGCCAAGAAAACTGCAGGGACTAATGAAGACATTGCCAGGAGTCAACACTGATTCAATGGATAGGAGATAGCTCCCTACTTGTAAATAACAGCAATGGAATAATTGTATCACATTTCATTTTATATCACAATTGTGCCCTTTCCTGGACTGAGCAACTGAGCAGCATTTCCCATGTCACTCATGCCCTGATCACCTTGTATGTGAACTATGTATTGCAATAAGTTGCATATGGGGCTGCCCTTGAAGACCTTTTAAAAGCTACAGGTGGTCTATAATGCAGCAGTAAGAGCATTTCACAAGAGTCCTCTACTTACAACTGGTCAATACATTTTACATAATGGTTCTGCTGAAAATCAGCACTTCCACTTTTTTAGCAAAACAGTGTCCATAGTGAATCATTTGTTCACTTAACAATTCTGATATTTGCTTAATGACTGCCACAAAAAAACATTGTGAAATCGAGTTGCATTTGTGACTGGTCTGTTTTATGACTATTACGACATATAAGCGCACCAACGTGCCTACCGTCCCTGTCCTATTGTTTCTTTTATTCTTCTTATATGTATCCATGTATTCATAACTATGTTTTTACTTATACCTATTATCTTGTAAGCAATTGAAAAACCAAATAAAATAAAATAAAAATAAAAGTAATGTGTAGGCTTCATTCAGTCATATATGTTGATTACTTGAATGTCAATTTAACACAACTGCTGCATGAGTGAATTTATTATCACTAGGTTTCCAGTGCAATACAATGTGCTGATTATCTCCTACTAAGCTTACAGTATATAAATCCTAGTTACTTTCTTTATTTGATTGCCTCTGCCTAATTTATAAGCTCTTGACAATTGACATGGTCTGAATAGCACCTGTCACAAAAATACCATCACGTGGGAGTTCTGTTGCAGCAACTGCCCACTGGAACAGCATTCCTCCAGAGTTTTAAACATTATTGACCTTTTCTTCATGCAAACTTGAAACCTGGCTTTTTCCAAATATTTTTATCTAGGGCAGGATATATATCTAGTGGAATACTTTTTGTAAACTTATGTTTGTTTGTTCCCCATTATAACTATCTTTTGTTGTTTTTAAACATAATATATTGCATCATTGTTTTTTCATGCTAGCCAGAATCAGTGATGAAATAGCTGGTCCTGGAAATTCAAATAATAAATAAAATTGCATCTAAAACCCATGCAATTTAATTTAGCCATAGCTATTTTTTATGTGTCAGTGGGGAATATGTATAATTAGGTTCCTTGAACACATCTCAATATTTAATACCAGAAGTATCTTGATTCATTTTGATGAAAATTGCAAGTTTGAAAATAATGACCATGGAGTTCCCATCGTTCCCTTTATGCTGGATCTAGGTATACGTGTGCAGAGTAGGCAGAGACAAGATGCCTGTATTCCTTTTCTATACATAACTCTGTTCATCTTGTTCCTATGATTTTGTCTGGAAAATTGTTTGAGAATGCTCAGATAAATATTTTCTTCCTCATTAACACATTTACAACTGAGAAGTCAGAAGACTTATATATCCATATTGTATTTTATAATGTTAAGTTATAGAATGAGGAGACCATTTATTGTACCTGGACAAAAGCAGAGAGCAATCTGCTCTCTGGAAATGCCTTATGGCTGCTCAGTTCCTTTTCTTCTATTTTTAAAAGCCCCTTTTACCATTGTTGCTGAAAACTGGTCACTACAGTCCCTACAGTATATCCATTTTCAAATATATGTGGGGTGCATTTTTAAAAAAATATCTGATTTCTACTCACAACTCAGTTTCAGTGGCAATGAGTGCACTTTTGAGAGACTTGAAAGACCAAGGTAGGGGCAGATCAGCATAGAAAAAAACTTTTATTTATTTATTCTTTAAAAATAAACAAAAAAGAAACAAAATACAAAGTTTTGCTTACATTAATTATAATGAAAATTCATTTTCAAAACAAACTACATATAAAAAGTGCTTAAAATGGTAGTTGAGTTATATAAATGGATTAGAAATTGTAATATACACACTTGGATGTAATTTACATTAAGTAAATATATAAATAGAATTGTAACTGTTAATTGCTATAATGATGTATATATTTTATTGTTATTTTTTCTATCTTTTTTTTTACTTTTTTTAAAGCATATTTGAACATCATGGAGAAAATTTATGTGGACACATAAATAGGAGTCATAAATGACCAGAATGACACATAACTGAGCAATAATCTACTCACAAAAAATAAGCACCGATTATTTTCATTAATTTAAATTTTGAAGCTATTTTAAAGAGTTTTTAAATAATCTATTTCCCCCAAAGTAAAATTGTATTGAATATTGCCATGTAAACATTTATAGGGTTCTTTTGGAGGGGGGAATGTCACTGGGATTCCAGTCAACACCTGACTTAATCCTTCAAATATTAATTACTCCTGTTTTCTTAGAGGTAGATGTTACTCTCTGAGCAAGGCTTCCTTTTGGCAAAGGGACACAGACCCAGCCGGTTGCTCCTTATAGAAGCATCCACAGAACACGAGTTACACTTTCAGGGTGTTTTTACCTTCATTTTCCCAAGTTTCAACCCACTGCATTTGCCACAACCCAATCAAGGCCAACAAAGCCCTCATCCCACCGTTTCCTCAGCGAAAGCCCGAAGCTTCGCCCGGCCTTTCTGACCCGAGAACTGCATCAGCGCGATCGTTTAACTGGCGACCTCTCGCGCGTTAGCCGAGACTGGAGGGGGGAATTTGCGCGTGCCCGACATGTCTGCAAAAGTGGGGTGTTGCGCGTGGCAGCTTGCTGCTCGCCCCGCTTTCTTTTGCAATAATCGACCCACCCCGCCATCGCGTTGCCCTCACGAAGGTCTTCCAAAAATCCTCACCTGATGCTTATTATTCTCTGCTTGAAAAAGCTCCCATCCCTTCCGGTCTATAAGGAGCAAAATGCTCTTATAGGCTGTTCATGAATGATCAAATTGTCAGCATTCTCGACGCTTCAATAAACGACGTATGTCAAATATCTTCGGAAATTCTCAGTCGTCCAGGTCATGGTTGTCCCAAAGGGACTTTTTGTCAAGAGGCAACTGGACTTTCTGGTTTTTCTTTGAAGGTGTGTTGCTTCTCATCCAAGAAACTTCAGCTCTGACTGGATGGTGGGGAATGCAAGGGGTATAAATTCTTCCATTAGCCACTATCCAGTCAGAGTTGAAGAAGCTTCTTTGATGAGAAGCGACAAGACTTCAAAGAAAAATCAGAACGTCCTTAAAAAACACCTTTGGAACATATGTCAAATACTGTGCCCTCATTCCTATTATTTTCCTTTTCAGATGTACTTTCTGTACACACACCCTGCCCATTGTTTAGAATCGTAGTCTTAGGGTTTTATTTAGATTTTAATTTAGTGAAATAGGGTCCACCTTATGATTGCTGATTAAAATGTGCTGCCTATCACATCTGAAAATATAGAGGTCTCTGTTTTGCTCTGTGTTTCCTCAGCAGGGGAAACACAAGGACTTTCCAAGTTCTAGCAAAATAGATAAATAATTTCCACAATATGGTCCTGACCTGTTTTTCTTGCTGGTTGCCTTGGAATACTAATAGTAAAGACTAAACATGTTCTGATTTTTTGTTTCTTTACTTGTAATAAAAGTTATGTTAGCTAGCTTCTTTTTTTGCAAATTAAGTTAAAATAAAGAAGTTTGCAGAAACCACAAAACTGAGTATTAAAGAATAGTTGCAGTCAACAATGTAGCCGCACCAGCTCATTTTAAAAATTCTAATATTGGTATGATTGGGCAACCTAATTGTTCCATTCACAGTTATCTAATTATGTGTAGTTTAGTTTTAATGTGAAATCATTAATATTTTTATTAGCCCATGCTTTGCTTTCAAATTGCTAACCATAAAATCAATTAGCTTTATGGAAAATATATTAACAATAATGAACAAAGACTGAGCCATAATAATAACTAGGCATATGCTTTTCTCTTGAAAAGAAAAAAGTATTCTGATCATAACATACCAAGGATCTCTGCACATTTTGTTTTTTTAGACTGACATTTTCATAGTGAAGCGTAATAAATGCTGATATCAATCCTTTGTCTAATACAGCAATCTGTTATTTTTATGCAAATTGTCAGGAACATCTGCCTTTACTTTCCAGGCAATTTAATAGATTAATAACCTTGATTCTATTTTTTTCATGGAGTATTCTATAGAATATATAATTATTTTCTACATTTATATACAACTGTTATACCAAATGTGCAAGGCAGTTTATATTATATAATTATGACTTACAATCTTACAATTCATAAAGAGCATGAAACAAATAAAAAGGAATAGAACAAAGGCCAAAAAAAAAATAAGCAAATTTCAAATATTGAAATTCAGGTTTATAGAAACAGAGTTAGGAGTTACCATTTAGCCGCTGCATCCAACCTCCTATTTTATGTAAAATCCAAATATAAATAAAAGCATCTATGAAGGTAACTACTGTGTTTGAACATACCTAGGTGAATGGGAGAATATTATGTTTCAGGTTCTACTATCCAACTGATCTTAATATTTGGAAGTTTTTTTTCTAACATTTAACCAGAATCTGCCTTCTCACAACATGAATCCATTATTCTGTGTCCTGCACTCAGGGATGATGGAGAACAGGACTTGATCTTCCTGTGAAGTTCTTTCAGGTATTCGAAAAAATGCTATCACGCTCATCCTCCTGTAATCTTATGTGCTCATATTTTTCTACTATTGTTTTCATTTAGTCATTGTGATGACCCAGGGTGGGATACAAAATAAACACAGTCACAAAAAACAGGTGAAACCCCTTTTATTCCTTCACTTTGCTTCCAAATATTCCAAGCTCCAAATATCCTTGACTGGAGACAAAAAAACTCACACACAAGCAGTTACAAGAAGGAGGAAATGCCGTTTAAATTATAAAGAGTAAAAGACAACACAAACCAGGCAAGATAAAGGCTTGAAGACATCCACAGATATGAAAACACGCACTGGGAAGGATGCCAAACTCAGAGAGGAATAATAAACTAGAGATATTTCCATGCTTTGTTTCCAGCACTCGCCCGTTTGCATGTCCGTCCTCTTATCCAGTTGTCACAGCTGCAGTCCATGAAGAGGATCAAGGCCCTCTCCTCCCCAGTAGACCATATCTCTCCCTTATCCTCTCCTCCCTGCATGCCCTAGGATGGAGAGGGGGTGGGCCTGGGTCCTCCTCTGACTGCCCAGCCAGTCTCTGCCCTTCCCCAGCCTCCTGCACAACCTCCAGAGCCACATTTCCACTCCCTGTTGGCTGTTCCTCCTCTCCCTCAGAGTCAGTCTCCACCAGGGGCTTGACAGTCATTTCCATTGTAGTCATGTAGTCATTTCTGTTGGCTTTCTTTGAACCTGTTCCAGTTAATTGGAATGGTTCTTTTTAATTTTGATGCCTAAACCTGGACATAATTCTCAAGGTGGAGGCTTCACTTCAATACAAAATGATGTGAAATGATACCTTCCTATGTTCCCTATATTTTATTATACTATAAAGGCGTTGGTTGAATTTTTGATACGACATTATCAGGTTCAGTCACTGTGTTTTATTAAGTAAAACCAAGTGAAAGTTAAGTGACTGTATATAATAATAAAATTATGGAGATTTCTGACTTTCCTGGGAATGGATAGTGTGTTGATGCTTGCTGGTTCATTGTGCCAGAAAACATTCCAAATACTGTACATATGGGACATTAGACAAGAAAAGTTCTTATTCTATTACAGGTAGTCCTCAAGGTAGTCCTACACATCAAGTGACCATTCAAAGTTAAAATGGCACTGAAAAAATTAATTCATGACCATTTTTCATATTTACGACTGTTGCAGCATCCCCGTATCATCAAAATTTGGGTGCTGGGAAAGAGACTGCTGCAATATCCTGAGTTCCTTGATCACCTTTTGTGCCTTTCTGACATGCAAAGTCAATGGGGAAGCCAGATTCATTTAACAACCATATTACTAACTTAACAGGTGAGTGATTCACTTAACAACTGTAACTAGAAAGGTCATAAAATGGAGCAAAATTCTCTTCCTCCCTTCTTCACTTCTCCAGTAAACTGTCTATCATTACCCTGAGCCCAGAAAATATAAACTAGCTAATTTGTGTAATTCTTCATATTTGATGCCAAAAAAATGGTTTCGAGCTAAAGAGTACATCAATATAACAACACTCTGCAAATATTTGAAACAGCTGCTGAATCTTTTCATAAATAAGACCTGTGGTGGCCCAGTGGTTAGAATGCAGTATTGCAAGCTAATTCTGCTGACTGCCAGGTTTGGCAGTTTGAATATCAGTGGCTCAAGGTTGACTCAGCCTTCCATCCTTCTAAGGTCAGTAAATGAGGACCAAGATTGTTGTGGGGCACTATTCTGATTCTGTAAACCACTTAGAGAGAGCTGTAAAGCACTGTGAAGCGATGTATAAGTCTAAGTCCTGTTGCTATAATTACAGGGCTACCCACTTCATCTAACCATGGTGATGCAGTGGTTAGAATGTAGTATTGCAGGCTAACTCACTGCTCAGTGCCAGGAGTTCGATTCTAACTAGCGCAAAATGACTCAGCCTTCCATCTTTCCAAGGTCAGTAAAATAAGAACCCAGATTGTTGGAGATAATATGAACTGCTTAGAGAGGGCTGTAAAACACTATGAAGTGATATACTGTATAAGTCTAAGTCCTATTGCTATCTACTGCATGATTTTAGATAAAGACTTTTTCCCCCTGTTTTCAACTGAGTCTGATTCTTAGAGAATGCCTGGACAAAGTCCTTGCAGTTTTCTTGGCAAGGTTTTTAGAAGTGGTTTGCCATTGTCTGCTTCCCAGGGCTGAGAGAAATCTGAGAGAACCCTGGCCCCAGGTCACCCAGATGACTTTGTAGCTCAGGTTGGACTAGAACTCATGATTTCTAGCCTGATGCCTTAATCAGTACGCCAAACTGTCTCTCCAGTTAAAGACATAGCTCCTTTTAAAAGTTGTAGATTGGTGCTATGTTTGAACCCTGCACACTCCAAATTACTTTTTGGAATTTAATTCCAAAACTTGCATAGCTGTACTATCTACAATCTTTACTTAGTCATCTGTTGTAATGATGAGGCAGTCGAGTTGTTTGATCACGAACAACTGAATCATGATGATCTTTATTGGAGTCTAGTCTTGCATTTATACACATTTTTAGTTATCCTCCATCACTGGTTAACTTTGGTTACTGCTTAACTTTGGTTACTGTTTAGCACAGTAATCCATACAATTAATTATCTCTAGTTAAAGTCTAACATATGTTTACTTCCTCTCTCTAATCCTCCTTTAGATTAGTGACTTTGTTTACCTGAGTTGTATTTGCTTGGAAACATTCTTTATCTGAAGTTTGCCATCCGAGATTGGAACATTCCTGCAATTACAACTCTACATATCCTCGTTTTTTATTTTAAATGGAGGATTCAAAGATTTATGAATGTATCGCAATTGTAGAGGGTTAAGAGAGGGGGAAGCGGGACGAAACAATGCAAATAAATTTGGAATACATTGAATAAAAAAACAGGTTGCAATTAGTACAATAAAAGAAAAACTATCTGAGCCAAGACCAATCAGGGAGCTAATTGGTTAGCCACTCAAAAGGTGAGTAATGAGCTTGTCGAGTAGAAGGATCTTCCACGGCAGCGTAACCATGACCCCAGGTGATCAGCGGTGTAGGGCCTTTCCAGGTTGGATCTGGAGCTTGGCGATACTTTACCAAAGGCCTTGCTAAAGATTCAGTAGTTCGAAAATGCAAATTAACAGGTGAGTCTGCAAGAGAATCTAAAAAGGTTAAATAATTCCAAGTATATAATGCTACAGCAATGAGATTTTGAACCTTTCGCAGATGGTAAGGGCCAGACTTAGTTTGTTTCTGAAGCAATGCCTTAAAAGTACGATGAGCTCGCTCAACTATAGCTTGACCCTGAGAGTTGTAAGGAATTCCGTGCACTAAAGTAATATTCCATTTCTGACAAAAGGTTTGAAATTCCTTACTAATATAAGCGGGGCCATTGTCAGTTTTCAACTGAGAAGGCCGATCCATTATAGCAAAAGAGGATAGGCAATGAGAAATAACATCTGAAGTACATTCATGTTTTGAAGCAGTAACCCAAAGGAAGTGTGAATGAGTGTCAATAGACGTATGAAGATAACAGTATGGCTTAAAGGTTGAAAATTGAGTTACATCCATTAGCCAAATTTGATTAGCTTGGGTTCCTCGTGGGTTGACACCTACTGGAAAGGGAACTGCCAGTTGCTGACAAGCTGGACAAGCACGGACAATATCCCGAGCTTGAGATAATGAAATTTTAAATTGCTTTGCAAGCGATTTGGCATTTTGATGAAAATAAGAATGACTGGCAACAGGATCAGCAAACAAAGACACAACATCCTTTAAGGATTCATCTGCCTTCTGATTTCCTTCAGTCAAGGCATTAGTAAAGGGAGTATGACTTCGAATGTGTTCTACATACAAAGAATACAAGCAAGTTTCCAAACTATTCTTTAAAGATAAAAACAAGGATAACAAATTCTTATCCAAAGAGAGAGCACAATAAGAAAAGGGAAGAGATTGCATAGCTAAATACACATATTGAGTATCAACGATCAAGTTAATAGGTTGGTCATTGAACAATCGTAAAGCCAAAATCACAGCAGCCACCTCAGCACGTTGAGCTGAAGTCTGTGTGGCAGTAAATTTAGAATACTATTGTTATTGAATCTGCCAGACAACCACACCCCTTGTAGGTGATCCATCCATCTTTGAGGATCAGTTAATACAACTAGATCTCCTGGTGATTGTGCTCCCTTCAAAGACTGAAATAAGGGCAACATATCACCAGTTTTAATGTAGAAGAATGGGTGTGCCCGATTAATAATATTAATAATTTTAATATTAATATTAATAATATTAATAAGAACATTCCTGCAATTACAACTCTACAGTCATCAATTGTAAGTGTATTAAATAAGTAATCATTGCACTCATTTGCAAGAAGTATGAAAGTTATAAAGCACAAAATATTTAGATATGCTCACTAGAAAATGTAATAGCAAAATTATATTTAGAGCATCCATTCAGGTAACAGTTTGCCCTTCCAATTATTAATGCTGTTAACCCATAACATTTTTTCAAATAAAACAGGAAAGATACACAAACAGACATACCAAACAGCACAATAAATCAAGCTCATGTTTAAACACCAGCCTATTTTTTACAGATGTATATAACACCAATTCTTAAAATGATAAAGGGAAGCACTTTCTAAAGTTGTGTGGTTTCCCCTAGATCCTAGATTTGATATGCTTTCAGTTAAATCTATTATTAGTTTAAAATTGGTGAATTTTCTGCCTGGAAAAACTCTGCCTGGGCCTGGTATCGACCCAGATTGCAAAAATTAGTGAATTTAATTTCCTATTGACTTGTGGCTTTATTGATAGAATGCAGTCTTTATCATTTCTGGAAGAAAATCTTCAAAACAACCAAGATGATCTCATCCCTCAGTATGAATCACTCAACTGTGAGGTACATGGCAGAAGCTGTCCAACAGAAAATATCAGCTCTATATAAATAGATAATCCAGAAAGGAAGAAAATATACAAAAATATACAAAACATCACAGAAAAAAAATCTAGCTGACATTAAATTTCTCAAATTTGAGAAGATAAAAGCAGATAAATTAGATAAGATAAATTAGACTAACTTTGATCAATAATTGAGAAATTGCAACAATCATTAGGGCAGGAAGGATGAATACTAGTTGACATTTCTTGTTATAGCAAGATTTTATTCTTTCTTTCCTTCCTCTCTTTTTATCATGTTAAATAAACTCTTACTGCATATATATTGATTTGCTTGACAATTTAGAAGTGCACACATTTTAAAAACTAATTTTGAGATACCCTCCAAAGATTATATTGAATAGATACAGATCCATTTTATCTTGTTCTGTTTTTACTTTATTTTTAATGTGTTTCTGTTTGCTGTTTGGTAATGGTAACCATAGTAAAAATCCTTCTATTCTATTGTTTAATATCCAAAATGAAAGCTCTGTATAATGTCTAATGTCATCTATTTTGTTCAAGTTGGCTCTATTATTCTTTTATTTATTCAATTATTTGCAAGATAGTGAAAAACATAATTTCTATGTAGCTCATAGTAATAACACATATATCACAGCAAAATTGAGTTTCAAGACATCTTAAGTTGTTCTGAAAGAGAATTAGAATGTAGATATTTATATTAGGACAAAGAATAATAAAAGAGAGGTCAGAGAGAAATAAAATGTGTTTACAGATAATGAACATCGCTTATAACAGACATCAACAAAACTATTGTTTGGAGTGACATAAGCATTTTATATAGATGAACACCATTTAGATGCATAATTAGGGAAGTAGAACAAAACTACTATCCAATTTTCTGCTCCAAACTTTTGGCAGCAAACCCAGTAGAAGTGTCTTGTGTCCAGGAAGATCTGCTTGTTCAGTTTACATGGGTAGTCCTTGATGTAGCAATGAGAGTATAGGGCACCGTAGTGCTTTTTGTTTGTTTATTGAAGAAACTTTCTGAAGAACTCTGTTAGGGATATACACCCTAGCAGAACCTGCACGGCAGTCAGGCAGGCAGGCAAATATGTGAGACAAACGTTTTTGTAGCTTACACTCAGTAAAACAGATACAATGTGCTAGTTAAATAGTTTATTCCAGTAAGATTTTTAGCATAGTCAAACAGTCCATATATCATACACTAGTTCAGTCCGTCCGGGGATTATTCAGTTGCAAAGTCCAGTGTCGAAAAAGAGGTCGGTAAACTTACAAATATCAGTCCAGTAATATATCTCTTCGCAGTAGAGATATGAAGAAGTAAAACCTCCTTTCTTCTTTCAGCAACAGCAGAGAACACGCAGTTATCTTCAATCCATCATCGTCAGCAAGCAATCCAGTAAACCAGCAATCAATCCAGTTCTCTTGCTCCCTCTTATGGCGCTTTACAGCCGCACCCAAAATTACATGCTTTGCAGTTAAAGTGACACACACTTAAATTCATTATCATAGTCTATATATATTATTTTACCCAAACTACGTTAGGTAACTTATGTTATTCCTAACAAACTCCCACAATCCTACTGATTGTCTGACTTTAACACACATAAATATGGGCATGAAGGTCTAGTGTATTGAAATTGAACCCCATATTCAGTGAAGTTCTGTAAACTCGTAAGGACTAAAGAATACTAGAAATTACAGAAATCCAGCCATATCTTTATATTAGATTTAAACCCTAAGCATTTTCCTCTCACGCTTTTGACCCAATGGACTTTGGGATATTCCTTTCATAGCCTTGAGATTGGAAGACGCCTAAGACATATTTGCTCAACCTATCTGTTGGCTCCCACCTTGCTGATTTCAGACATTATGCAACCTCCCTCTCTATTTTATCCTTCCTTCTCTCCGGTAAGTAAACGGTCCATGAGAATCAGAGGACATCATTCCAATAGCAGGTGAAGATAGATATTTTCTTTCAATTCACATTATATTCCTCTCTCTGGACAAACACTTAATGTAACTGATGAATGGGACTATAGCTAACAAAAATGTACTCTATAGCATTTTTTTATTTATAAGGTATACAAATATGTCATCATGGTGTCTACCAGGTCGTTGACAAGATACTTTATTTTAGCTACAACAACTAACATAGGTAACTATTTTGCAACAAAAAGCTTTAAGGTATTTCAGTATCATATATGAGTCGCTTCAAAATGAAATGGGTGGAAAATAAATGTAATAAATAAATCAATAAAATATTATTCATTTATTGAAGGGATACAGGATTAAAGCCCAGTCAAATCAGGCTTTTAATGCATCTTAGCTGACTTTCCTGAGCTGCTGTTCAGATAACGGGTTTAGCCATCTGTTGAAAACTGGCTCAAAGGGAGATGTCTATGGAGATTCTCAGTCATCCAGGTATGGTTGTCCCAAAGGGGCTTTTTCAGGAGGCAATTGAACTTTCTTATTTTTCTTTGAAGATGTTTCGCTTCTCATCCAAGAAGCTTCTTCAGCTCTGATTGGATGATGGGGAGTGGAAGGATTTATACAAGGACTATATATCCTTCCATTCAGAGGCGGTATTCAGAAGGTCCTGACCAGTTCTGGAGAACTGGTAGTAGAAATTTTGAATAGTTCAGAGAAACAGTATATGTCTCCAGAAATATATGTAACTTGGCTGGTAAAACACTGCATTTCCAGTTTCTCCTGTTATCTTTAACAATTTATTATTAATAGCTGAAAAACACAGTGGAAGGATTGTGTTTTATAGCAATAGAGAGAACTGGCTTTCTCCTTCTTCATCAAGCAAGACCCGCTGTCCCTCCCCCAGGACTAGGCAGCTATTGTTTGGATTAAATGCAGATCCCCAAAACAGGTATCAAGTTGGAGATTGGATAGATAAAAGATAGGTACAGTGGGAGATCCAGGCTGGACTCTCTCCACCCACTCCCATCCCCACCAAAAAAACAAAACAAAACCCCAGAATAAGGAACCTTGCAAAGCCATAGCCAGAGAAAAGGACAGTCTAAACCAGGGGTCGTCAACCTTTTGAACCTCAGGGACCACCAAACTCATAATTTTAAATACCACGGACCACTAATATGAATTTTGAGTGATGGTGGCTTGCTGACGTTGGTGGGAGGGAGAGAGGGAGAGATCCAATCTAACTTTGGAGGGCTGGCAGTGATGTTCTCTCTCTCTCTCTCTCTCTCTCTCTCTCTCTCTCTCCACACAGAGGTCCCTCACACTCATCCACCCCCTCCAAGGCAAGCACATTCCTAACCTGCTTTTCAGCTCCATTCTCAGGGAGGGGAGAGAGAGAGAGACTTTTGGCTTCATGCAAGGAAAGCAGCAGAAGCAGCAGAAGTTTTTCTTTCTCTCCCCCAAACTCCACCAGAAATGAGTCTTTGTGAGACTTGTCGCGCTGGTGCAGCCTCTTGGAGCAGGATGCCTTGCAAGGTCCCAAAGACTCATTTCTGGTGGAGTTTGGGGGAGAGAAAGAAAGACTTTTGCTGCTTTCCTTGTGTGCAGCCAAAAGCAGAAGAAAGAAGCGGAAAGAAGCAGCCCGGTGACCAGGCCAGGCACGTGAGGCAAGGGGGGCAAGTTCTCCTCCCCCTTTCCTCTCTCCCCTCACTACCTCGTGTTGTTTGCAATGCAAGCGATGCAAGCCTTGTGTTCCCATGGGCCATGTGGGTGGTGCAGCCTTGTGTTCCTGCGCAGCCTAGATTAATTGCTTTGGGGGGTGCTTTGGGGGTGACATTTCTCTGTGGACCACCAAAATTTTCTCACAGACCACCAGTGGTCCCCGGCCCACTGGTTAGTGACCACTGGTCTAAACTCTGCAATAGAAACTGGGCAGATTTCAGGTACTGAGTTCATCATGAAGCTATTGGTGAAACATCCAACATCCACACTAAAAAAACGTTTTGTAAAAGGAGAAAGTGTACAACTTTAAAATAGGATAAGCTAACAATGATTCTAAGTTGTCTCTAGCTATTGGCCGGGGATTAGGGCAACATCATGAGGCCATGTCATATAAAAGCAATTACTGGGTCATGTTTGTGCCATGACTAGGGAACATGTAATGATAAAATAAATAACATATATCCCCATAAATAGACACAACTTTTGGTTTTACATGGTCCTTTCCTAATGGTATATATCCAAGTTTGGACAACACATAAGATCCATAGTAATTGCTTTGTTGTGTATGGTCATTCAGTTGCTTCCAACTCCTTCATAACTTGATGGTATTTTTTCACTATGATTGCTTTACAGTAAATGCTTGAGTCATTGATGATAGCATGATAGCCTTTTGTCAGATTCCTTTTCTACTGCTTTCCATTTCTTTCTCAAGCATTAGAACTTTTGTAATGTAACTTTTGTAGATATGGTGAGAAATTGAATGAAAAGGGTGAACTTAAATCTATGCAAGCATTGGAAGAACAAGGTGTAAAAATGAACTGGTTTTCATTTGCAAATACAATCTAGATTTGATAAAGATGTTAAAACAGAAGGTATTTATGATAAGTTGACTGATTTAGATAAAATTTTGATGGATACTGATGAAAAGGTAATTAAAAAACTTTATGGGCACTTATTAGGGGGGAAAATTTTGGATATGGGATTGATTTAGAAAAATGGCAAAGATTGTGGTCTCAAAATTATAAAATGACAATGTCAAATGCATATAAAGAAAATCTGTATAAGATGTTTTACAGGTGGCATCTACCCCCGACGAGACTTGCAAGAATGTTTAAGAATAAATCAGATAAATGTTGGAAAGGTCATCAGATACCTGGTTCATATTACCATATGTGGTGGACACGCTCGGACGCAAAGAAATATTGGACTAAAATCCACACATGGTTGGAAAAAATGATAAAACAACATATAGACTTTAAACTAGAAATCTTTTTATTGGGAATTATACTGGAAATATACAACAAAGAGTTGAAATATTTGATTGTAAATGTATTAACAGCAGCTAGGATTGTATTTGCTAAGAATTGGAAAAACGATAAAATACCTATGCAGGAGGAAGTTATTAAGAAAATTATGGACTGTGCTGAAATGAGTAAATTGACATTTGAAATTAGAGAACAAGATAAACAATTTTGTATGATATGGGATTTGTTTTATCAATGGTTGGACAGAAAGACATGGTAATGTAATAGACTAGATAATTCTGTGATAGAAATTTAATAGATTGATATAAAACATAATATCGACATATATAACCATTGGTTGAAAGTATAACATAAATTTTAAGATAAAATTTAGAATATCTCATATAAAATGATGGAATAAATAGTTTAGTCATGGATGATTAATAACTGATAAATATATAAGCATATATTAGTTTGACAATGTGAAAATTGATATAAACTGTGAGTAAATGACTATAAAAGGATAGCACAAAAGATTTGTAACCAACTGACACACTGTATGTACCCTGTTTCTCCAACAATACGGCCTCCTCCAATAGGAAGTCCCAGCATGTTTTATAGGCATGAAATGAAATTAAGCCCCTCCCCCCAAATTAAGGCCTATATTAAAACATGCGAAATGGGGGGGAAATGGCAGGGGGGCTTGCTGTTAGGAAGTACTTTTGTTGCACACCCGGATATGGTGCTGCCTGCGTTGACCCTGTTACAAAGTGCCCCACCAACGCCGAGGTCAACATCCAAGCCATCGCCGCCCACCCTAAGATGCAAGGGGGGGAATTAAGTCACCCTCGAAAAGACGGCCTAGCTGTTTTTTCGGGGCTCAAAAAAAAATAAGACCCGGCCTTATTATATGAGAAACACGGTATATAAAATGGAAGATGGTTTCATGTTTTTATGTTTTGTATGTGTATGTTTGTTTTTAAAAAAATAAAAACTCTTTATAAAAAAAAAAAAAGAACTTTTGTAATCATTTGTTCCTTTGCATTATGGATCCAGTAATTGCTAGGACAGCAGTGATGCTATCTGCCCAGGGTTTTGGATGCAACTCCTCACTTCTCTTCAAATTTCCCCAGGATTGCTTTCTATTTTTTAAAATAAATGAAGCAAAAAACACTTTAAAAATATATGTGCGGAAATAAGACTAATAAGTGTGGAGCCTAAAATGCCTTCAGTGTATTTGGGTTTGGATAAATCCCTGATTATTTGGATGTTGAAGAGGTGCCAAGGCATAAGAGTGCCTCTACTTTTCTGCTACTAGTTGAGTTGTTGCTCCTTTTATATTTCAGCATTTGTACATTACGCTCTGTAGGGTAGCACTATCCAGCTTGATCCCAATTAGCTGAAGGTATTGCAGATTATGTCTGAAACTAAGTTAAAGGAAAGTCCCTACTCCACTCACATTTGTGACAATTAGTGGGAGAAGAGAAAGAGAGAAAACAGAGACAAAGAAGAAAATGTGGAGATAATCTTTTTAAAGCATTTTAATGTTATAAAAATAATTCAGTTATGAATTCAGAAAAGAATAATGATATTTTGTCACCCTTTTAAGAAGGCTGAGAGACCCAAACAGATGTGATTGTGTATGTGTTAGTATTCTAATGAAGAGAAGCTATGATAAAGAATGTGACTGCTGACTCCTCATTGCCAGCTAAGTCTTGGTAGCTGACTCCAATTGCACCGTTTTTTGAAACAGCCTCACAAAACAGACAGAGAAGCAATTCACAACATAGGCATAATGTTGCCACTTTTCCAAGGAGCTAAGTTATCGCTTTCCATTGCAGGATGATTCCAGGTGAGTAAACAATTTGAATTCTCTTCAGAATCAAGCATTTATTGTCCATTTAGATCCATCACATGTTCATGTTTTTTTTTAAATAACTATTTAGAAGCAACCTCTTTATTTAACGTACTGTACATTTGTATTTAATGTGGGAATCTGCCTAATTGCAGGACTTGAGAACCTCATGCAAGATATATTGTGGTGCTTCAGTCAAGTGAAAGGAACTATTGACCCAGGGGTCATAGAAGGTGGGTTTATTTTTTCATCTGTTCTTGGAATCAGCAAAAAAGTATTTTCTTCGGCTAATTGTTTATGCAATCATGGTTTGCTGTTCAAGGGCTGATGGTGTAACCTGCAAACAGCACCCATGTGTTGATTTTTTTAAAGGGCTTTTTAAAGGTCTAAAATGTGAATATTGCAAAACTTTCTGTTCTCACAGCTTTTATCCAGAATCATGATTCAGTGCATTAATCATTAAGGCAGAATGCTTCCCCCGCTCTGTTTTTGAAGAGGAAAGAGTTCTGGTACTTCATGAAGACCTTATTAATTGTTGTGCTGCAAACATTTTATTGAATTTTGATATGAGGAAAGGGAAGACCTTGATATGTGAAAAGCGAAGTCATTTTAAGTGTTCAAATGTCAAGCTGTACAATTCTTGATTTTATTTTGTCAAGCTGATTTAATAACACCTGTGAAATAAATGAAATTGGGTTACCATGATCTTTTCACAATATCCGTTCTGCTGATAAGATATGGGAATTTGCCCTGAGCATAAAATTATGCAACTTTTTACCTTTTTTAAAACAACCAATGAAATATATGTTCCATTAAAAAAAATATCAGATGCTGTAATGTGGTAAAACATTTTAAATAATATGAGAAATTATTGGGATCTCTAACAGCCTGAACTCCTCACCTTTAACTGTTTGTTAACTATCAGAATAGCTAATTTTTCACTATAGCATTTTGGTTCAATTAATTAATCCATCAAAAAATAAGTAGATTTTAATTCTTCCTCCCATATCTTGCATTTTGCTATTAATATTGCTGTTTTCTTGACTAAAACAGAATACAGGCTTCAATGCATGGGGATAAAGATAGGGAGCAAAGTTAAGGCTATTTTCAGGGAATCCTGCTTTGTAACAATAATAATTTACAGTATTACATTTTATGCAACCTGACTCCCAGCATAGTAGCCCTGGGACATAGTCCAAGATATATCATCAAAAACACTATCTTTATTGTAAGGTTACACTGACAGAATCTTGCAGGACTACAACTATTTCTCCCTTCTTTTTCTTTTACTCTCTGGAAAACTAGTGAGGGTCCCTACTGAAACGTTTTCCACCCTCTCCCCGCTTCTGTAGACTGAGACATCTTTTACGTGCCGGTTGTCTAGTGTGCAGCTGTCCCTCTGTCTCTGAATGCCCTTCCAACATGGCATTTACACAGCAAATCTTGAGAGGTTTACAGTTGTTAAAAACATTTAAAAACAGAGAACAGGACAAAAAGCACAAGACAAATTGCACAAGACAAAAAGACAATGATGGCAAAGAAAACAAATCCAGAGGGAAACAAGGAAAAAGAAGAAATGAGCCATCGTGCTCACCAAGGGCCTGGTACAGACTCTATTTGTTTGTTGAGGAAGTCTTAGAATGCTAGAGCTTTACTTCTATCATCTTTAAGATGCTGATCATATCTGAAAACTTTATCATAATTTTATAATTATATTATTCTGAAATTTTGAGGGTGTTGCATGTAATAGTGCTGTGATTTGCACCAGCTTCCTAGGTTGGTGTCATGCCCATCAGAGTCTGAATCCAAGGAAGAAGCTGAACAGCTGACAGAGAATGGGATTGTGGTTCCGTTGGCTGTGGAGGAGGCTGGGGAAGGGCAAAGTCTGGCTGAGCAGAGCAGGGGAGAGATAGAACAAGGGAGAGGAAGTTCAGAGGAAGCCCCAGGCCCATCCCCTCTTCATCCTAGGGCACGAGGGGAGAGCAACGTGGGTTGTGTGACTTACTGGGGAGGAAATGGCTCTGATTCCCTTCATTAGCCACAGCTGGGAAAACAGTTTATAAGAAAGGCAGGCTGTGTGCAGCAGGCTGCTGGGAGCAAAACGTGACTTTATCTTGTGCTGGCGTTGCTTATCTCTGTTCCTGGCATCTTTCCAACCATTTGAGTTTTGCCATGCCTTCAAGTCTGAAATTCTTGCTCCTGCCCTGCCAAACTAATTACTTCAGTTTGGCTTGATTGGACTTTAAGTTACAGTTTGTGTTGATAATGTTTTGGACTTAATTTACTACAGTCAAAGGCTGTTCCTGGTAGAGTTTTTCTCCAGCTAGAAGGTAACCTGGGCATTGGGGGCAAAGTTGGAGATAATAAAGGGACTCTTATTAATTATCTGACTGTGTTGCCTTTGTGCCATGCCCCGGGTCATCACCGTTGGTATTAATAGTGATACTAATATCAATTATATTTAGAACCTGAAGAACCTTGAGAACCATGCTGGAGACCACAAAAGCTTTGAGAAATTAGAACTGGGAATCACAGGTTAGATGTCTAAGATACACCCTTTGTATTATTTAGGATAATCATGCCAATTTTCAGGGCATGATACTAACTTTAAAATAAGTACCATTGTCATCAATATAATCACTTGCTTTTCTATGCTTCAAGATCTTTGTGGCATATAAGCTATAAAGAAAAAATAAACATTCTGAGCAATGGAGAGAGGGAAAGTACTAGTAGTCAATTAGAAAAGCTTTAGAAAATGACTGTTGTATATAATAATGCATCTCCATATAATGATTTAAAATCATGTATTTCCAGGTGAGTGAAAGATCATTAGTACTCAAGAAGCAAAGCTGAAATTTTAATTGGTTGATTAACAGTTATAAATAACGATGATAGCTTGTAGATCTCAAAGTATTATCCGGGTAGGAGAAATGTTCCCCTCTGAATTAAGTACTCAATATAAAAATGTTTTGTTCTCCAGGTGCTAGTTTCTTTGAGGATGGCCTTAATTTAAAACCGGTAACTGAAAAAAAAAAGTGGCTGAGTATAGTGGTTAAAGCACCAGACCAGAAACCTGGACACCATGAGAACTAGTTGTGCCTTATATAAGGTTGTATCTGCATGAAGCTAGCTGGGGGACTTACCTCTAGAAAGAAGACAATGTAAACCCTTTTGAAAATGTTGCCAACATATAGCAAGTTGTCGTCCAGGGAGTTACCAGGAACTAACACCACCCCATCCCCCAAACACAACATCCCCATACACTATTTATTGTTTATATGGTTACATTATTTCATTTGCATATTTAAAAAAAGAAATTTATGTAAATATAAATTAATCCTAGCAACGTTATTCTCTAGTGATTTCTCCAACCTATAAAACTGATTTGAAAATGTTTTTTATGAACTTGTGATACAGTATAAATAAATATAGGCAATCCATGTGCTGTGTATATTTTTAGTTTTATGACATTCTTCTGAGTGCTGGAAATCCTGATAAAGATCTAAAAGCAAATAAATTAAATGATAAATTAATTAAAAGCCCACATGAATTCCTGTGATACTATTGTGGCCCAACAGCGGCCTGGCAGCAGATTCAGACAGTGAGCAGGTTGGGGAGGAACATGGGCCAGTCCTGGAGTCTGGGTGTTGTAATGACGAGGCAGTCGAGTTGTTTGATCATGAACAACTGAATCATGATAATCTTTATTGGAGTCTAGTCTTGCATTTATACACATTTTTAGTTATCCTCCATCATTGTTTAACTTTGGTTACTGCTTAACTTTGGTTACTGTTTAGCACAGTAATTAATACAATTAATTATCTCTAGTTAAAGTCTAACATATGTTTGCTTCCTCTCTCTAATCCTCCTTTAAATTAGTGACTTTGTTTACCTGAGTTGTATTTGCTTGGAAACATTCTTTATCTGAGGTTTGCCATCCGAGATTGGAACATTCCTGCAATTACAACTCTACATATCCTCGTTTTTTATTTTAAATGGAGGATTCAAAGATTTATGAATGTATCACAATTGTAGAGGATTAAGAGAGGGGGAAGCAGGATGAAACAATACAAATAAATTTGGAATACATTGAATAAAACAACAGGTTGCAATTAGTACAATAATAATAATTATAGCATAAAAGAAAAACTGTCTGAGCCAAGACCAATCAGGAAGCCAATTGGTTAGCCACTCAAAAGGTGAGTAATGAGCATGGATATTATTTTGAATGTATGATTGTAAATTGGCAAGCTCATCCTCAATAGTTTTATTCAAAGAATGAAAATGCACAGCACATCCACGGTGTCCAACTAACGTACAGAACCCTCCCTGATGGGCTAAAAGAACGCTGCTGTAAGATATCTTGATTTAAGTCTTCTATTTCATGCTGCAAATCACGAATAATAGCAGCGGTAGCATTGATGGATTTTTCAAGTCTGCAGGTGAGACCAAGAATAGATCATCTATTTTCTTGAGCAATTATGCCAGGATAAGAGCCTAGAGTAAGGACTCTGTAACGGCCCCTGCCAATGTATGGCCAAATGTAGAACCAGAAGACAATTGTGTGTCAATAATGACTTCATCATTACATGTAGGCCCCAGAGAGGAACGCCGCTGTCGAGTTGATGGGAGCGTACCTATTTGAACAGGTAGAGTAAAATAACCTATAGTTGCACATTGATAATTCTGAGGATGAACATTAGCATATTTATCAAAAAAGAACCACATATTAGGATCCTTAAGCTGCCAACCAGCGCATATTGATCCTGTATTAGATTGATCAGAGGCATTAAAAATAGGAATATTGTCAGGATACATATCAGGAGCTATAGTAATTCCATGCAAAGAAGAATTAAAGGTACCTGACAACCAATAGTAGTCAGAACAATAACTATATCAGGAGCTATATTAATTCCATGCAAAGAAGAATTAAAGGTACCTGACACCCAATAGTAGTCAGAACAATAACTGTAATTCCCTAGCTTTTTTAATACGTGCAGAGCATCATCATAATCAGACCAATTATGAAGCCAAGTGTGTTTAGCGTGACAACAGAAACACAGACCCCTTGTAATGCCAACGGACAGAATTCAATTGCATAGGGGGTGTAGAAAATAGCCAGGAGTGTGAAATAGATTGTAGTTGTGAGACAATAAATGTAGAAGACATGATCAAGTTAGGGGTAAAAGAAATTTGACCAAATGCCATTGGGGGCTCATAGTATAAAGTAATATTTGTGCCATGGGTCATAAACATGTATTGGGCATGATGAACCCACAAATTAGGGTTAAGATGAACCACAGAAGTGTCATTTTGAGCAGAAACAGCATTAACCATAAACAAGAAAATACAAAATAAAATGGTAACAGAGTTAGCAGTAATAATAACAAAAACAGCAGCAACAAGATTTTCAGGAGTCTGAGGTAATGAGGCCTGTTGCAGTTGTTGTTGAGCTTGATATGTAGCAGATTTAACCTGGCCCCAAGTGATGGGTTGCGGATGCGTTGACCTTGGAAGACGGACTTCCGTGTTCAGATGAAGATTGAAATCCGGAATCGGGTTGTGAAGGCCCTGATGCCATTCCATGATATGGACGAACACAGCGCACTGGAACCCACACTGCTTGTCCAGTAGAAGGATCTTCCACGGCAGCGTAACCACGACCCCAGGTGATCAGCGGTGTAGGGCCTTTCCAGGTTGGATCTGGAGGTTGGCGATACTTTACCAAAGGCCTTGCTAAAGATTCAGTAGTTCGAAAATGCAAATTAACAGGTGAGTCTGCAAGAGAATCTAAAAAGGTTAAATAATTCCAAGTATATAATGCTACAGCAATGAGATTTTGAATCTTTCGCAGATGATAAGGGCCAGACTCAGTTTGTAATTGTTTCTGAAGCAATGCCTTAAAAGTACGATGAGCTCGCTCAACTATAGCTTGACCCTGAGAGTTGTAAGGAATTCCGTGCACTAAAGTAATATTTCATTTCTGACAAAAGGTTTGAAATTCCTTACTAATATAAGCGGGGCAATTGTCAGTTTTAAACTGAGAAGGCTGATCCATTATAGCAAAAGAGGATAGGCAATGAGAAATAACATCTGAAGTATGTTCATGTTTTGAATCAGTAACCCAAAGGAAGTGTGAATGAGTGTCAATAGACGTATGAAGATAACAGTATGGCTTAAAGGTTGAAAATTGAGTTACATCCATTAGCCAAATTTGATTAGCTTGGGTTCCTCGTGGGTTGACACCTACTGGAAAGGGAACTGCCAGTTGCTGACAAGCTGGACAAGCACGGACAATATTTCGGGCTTGAGATAATGAAATTTTAAATTGCTTTGCAAGCGATTTGGCATTTTGATGAAAATAAGAATGACTGGCAACAAGATCAGCAAACAAAGACGCAACATCCTTTAAAGATTCATCTGCCTTCTGATTTCCTTCAGTCAAGGCATTAGTAAAGGGAGTATGACTTCGAATGTGTTCTACATACAAAGAATACAAGCAAGTTTCCAAACTATTCTTTAAAGATAAAAACAAGGATGACAAATTCTTATCCAAAGAGAGAGCACAATAAGAAAAGGGGAGAGATTGCATAACTAAATACACATATTGAGTATCAACGATCAAGTTAATAGGTTGGTCATTGAACAATCGTAAAGCCAAAATCACAGCAGCCAGCTTAGCACGTTGAGCTGAAGTCTGCGTGGCAGTAAATTTAGAATACCATTGTTGTTGAATCTGCCAACCACACCCCTTGTAGGTGATCCATCAGTAAAGACTGTAAGAGCTTTAGAAATAGGATTTTGCACAAAAATGGAAGAAAAGGCCGGATTTAAAGTAGTAGTAACCACTATTCTAGGATCCTTGGGTGAAGAATACAACAAGTTTCCCACATATTGAGAAAAGGCTATCTGATATGATTCTGAAATCATATAACAAAAACAGGAGTATTCCAAAGAGTAATAGAAGGTTCTACATGACCAGCAGCCAATTGTTCTTGAACCAATTGTTGTAAAGCAGCGAGTTTTTCCTTTGATAATGGCCATTGTTCCACCCAAACCGGCGTAGAACAGAGCCATTTAAGAGGAAGAGCCATCATCAAGAATCAAATGGGCATTAAGAAGAGAAAGGATATAACGGCCCCAAATATTAGTATGAATGTCTAGAATGTATGGTTGTAGGAAAAAGGACTTACCAGCAGATGTTGTAACATTAATTTCTTGAACACTCTGCCAAGCAGCTGTAGAACCTCCTATTCCTCACAATGAAGAAACTGTCATTTTTGGCCACTGTACTGGCCACTGTAAAGAGGAGATGACAGTAACATCGGCTCCAGTATCCAATAACCCTTGAAATGGTTGTTTATTAAGAGCATTAACAAAGGACGAGAGGAGTTCAGCTGATGAAGTAAGCCTACAGATAAAGAAGTTGATCCAAATCCTGCATCCCCACGATTACCTATACCAGGAGATGGAATTTCATGTGGAAGAAGAAGCAATTGAGCAACAGAAGAATTACAAGGAAGAACTTGAGGAAGATTCACCCAAATCTGAATCATGAGGATACCAGTGTAATCTGAATCTATTACCCCGGGCACAACAAAACAGCCCTTTTTGTGTGCAGAAGAACAAGGCAAAATTAAGCCAACTAATCCCGAAGGAAGAGAACCTTTAAATTGAGATGGAACTATTTTAACTTCCATGGGAAATTTAAACTCAATTTCCTCTTGAGTGATTAAATCGATCCCAGCGCTACCAGCTGTGGCTGGGGAGGAGTGAGAGAGACTGCTGGAGGAGTCAAGTAATATTTGCTTCCAATCTTCAGGGATCATTGTATAACCATTTTTTATTCCTTCTACAAGTCCTCTTGTAAAATTACCACTAATCCCATAGTCTGTAACTGCCCTTTATAACTCTCTTAAGATCTGATAAGGCAGACCCTCCCATTCTGCTACTTGCAGCCCAAGCTGTGGCCCCTTACCAGGACGATATTGTACTGGACAAACAGACAGTAATTCTGCAAGTTCTGTTCCTGAAACAGAAGCATCCCTTTTACAAGTCTCTACCATTTTCTGAAAAGAAGACTGAACAACAGAGCCAGGAGGCTTTTGCCCTGTATCTGCAGGAGCTGAGGGAATTGAAGACATATATTCAGGTGAAGAAGGGGGACAAATGACAGCATTAGTATAACGTGAAGGTGGAGGTGTTAAAAGAGAAAGTTCATTGTGACCAAATTTTTCAATTGCATGCCTACATAAATGCCACACATGCAAAACTTCTATTTTTGCTCGAGGTTCAGTATGCAATGTTTTCCCTATACGTTCCCAATCAGTTAATTTTAAAGACCCCTTTTCTGGGTACCATAGGCACTGAGCTGAAATCTCCTGGACCAGCCTTAAGAGATTTCTCTGTGGTACCTTGGTATTATTTTTCTTCAACAAATAGCCTAATTCATCTACATGCTTCCTTTGTTCCTCAGAAAGCGAAGACCCCATACTTACAGAAACCAAAAGGTTGAAGAAACCACAAAGGGTTGAAGGTGCACCAAATCCTTGCCGGATGAAGTCAGAGGGTCCCTGTTCATGCACCACTTGTTGTAATGATGAGGCAGTCGAGTTGTTTGATCATGAACAACTGAATCATGATGATCTTTATTGGAGTCTAGTCTTGCATTTATACACATTTTTAGTTAACCTCCATCATTGGTTAACTTTGGTTACTGCTTAACTTTTGTTACTGTTTAGCACAGTAATCCATTCAATTAATTATCTCTAGTTAAAGTCTAACATATGTTTACTTCCTCTCTCTAATCCTCCTTTAGATTAGTGACTTTGTTTACCTGAGTTGTATTTGCTTGGAAACATTCTTTATCTGAGGTTTGCCATCCGAGATTGGAACATTCCTGCAATTACAACTCTACATCTGGGAAAGGCTCTGCATCAGAGGCAGAGATGGGGCCATGGCTCTCTGACAGTTATCAGCTGCCTTCGGAGTCAGACATCAGTGAGGCAGAAGTACAGATAAAAACAGAGGTAGTATTCAGCAAGCTCTGACCAGTTCTGGAGAACAGGTAGCGGAAATTTTAAGTAGTTTGGAGGGCAAGTACCACCTCTGACTGGCCCTGCCCCCATCTATTCTCTGCCTCCCGAGTCCCAGCTGATTGGCTGGGTCTTCTTTTGTTGCCCTCCCAAAAGAGAACAGAGCTGGAAAGCAGGTTAGTGGGGTGGGGAGGGAATGGGGATTTTGCAGTATCCTTCCTCTGCCATGCCCACCAAGTCATGCCATACCTATCAAGCCACGCCCACAGAACCGGTAGTAATTTTTTTTTAACCCCGCCACTGGCTAGAACCTGTTCCCAGTGTGCTCATGCACAGAGTGCCAGATGAAGGGAACAGCTGAGGAACAAAGGCCGACTTGGGAGTAAAGCCACAGGTGGGTGGTGAATGCCCCTCCCCTAGAGTTTAAAAGAGAGCAAAAGGGGAGTGGGGCTTTGAAGGAAACAATTAGTTCTTTCTGGCATGCTTGCCAAGTATTGCAGCATCTGAAAGATATAGGCCTGGCCCCTCTTCAAGCCCGATAAAGGTTTGTAATTGGGAACTATCGTGAAAACTGTTGGACGGGATTTTGTTGGAAATTCATTGTAAATCAAATAAAACGGGCTTATCAGGATGAGACTCAGCTTCGTGCTGTTGGGAGAAGCCTAGGTCAGAACAGTTACTAATGAAGAGGCATTTAAGAGATGAAGTTGGAAAGGCCATGGGGCTAGGACCTAAATGAGAGGGTAAATACTACACATCAAAAGATAACTAATGTTGACAATTAGCCTGGCCACAAGGAGAAAGGGCATTCCAAAAAATAGGATAGCACATCAAAGGCCTTCTCTCCTATTCCAACATAATGCAAGGTGCCCAGCTCATTGATTGGAAAATGTTAATGGTTGGGTAGGTACATTCTGATGAGGCACTTTGTTATGTATCAAAATGATTCACCATTACGAGCCTTAAACACCTTATACAAAACATTGAAGGCTAATCAATAACACAATTCAATTGTGCTAGGACTGAAACTATGTGGTCTCTAAAGAATGTTCTCTGTAAGTGTTGCTGCATACATTATTAGTTGCAATTTTCAAATTATCTTTAAGGGGGAGTTGACATTGGATGTGTTGCCATTGTCCAAATGAGAGAATAGAGTCAGCATGTACGTATCTAGGAAGAAATGAAACTGTAGCTCTAGATAAAAATTGATTGAACATCCTTTGAGCCACAATGCCATGTAGACCTTAAGAGGCAGCAGTCCTCCCAAATTGTGTCCTTGTTGCTTTAGAGTTAGAGGCCTATCCAATTCCCGGACCCATAAGACACCATTCTTGTGTTTTAGTATTGTTGGAATTCAGTTTCAGTTTATTATTGTATTAGGTGTCAGTTTAATGCCTGCCCTGATAGGAATAAAGTTGGGGACAGGTCTGTGACAAAATATTTACCCCTTTTGGATCTTCTGAATTTTTGCACATTTTCCCTATTTAGCATTCTTATAATTTGTTAGTTTGATTTATATAGCTGTCCAACTCTCACAAAGGATGCTGGGTGGTTTACAATTGGATAGAAAGACAAAGAATGGAATTAAAAATAAAAAGTGCATCCATTTCCTCCCCTGAAAAGAAAAACAAATAACCAAGGCCAACCAGATTGGTTCATCTTGCATTCCATTCCAGTGCCCAGTCCAGTGCCTGGGGTACATACAGTATAATGAAGATAAAGAGAACATATCAAACCAAAGTTTGATACTTGTTTAATTTAGTTCATTAATAAAGGCACTCAACATATGGGAAAAGTAATTGCCTGTGAATTAGATTCTTCCTGTTTTTTCTCCCTGAGCAATGTAGGTACTAAAGTCAGGCCTGCATATTTTTGATTGCTTTTTTCCCTCTTCATTGCAAACTCTGAAAGCAAATAGAAAGCACAAATTAAAATTTCAACCTAAACAATTTAGAGACAAGAGACTAAATGTGAAATTATGTTGGTTTCTCAGGCTGTAGTTTCAAATTTTACTGCAGGGAAAGATGGGAATCATCTATTATACATAGTTCCAAAGGGTTGAGAATATTTAGATAATGCTTAGGAGAGCTAATTTAAATCAATAAATTCATTATTTTGTGGACCAAAAATACAATCTAAGTCTACTCCATATTTCATTACACAGGGAGAATGGCTCTTCTGTTGGACTTTCATGTATGCCTTGGAGAATGGGAACAGACTGTCAAAGTTTATGATGTGGTTATTTTAATTGCTATTTGATTGTGGGTTGTTGTTTTTGCTTTGGATGACAGTTATGCATTTGACTCTGCTGTCGAGTTTTTTAAACAACTGTTAGCCACTGTCATGCCCCTGTCAGAATCTGATTCAGAGGGGGAGGCCAAGCATTTGACAGGGAGTGGGAGTGTGGCTCAGTTGGCTGTGGGAAAAACTGGGGAAGGGCAAAGTCTGTCTGGGAAGGGCAGGGGAGGGGTAGAGCAAGGAAGAGGGAATTCGGAGGAAAACCCAAGCCCACCCCCTCTTCATCCTAGGGGGATGGGGGAAGAAAGGGCCCTGATTCCCTTCATTAGCTGCAGCTGGGAACACAGTGTTTAAAAAGGGAAGCTGTGCACAGCAAGTTGTTGGGAGCAAATGAATTTATCTGGTACCACCGTGGCTTATCTGAGTTCCTGGCATCTTCACAACTATGTGAGTGTTGCTGTGCTTTCAAGTCTCCTGCCCTGTCAAGTTAATTACTGCAGCTTTGTTTTTTTGGATTTTTAATTACAGTCTGTATGTACCTTGTTTTGGACTGAATTTTCTATAGTTAAAGGCTGTTCCTGGGAGAGTTTTTCTCCAGCCTGGACATTGGGTGCAAAGTTGGAGGGACTCTTACAGGGACTCTTCTTGTTTATTTGACTGTGTTGCCTTTGTGTCACGCCCCAGGTCATCCCAGCAACCCAGAATCATCTTAGTGAGATAGGCAGCCATAGAAATTGAATAAAATAAACAAACATGGATAAATGATTGCTTTATTATCCTATAATTCTATGGTATTTTCCTTGATACTATTTAGTAATTTATTTCTCAGGAGCTTTCCTCCCTACTGAGAAGTGCTATCAATCCATCAAGAAAACATACAGCCTGAAATTTACTGCTACCATTGCTAATATCTATTCCAAATTTCTAACTTTGCTGTTAATTCTGGCAGTCCATTGCTACAGAGCCACCATTACCAGGTTTTGTAGAAAGATAGCAGCTGACCAGGGTGAAGTGGCTCTCCAATCCCAGCCATTACTGGATCAGCTCATGAAATGGGTAGCAATGTCTATGGAGATTTTCAGTCATCCAGGACCATCCAACCATTCCAGGTCATGGTTGCCCCCAAGTCCTTTTTCAGGAGGCAACCGGACTTTCTGTTTTTTTCTTTGAAGACATTTAGCTTCTCATCCAAGAAGCCTCTTCAGTTTACAACTATCCTTGGATGCTAACCCGATTAAAAAAACATTCATTGATACAATTAAAGATGATTTAACTCTGTTTCACTAATGAGCTGGGCATGAAGATGAAAGAAATAAAGGCATTCCACAGAAAAGATGCTTCCGACATAAGTTGCGGTTTGCTGCCAAAAGGGGGGGGGGGGAAACCAAGGTAACATTGAAAAGATAGTGCTAAATCAATGCCCTCCAATGCCCCTGTTCTAGGGAACACACTCAGCTCCCCCCACCCCTTTCTTCTGAGTAGCCTTGCACGGATGAGTATTGGCGTGGTTTTAGTCCCAAAGGCATTTCTGTTCTGCTTCTATTAAATTTCTCCACCACGAAAACACAACCACTCCGAGTAAAGGCATCCCGTAAATAAGAATACAAATCGTCCTTGATTGGCTTTTAACGCGCGACCTTCCTGAATTGTAGAGTTTTCCTTTTTTCCGTTTCTGGGTTGAGGTTGAGCCCAGTCCAGCTGACATTGCGGGAAGTCTGCCCCTTTACAGGCAATGCTTACCTTGATGTTGACAGTCCTTAAGAAGTCGGCCAGCGCGTCGCTCCAAAATCAGCGCCTTGAAACTTGCCGCGGCAATTTCCAAGGATCTTACACGCCCGCGCAGTGTACCGACCTTCCCCGCCGAGAGCGAGCTTTCCAGGATTATCGCACGCCAGTCCCCCTCGTTGCTTCTTGTGTATTTACCAGCGGGAGGGACTTAGTCAGCAAATCCTACTCGGAGGCGCATTAGCCAATGAGGAACCTCGCCCTGCTTGCTAGGGGGCTTCGGAGTTGGCGCTGGACGCCTGCAGAAATGCGAGGCGGTCCTCGCTGGGGCTGATGGCAAAATGGGGTCCGGCAACAGAGGTGGTGACTTAGCTCGCTCAGCAATTGGCGGGATTCCGTAATGCATCCATCCACCATGTAGCCTTGCCTGCCCAGCCCCATGGAGCGAGAGGATTGTTTACCCCTCACTTTTGCATAAATGCGTCTTTGCCGCTGGAAGATGAAATGCTTTTCTCGCTACCTGCCTTACCTCTTCCGACCGCCGAACACCATCCTCTCTGCCAGCTGCCACACCGAAGGTACCCGAGCGGAGAGGAGAAGGGTAGCATGGGTGGGACGCGAGGTACGGCGCAGAGCCGAGGGGAGGAGAAAGTGGGAGGAGAGCCTGAGGTCGCCTTTGGCAGCCGGTGCGTGACCGGGGTTGGCATAACCGTGTGGGGGGGTGCGGGCGCGCGTGAGGGTGAGGATCCGCGATAAGATTTGGGGAATCTCGGTGTGGCCTTGTGAAAAATCCGCCCTCTGTTCCTCATCAAGGTGAATGGTGCACGGTACTACTACCCTTCCAGGAGGGTTTTCTGGCATGGGATGCTTTTAGGCGATCGCGTACAAAGGTGATTCTTAAGTTTTGCCCCGAGAAGAAACGTAAGAGTAAGATTTTCCCTCCCGTGTAAGCAATCCCGCTCGGTGCGTGGAAAGCATGTTTTTTACACTCTGGGTTGCTTTCACTCCCTCCCTCATCCTGGCAATCTGGGTTTATTTTTATTTTTTTAAGATCTCTTGTCCTGTAGAGGTGAGATCAGCCACTGCATACAGTACAGTTAAGTTCTTAGTAAGATTTTTAGATGCTAATGAGCGAAGGGTGAGCTTAACAAGGTTCTTGGGGTGGGCAAACATCCGACTTTTTTGTATGTGTATGCAAGTTTTTCCTTCTGCACTGATCTGCAGGATGTATACAAGAGCAATATCAGGCCCTTTTTTTAAGTGAATTGCCATTTATCCACAGTCTAAGAGTTAATGTAAATAAAGCTTACAGAAAATAACACTGAAACGTTATATTCTTTATACATAAAAATTATCAGGTAGAGGGGTCACTGGTGATAGGCATGGTACAAAATCCTGGATCTATAATTAGTGAGCAGTAGTATAGAAATGTTTCAAAAATGTAAGTTGTGTTTATTTCTATGTATACAAATGAATGAGCTTATTAAACATGCTTAAATAGGACTGTGGTGCTGCAAGTTAACTAATTAAAATGTAAAGCTGTAGTTGTTTATAGAGGATATTCTAAGCTGAGTTTCCTTTAATCTATGTATTTTAGATCAAAACATTTTAATTTGGCTCAGTAACTTATAATTAGAAGATGGGAAAAGAAGTTAATTTTGGGTTCTAATTGTCCTCATAACGACCAAAACATGTAAAAATGTGCTTGAAATTGGTTCACTTGGGTTATAATTCAAATTTAGTAAATTTGCTATAAGGAAATAGGCTTGGATTATGCTTTTCTGCCTTTGATTTGTACAAATAAAATATTTCTACAATGATATGTTCTGTTGTTACATGATGATCAATCTGCATCCTACAATTTTGGGGCTTTTTCTAGCATTGAATATTTCTGAAACAAATATTATCACACTAATTTAAGATCCATTTGTTTTAAAAAGGCATATTTTTAATATGACAGGATTTCCAAGCATGTTTTAGATACCTATCTTGATTTATCTTAACTTGCTATCATTTCTGTTTGCTTTCTTCCTTCTTGTCTCATTTTCTCATTATTTTGATAATAAACTTTTCAGGGAAGGATCTGCCCTTTTGACTTCTATGGCTCTTTACAGTCTTTCCAAATTTGATACTGATCAAATATTCTGGATTAGCATATATCTTCAGGCCAATAGAATGTGTAAATTGCAATCCAATTCAACACAGCAGGGTATACAATTAAGTAAAGTTAATGAAAAGGCCATTAATATTAACATTGTTGCAAAGTAATATTGAAATCAATGCAAAGGAATTGCCAGATAATGACACCTGAAAGTAGACCTAAAATATACTAAAAGAAAACAAAAGCAATGAGATGGGTGATAATTTAATAAATAGAAAATAATAAAAATGGATATTCCTAAACTGATCTGCTGAAGGAATGGGCATAAATGAAAAGCAATCAACAGCTATCCCTATGAAGGGTAAAAGCTAGTTGATATTTTTTTCCTTTTGATGTTAAAATAACAAACAGTGGGAGAGTCCAGAAGATATGGCCACTTCTAAATTTGATATTGGAAGCAACTGGATATATTATCCCTTGAATTCCTTGTTTATACTGTAAATTTCTTAGCACTTGTTTGGAATCAAATGGCACTAAATAAAATCAAAGGATAAACAATAAACACTATCACAACTAAAAATGTGAAGCCACTTCAATCTAACCATAGGAGGGAAGCAAATAAAAAATTATTGTCAATTATTCCTGTAATTGATGTGTAGGATTACACACTTTTCCAATTTCTGATTTCCAACCATTGGCCCAATATTTGTTTGTTTATTTAAACAATGTATACGGCTACCCGTCTTATTACAGTACTGTGATTCTGAGTGGCTAACTTAAAACCAGAAAACGGCAAAACAGATCAATTAAAAAAGAAATTACAACAACAATTAATTGCTATATCGTATGCCAGTGATCGAAATAGATCATTCTGTTTTGTAATTGATAAACAATAAACAAATCAGCAAATCTCTCCTAATACTGGATTCAAATGCCTGAGGTAGGAAAAACAGGTCTGTAGTCACTTATGAAAAACCAGGGCCATTCTGATCTGTTGGAATGCTGGTCTACAAATGCTACAGTAGTGAAAGCATAGCTCCTGACTCCCAGAAGATGGGTTTGCTTAAAGGAAGAGACCAGAAACATGGCCACACTGTCATTCCGGGAAGGGGGGAGTAAACCAAATAATCTGAGATAGTAAGTCCCTCATAAGTAACCTTTGCTTTGTGCCCTGTAGACACTAACCATCATCTTGAATTGCAGTCCAGAAACTCATTGGAAGTCAGTGCATTTTGTAGAGAAAGACTCAGAACTGCTTGCACCACCACTTCTGAACCAGTTGCAACGTTTGAATGGTCTTCAAGTGCAGCTCCATGTAGAACAGGGGTGTCAAATTTGCAGCCCGCAGGCCAGGTGCATCACATGCTGGCCCCACCCCCACCCGGTTTAGCAAAGGGAAAAAAAGTATCAATACATCACTTGACACCACAAGTTTTACTCCCCTGATGTAGAAACATTCTGGCTGGCTCAGGAATTCTGGGAGCTAAAATCCACAAGTCGTAAAAGGGCCAAGGTTCCCTGTTTACAGTAATACTGTTATACAGTAATCAGTGTATTATCATGACTAGGGTCTCTTCATCCAGAAACAGATGCTATTGGCTCAAAAGTTGAACTGGGCAAAGATCCTCAATGGCTGCAACTTACTTCTGGGTGCCCTCTGTTTGGGATTGAACTGAAGCCCATTCTTCTTTATCCAGACTCCCAAATCTCTAGGCATTGGGAAAGAACCTTGACAGCATCATTTGGTTGTCTTGGGGCAAATATTTATAGTTGGGTTTCTGTGGTATGCTATATTTTACATAAAGTTTGTTGCCACAATTGATTGCCTTTATGCACCATATGAAACCGTAAACATTGTATTATGGCATTGTGCAACTATGAACCTTCTTGATATAGTCAAGTGGATTTTTATTATTTGTTACAATATTTTATGTTATTTTATGATGGTTTTAGTTAGTTACAGTTTGGGATTCTAGGAGGAGGTGGCATAATCTGGGCATAAATAAATAAAAAATACAAAGCTGCAATCTCAGATTAATAAGGAGAATACTTTTGAAAGTCATCCAAAGATTTTGTGTGAATTTGACATGATTTTGACTGATGATTGGTTTGGCACGAATTGTATCATAACTCAAGTTACATAATTTGTATAATAATTTGCACTCTTTGAATGATGATGTCACAACGCATGAGATAATTGCAGATTGTGCCTGATGCAAATGTTACTCATGTTTTTCTATGTGGTAGCAAATAATTCTGATCTTCATCTTCATGTTTGAAATCATCCAGTAAGGGCCTATTTTGCCTATATTTCTTTAATGCCTTTGATGTCAGATTTTAAATAGCCTCGGCTTTTCTCCAAATTCAGAAGCCTTTTCTTTTCTTTCTTTCTTTTTTTGTTGTAAGTTTTTATTTTATTTTATAACATACAAAAATCCAATTTCAATTGAACAGTGTGTTGTCTAGGTACAAATCATTTGACGAAATAATAATCACAATATTTACAACATTATTCATTGCATTAATATCAATTATATTAATGTTAATAACCATAATAATCATACCATTTGGTTAACCAAGTTAATGTATCTTCCTTATATCACTAATCCTTTCATATATTTCCCTGTTTCTAGCTCCTGTTTTTGTCAGCTAACCATTGATAAAGTAAGGCCCAAGTTCAAAAAATATTCAGTTTCTTCCTTTTCCTTAATTGTAAG
Source organism: Notechis scutatus (assembly GCF_049901735.1). Lineage (NCBI taxonomy): Eukaryota > Metazoa > Chordata > Lepidosauria > Squamata > Elapidae > Notechis > Notechis scutatus. Next base: position 87,474,105 of record NC_142010.1, on the reverse strand, counting down.
TGTTAGCTTATCCATTTCTGCACATTCTAATATTTTTCTAATCACATCTTCATCTGTTAGGATCACTTTTCCATTGTTGTGCAAATACTATTCTCTCTGCAGTCAATACATGTAAAATCAGATATACGTTCCCTTTGTTATACTATGTGGTAGAATGCCCAGCAAAAATGTCTCTGGTTTCAAATCTATATGTTGTTTTATCATTTTTTTATTTTTTTTATTTTTAAGTAAAAGTTTTATTGATTTTAACAACAAACCAAAAAACACATAAAACATAAAACATAACATAAAAACATCATCATCCTTCATAAATTTACAGACAGTGTATCGGTTGGTTTACCACTCCTTTTTGTGCATCCATTTCATAGTCATTATAATAATTATATTACATAATAACTCATATTATCAATCAACAATTATATATCCTAATATCATTATTAAACAATCATTTGACTATAATTTAACTAATTCATACTTAAGCGAGATAACTATAGTTTAGTTAATTTATTTTCTAACGAATCATAAAATCATACCAAGTCTTATCTTAATAAAATATTATAAAAGTATTATCAACCCCCCCAAAAAATGTATATTCATTATTTCCTAGGTCTCTAAATATTTTATTATTATATTGTATTATCCAACCATTGATAAAAAAAATCCCAAACTTCATAAAATTGTTTATCTTCTTGTTCTCTAATTTCAAATGTCAATCTACTCATTTCTGCACATTCCAATATTTTCTTAATAACTTCTTCTTTTGATGGTATTTTCTCATTCTTCCAATTTTTAGCAAATACAATCCTAGCCGCTGTTAATACATTTACAATCAAATACTTTAAGTTTTTATTATATGTATCAGGTAAGATTCCCAATAAAAAAATCTCTGGTTTCAAATCTATATGTTTCTTTGTCATTTTTTCCAACCATATGCGAATTCTAGTCCAATATTTTCTAGCATCCTCACAAGTCCACCACATATGGTAATATGAGCCAGGTATCTGTTGACATTTCCAGCACTTTTCAGATTTATTCTTGAACATTCTTGCTATTCTTGTCGGGGGAAAATGCCACCTGTAAAACATCTTATACAAATTTTCTTTATATGCTGTTGACATTGTCATTTTATAATTTTGAGACCACAATTTTTGCCATTTCTCTAAATCAATCCCATATCCAAAATTCTTCCCCCAAGCAATCATTGTTTCTTTAACCTGCTCTTCCTCTAATTTAATTTCCAACAAATAATTATATAATTTTTTAATCACTTTTTCATCAGTACCTGTCAAAATCCTATCTAAATCAGTCAATTTATCATAGAATTCTTCCATTTTAGAATCTTTAAGATACCTTGAACGTATTTGTGCATATGAAAACCAATTCATCTTTATGCCTTGTTCTTCTAAATTTTGCATCGTTTTAAGTTCACCCTTTTCATCTAATAATTCCCCATATCTAACTGTTTGTTCCTTCTTATAGGTTATAGGATAAGAAAAAGCTTCAATAGTTGATAACCAAACTGGGATTTTCAAATAACATTGTTTCTTAGTTTTCTCCCAATTCAAGCATAACGATTCCCGTATATAATGCCTTCTAAAGTAACCCTGTGATTTAGTTCCCTTATACCATAAAAAAGCATGCCAACCCAATAATAAATCATGTCCTTCTAATGCCAACAATCTGGTCTTTCTTAACGTTATCCATTCTTTAGCCCACATTAAGTTTGCAGCTTGATAATACAACTCCCAATTAGGGAGGCCAAATCCTCCTCTAATTCTAGCATCCTGTAAAAGTTTTAATTTTATTCTCGCTTTCTTACCTTGCCATATATACTTCAGCACAATTTTATTCAGTTCTTCAAAGTAATCCTTACCTAACCTAATTGGTATTGTTTGGAACAAATACAAATTCTAGGTAAAATATTCATCTTAATTGTTGAAATTCTGCCTATCAATGACAATTGTAAGTTTTCCCATTTTTTCAAATCAGATGCTATCTGCTGTTTAAGTTTAATATAGTTATTATCTTTCAGTGTAGTACATCTTGACGTCAAATATATCCCCAAATATTTAACTTTGTTCGTAACTTGAATTTTCAATAAGTCTGCCAGCTCTTCTCTTTGTCTTAACAGCATGTTCTTTGTCAAAATCTTTGTTTTGTCTTTATTTATTTTCAAGCCAGCCATCTCACCATATATCTCTATCTTTTCCAATAGTTTTGGTTTCAAATCTATATGTTGTTTTATCATTTTTTATGTATTTTTGTCCAATATTTTTTCGCTTTTTCACATGTTCACCACATGATAGTATGAACCAGATATCTAGTATTCAGAAGCCTTTTCTGTATAGAATTCTGTGAAAGGAAAATGTATATCTGGTTGATTTGAAATGTTCATGTGTTTTGAAGGTGCAACATTTTTCTTTATTTTAATGAAATGTTTGGCTTTCTGATGCAATTATCCTAAATAAAATAATACCAGACCAAGTAATAAAGTAATACATCACATGTGTTTGATAGAGATTGCTTTGTTTTGATCAATCTGTGGAAACTTATTTCAAATCATGTGATGATGATTATCTTCATCCCAAAACTCTGGCTTAAGACAATCACTGCACATGTTACACATGTATTGAAAGAGGAATCCCAGCATCTTAGGGGAAGTCACACATTTGGATAGACCTGAAAAAAATAATGATGGCTTATTGCTTACATTACTGATTTTTGCATGATAATTGTGAAGTCATAGAATTCCACCATTGATTGCCACATTTCTGGAAAAAAATGTTGTGTTATATTTTATTGTTTTATATTTCTCACTGACACAATCCATTAAAATTATGCAAGAATACAGAGAGCCAGGGTACTGTAGTAGTTAAGGGCTTGTATTTTCTAGAACCGTGATCATGAACCTATGGCACGTGTGCTGGAAGTGGTATGCAGAGCCACATCTGCTGGCATGTGAGAGGTTACCCAGAAGAGCCCCACTGTGCATGCACGCCCACCCACCCCGCCAGCCAGTTGATTGTCGGCTATCTGCCACACATGCATGGGGGAGACATGCGCATGGGAGTCGCACGCTCATGCACAGAGGCATGCGGTGTGCGGGGGGTTGCATGCGCAGAGGTGTGTGGTGCTTGCGCAAGGGGCGTGGGGAGTCACACGCACATTGCATCATGGTAGCAGGCATGCAAGAGTGTGCACTTTTGGCATGCAACGTGGAAAAGTTTAGCCATCACTGTTCTAGAAAATCCAGATTCAAAGTTACCCATGTCCATTAAAGCTCAGTGGGTAATTTTAAGCTAGTAAATTCTCCTCCATGCTGCATTGAGAGCCCAGGATGGGTTGACTCCTTCCTATGACATCATTTAGCTGAGTCTGTACTAAGATATAAAAGCCAGCCCCCGGGAGAGACCCCAGCTTTTGACTCAGCTCCTTTCAGTCAGTAGCTGTGTCTCTGAAAGTGTTCTGTTAGATAGCTCTCACCAGCGATCTTCAATACTATTTCCTCACTTCAAGCAGCTCCCAGGGATCTGGGCAGCTGCTCTTCCAGGAGAGTAGGGCTCTCTCTCCTGCAACGTTGGGAGCAGTGTTACCAGAGCTCTGTGCAGGCAAGCTGGGCGGCGTCTGTAGACCTCTCCCACGCCTGCGGTTTTGAGCGATCGTAAAAACGATCGGCAAACTGATAAGAGCGCAAGCCAGCTGATCATGTGGCCGGCGGCTGCGTTTTTCCCATGCTGACTTCGCTCGGGGCTCTGTATAGCCTAAGGAGCGATTCTTCGATCTCGGAGCCTGTTTCCCCTAGTCAGTGGCCATCTTGGATTGAAGCCTTCCACCACAAGGTGAGCAGCCATTTTATAAGCCCAGGGGCCATTTTATACCCTAAAGGACTTACTAAAAATTTCTAAACAGAGCCTTTATTCTACAAATGGAGCAAGATAAGGCTCAGGCAGAGCTCCCCCCCCCCAGTGGAACAGTCTCTTAAGCCCAATAAGAGAAAAAGGTGTAGGCAACGCACCCAATCAGTCCAGAGGGAGGTAGCTGCTAAAATCAGAGCCAAGGCTCTAGCCCTTAAGAAAGCAACTCAGGCTGAGTTGAGGGCAGAAAAGGGCAGACATGCAGCCCTAGAGAGACAGTTCAACAGAACTATTCAACAGAAGGGAGTGCAACTACAGCATGTTCCAGGTGATACTTGTGGGCCCCAGCCAAGCCCTCCCAGGGGAGGAGAAGTTATCTATGAGCCTTTCCATCCTCCACCCTGGTCTCCTGAGGCTCTTGTAGTACAATCAGATCCTCAGGATCTAAGCAGATCTGGGGCTTATTTTTGACCAAAATCTTTCAGAGGAAGAGGATTCTCGCCCAGAGCAGACATCCTCTGCATTGGTCTTCAAACCTACTCTCTTCGGGCCATTTCTCAGCAAGGCCTTGGTCACGGCCAAGCTGTTGCTGGAGGAAGTGGCTCCTGACCCACAAGGAAATCCCTCTAGCCAAGGGGACTCGCTTTTCTCCAAGCCTGTAGTGCATGCAGAGGTTTTGCCAAAATTGGAATTTTGTTCCTGGACATGGTCAAGGAACAGTGTGCTTCCCCTTCAGCAGGTCCTCGCCCATCTTCTCTGAATAAGCATTTCTACAATGTCAGCGCATCTCTGGACAATGCCCTGACAGTGCCTTCTGTTGACATTCCGGTTCTGGCCTCGTTCTCATCTTCGGGCACTCCCACGGAGCCAGAAGATATCCTGAAACCAGATAATAAATGTTCTGAAAAGCCCATCAAGTGCAATCACCAGGCCGCTGCATGGGCTGTTCAGGCTTCAACGGTAGCATCCTTTTTCACGAGGGCATCCATACGGTGGCTGCGCCAACTCCAGAATAGATTGCCTGCTTCTGACCTTTGGTCTCACCAAGACCTTAATAAGATTATTGCAGCGGCGGAATTTACTGCGGATGCCACTCTCAATTCTGCCAAATTTGCATCCAAGGCCATGGCATCTTCAGTAGCAGCAAGAAGACTTGGCTCCAAAATTGGCAGGCGGAGTCACGCCGAAAATGGAAGCTGGCTTCAGTTCCATTCACAGGCAATAAGCTTTTTGGCGATGCTTTGGAACCTTATCGAAACCAGAGACTATCGCCCTGCTCCTTATCGCCCTCCTGCCTTTTGAGCGGAGACCTCATCTCGCTTCCCTCGCTCTCAGAGGCCGTACTCCCAAATGTCACAGCTAATGGGTTTGTCGACAACTTCCAGGCCGACTGGCTCAGCAGGAGCCTAGTCGACCAGGCAGAATGGCCCATTCCTCCGTCTCTATTCAGAGACCTTTCCCTCAGATTCGGAACACCAGAGGTGGATCTCTTCTCCACTCCTCAAAATGCCCAATGCCCAGATTCTTCACCAGGTTTCCTTGCCAGGGAGCGGAGGGGACCAATGCATCTTCGGTGCAGATGGTCCAAGGGTCTCCTCTACACCTTTCCCCCGCTTCCCATCATTCAGGAAGTAATTCGGAATATGTTGGAAGAAGGAGCGGAGCTCCCCCTCCTGGCACCCTATTGGCCATAGAGGCCCTGGTTTGTAGACCTGTGGCTTCTCCTTGGAGGATCCCAGCCCATCTAATCTCCCTTCCCCAGGGGGCCCTGCCCCAATGGTTCAAGCTGACCGTGTGGCACTTGAGCAACAGCGGCTAGAGAAGGCTGATCTTCCAGAAAGGGTCATCCTCACTATCCTGGCATCTCACAAACCTTCTACAAGGCGCATCTATGATGCCACCTGGATGGCTTTTTTCCGATGGTGCCTCAGGGAGGGTCTTTCTCCTGCTTCAGCCCAGTTGGCAGAAGTTCTTAGCTTCCTTCAGCATGGGCTGGAGAAAGGTTTGACCCCCAACACCTTACGCAGGTAGGTTGCCGCCCTCTCCTCTTCCTTTCATGGGGTTCGCTTCCTTCCTTATCCTGTCACCCTCCAGTCAGGAGGTTTTTGAAAGGGGCTTCCAACTTGCACCCACCGGTGGTTCACAGGTATCCTTCCTGGGACCTCCATATGGTCCTTAATGCCCTTATGAAGCCCCCCTTTGAACCCCCCCTTTGAACAGTGTCTCTCCATTTCCTGACTCTGAAGGTAGTGTTCCTTGTTGCCATGACTTCTGCCAGGAGGGTTTCCGAGCTTGCTGCTCTTTCCAACAGACAGGACCTTTGTTCCTTTCACAATGATAAGGTTGTTCTCCGTCTGGACCCCTCATTTATTCCGAAGGTTAACACTTGGTTTCACAGGTCCCAGGACATTGTGTTGCCTGACTTCTGTCCTCGCCCACACCATGACTTAGAGCAGCAGTGGCACACGCTAGACGTAAGAAGGGGTCTTAGAATATACATTAAGCGCACTTCCTCCTTCAGGAAGTTGGAAGCCATGTTTGTTTCCTTTTCCCCTTCTCACTTGGGGCACAAGGCCTCTTCTCCTACTATTAGCGGGTGGGTCAGGTCTTGCATTGAGCAGGCCTACAAAGCTGCGGCCCTTCCGGTTCCCCGAGGTCTGACGGCGCACTCTACCAGTAGCGGGGCCACTTCTGTCTGGGCAACCCAAGCATCCTTGGAGGAGATTTATTGTGTGGCCACGTGGACATCCCCGTCTCCTTTCATCAGACACTACCGTATGGATGCCTTTGCCTCGGCGACTGCAGCCTTCGGCAGACGGGTGCTTCAACAAGTGATTCCACAGTCGGTGTGATAAGCTGGACGAGGACCCGCCTGTGGACATGCAAGCTTTGGTATGTCCCATCCTGGGCTCTCGATGCAGCATGGAGGAGAATGGTAGAAGTTACCATGAACGTCCTTTCTATCTATGCTGCAAGAGAGCCCAGCCCCTCCCTTGATTTGTCCGGAGAGGGTAAGACATATTTCTGTATTCGTTTGTGCTTTCAGAGACACCTTTCAGTCTGTCAAGTATCTTCGCCAAAACTGAGGTCTCTCCCGGGGACTGGCTTTTATATCTTAGTACAGATTCAGCTAAATGACATCATAGGAAGGAGTCAATCCATCCTGGGCTCTCTTGCAGCATAGATAGAAAGGGCGTTCACGGTAACTTCTGCCAACGCCCATTTAAGCTAGACCAACATTCCTCCCTATGGTGGTCTTGTGGAGGAAAATTGGAGGCTGTACTTGTACAGACTTGAGCTCCTTGTAGGAAAGGTAGGCTATAAATCTAACAAATAAATAAATAGATAGAAAATAGATATTCACTTGCAGTATTAATTGTAGTGGAAGATTCCATAAGTCCACACTGTTGAATTGTCTAAATTAAAAAAAAAATAAGGTAAGAGGCAAAGAGGTATTCTCAGATTTAGTTGGAATTATCAATGGTTAATACCAGGGTGGAATTCTACAGGTTCGCACCTATTCTCTAGAACTGGTTGTTAACATTCTTAGCAGTTTGGAGAACTGGTTGTTAGAAGAAATTACTGGCCTAATCCTGTAAGGAAGGCAGGAAGGAAACATTCTGGTGTTGCTTACAGAAACTGCCTCTTCATTAACTCTTATTACATTCTTGGCAGGACTAGACTTCCTGTCTCTGGAACTTCTCTGGAGTGTTTTTTTCCTTCTTTGCTGGTACTTTGCTTGTGTGGAGTGACCATTCAAAGTTACAATGGCACTGAAAAAAGTGGCTTATGGCCATTTTTCACACTTACGACTGTTGCAACATCCCCACAGTCATGAGAGGCCAGGCGAGGAGATGCGTGCCTCGATGTGAGTGATGTTGAGTTGGCCACGCCCAGGCAGTCACATGACCACCAAGCCATGCCCACCAACTAAGCCATGCCCACAGAACAGGTTGTTAAAAAATTTGAATCCCACCCCTGGTTAATACTCAAAATGTCACAGCTAATGGCTTTGTTTCAACTGTGTTTTAGTGACAAAGTCGGATACCTGCTAAATTTGGTAATACATTTCTTGCAAGTTTATGGGTTTTAAAATTGTCAATTGTGGCTTAAGTAGCTTTAGAATTCTTCTTGAATGCAGAAATAATCTCTTATGCACACACAAAAAAGCACAAATGAAAATACACAAAATGAGTCATGAGAATAATTGGAGTTCTGGGGCTAAATCAATCCCCCATTGAATAGAATGGGATTTCCTTTTGAATTAAGATACTTAGGAACAGACTGAGCTATCTTAAGAGCACCTAATAGCAGGGGCTCTGCTAAAATCCATTTTGTGTACTGTTGTGCCTACCTATTCCTAGATTTGGTGGCAATAACTCCTTAGTGCTGTGATGGTGAACCTATGGCACGTGTACCACAGGTGGCATGCAGAGCCATTTGTGCCGGCCCACGAGCTGCAGGCAAACTTACCTCACTGCATGCGTGCGCCTCACATCTGATTTTCGGCCTGTTTGAGGCCTTTTCTGGCCTCCCAAAGGCTTGAGGAAGGCTTCTGCAGGCTTTTCAGGCTGAAAACTAGCCCCGCTTCATCACTTCCTGTTTTTCCAAAAAGTGACGAAATGGGGCTAGTTTTCGGCCTGCAAAGCCTGCAGAAGCCTTCCTCAAGCCTTTGGGAGGCCGAAAAAGGCCTTAAACCTGCTGAAAATCAGCTGTGAGGTGCAGTGCAGGTAAGGGGGCGGCAGGGATGTGGGGTGGGGATTGCGCATGCATGCATAACGGGGTATGGGGAGTGTTCATTGCCTTCTGGGTGCTGGCACGCATGAGCGTGCAAGCACGAACGAAATTTTTGACATAGGAACCCAAAAAGGTTAGCCACCACTGCCTTAGTGGAGCCATGGAAGTTAAATCTAAGTTAGAACCCCATATGATATTCATCTATTACTTGCTTAAGCTGCTTCTGTAATATGCTTTATCTCTTAATTTTGAACATATGAGTTATTGAGAAAGTACTTCTGAAAAAATGTGACTTTGACAAACATAAAAACATATTCCACTTGCATTAATCTAGGAAAATCTTATCGGTACTGATACATTCCTATCCAGTGGTCTTTAGACAAATATCTGTATGGGCTTTAGGAACTTTATAGAACTTTGACTCTGAGATATTTACAGCTAAGTAAATTGCTTAGCTGTAAATATCTCAGAGTCAAAGTTCTATAAAGTTCCTAATGCCCTTAATCAGTACATGTTGCTTTTCTAGGTTTTTAAGAGTAAGCGAAGAACTAGGGGGAAAAAAGGAAAAATGCATTTAAGTTCAAAAATAGAACAAAGCTCTAGAGAAAAATCTATATAACAGTAAACATTCCTGGTGCCATTTTATAGCCTACAGATTTTGAATAATGATTCAGTCAAGAAGAAGATTGCAAGAAACACTGACTTGTGGCTTTAGCTGTGGTACTGGCCTAATTCATACAACCCAGTTAATCATAATGCCTGGGAACTTAGTAGGGAAAAGATTCAAAAAAGTCAAGATGGATGCAAATGTAATTGAAGCTCCATTTCTTCTTAATATGCATTATCAGCATGTAAAAAAATGGGTAGGGTTATTGTTTTTAATGCTCTTTCATGCATTATGCTGTTTGCGACTTAATTGAAGGTGTGAATTTAAGAAGTGCAGTTTATTCAGTAAATAGCTGAACAGTTACCTAGTACATGTAACTGTTACCTAGTGACAGTTTTAAGAGGGATTTATGAGAAAAAAAATAAAGCAAGTTATCTCTGCAAGGCTATGCGTATGGTAAACCCATATTTGTTTATTTGTTTTATATTCCACCTCTTATTCAGGAGCAGAAAGCTTTGTAAAAATAATGAGAATCAACTCATTAATCAATAAATCAAGTTGAAGGAAATGGTTTAATTTAAATTGAACCATTTAATTTAAAACAACATTTTCAGTTATCAACTTTGGACTTGATTAGCATAAAATGTTGAGCAGCTTAGAAAAGTTTTTTAAACATCAAAATTATTTGATGTTTTGGTGTTTTTTAAACATCAAAATTATTCTTCCCCAGATTTTTTCTGACATTCATGCAGCTGAATATTATTTGAAACAATATTTATTTATTGAGCTTCTGGAACATTCTGGTTTAAAAAGAAAAATGTGCCCTCACATGATAATAGATGTGTTAAGAATTGCTTAGGTTATGCTGTATTTCAATATTTTAGAAATATTGTTGAGGAATTCATCAGATTGCAGGAGAAATAAAAAGATAAACAAAAACACATTATGTCCTGTAAGAGTTAAAGCTACTTCTGCAGCAAAATTTAGGGAGTCTAGATGAGATGTAAAGAAGTTAGCTGTCTTTAATTTATAGAGCTACAGAAGAATGGAAATGATGCTGTGGCATTTCAGTTGGCAGGTATTTTACTCAAAAGACCCTATTTCTGATTTTCCCCTACGGGAGGGTACAACAGTAATCATGCTTTCTTAAGTTGTCTGGGAAAAAAGGAAACCTAGGCAGCATTTTAAAACAGTCAAATTGTTTTCCACAGTGAATTCTCAGTTGCTGGGTAAGAGCTTTACATGGCAACCAATTGAAAAGTTTTCTTTATTCACCTGCCAAGAAAGAAAAAACAAAAGAATAATCAGAAACAAAGCTAGAAGGAGGAATTAAAATATACCTCAGTGTGTCTTGATTTCCTGCCAGTTTTCCAAAGCTGGTTAGAAGATGGGTTCACTCACTATACTACATCTAAATCAAATTCTATAACGATTTAATGTAACTGACTTCTATACATTTCTTGTGACTCAACACCAATTTCTGTTTAGCTTTTAACTAATTTATACTAGAAACATGAAGCATTTCACTTAACTTGGGTCCATTTTGAATGCTAAAATTTACCTTTAAATGGTTAAGTAAATACTATTTTAAAGAGATGGTACACAGCGGAGTACAAAGGTAAACAAAAATCTGGGTGACTAAGAGATACTGACAGTTTTAGTACCGTTTTGTGATTAGCCAAGTTTTTGCAGCCCAGATCTGAGAACCTTAGTGTGTCTGCGTTGTTGAGAGATTTGGATTAGATCTGGGAAAGTTCATGTTCAAAGCCCTCTTTAGTCATAGGGATCACTTGGCCAATTATTATCTCCTAGTTTATCCACCTCAGTGGTGGGATTCAATTTTTTTTACTACCAGTTCTGTGGGTGTGGCTTGGTGGGCATGGCAGGGGAAGGATACTGCAAAATCTCCATTCCCTCCCCACTCCTGGGGGAAGATTACTGCAAAATCCCCATCCCTTCCCCACTCTTGGGGGAAGGTTATTGCAAAATCCCATTCCCTCCCCACCCCACTAACCTGCTTTCAAGCTCCATTCTCCTGTGCAGGGCAACCAAAGAAGACTCAGCCGATCAGCTGGGACTTGGGAGGCAGAGAATAGATGGGAGCAGGGCCAGTCAGAGGTGGTATTTGCCGGTTCTCCGAACTATTCAAAATTTCTGCTACTGGTTCTCCAGTACTGGTCAGAACCTCCTGAATACTGCATCTGATCCCCCTGATATGATTATTGTGAGAATAAAATTGGAAAGTATACTAAATATGTTACTTTGAATTTCGGGAGGAAGGCAGAAATATATATGCAGCAATTACATATATGATTTTGTTTAATTTTTTGCAATACTGGGTGTCAAATACGAGGAATTTCAAGTTGCATTAATGAAGATATCTCTAGTAGCTTTAAATGGCTTTGTATATAAAGATAATTCAACACTTATTTGGCATGTTTAATCACAGTGAAATGGTACAGGATGGACATTTAATTGTGGTTAAATTGTGCTTATATAAAGCTTAAATAAATTGTAAATTTATTTGAAGAACTACTTAGAACTTGGCAAAAGAAAAGGTATTTCAGAGCTATTAATTGGGTGTGTATACTGATTACTCAGGTTGGAGTTTTCAAATTCTCTGTTTCAAGAATATTATTTAAAGATTCTCCTTCTTAAAATATAGTTTTAAAATATTATGTCCTACAGCTTCCTGTAATTATTATTTAAGTGAATGTAAGAAGGTTGTTATTAGAATGCAATTACAGGAAATAATCTTATTTCAAAAAGATAGCTTTGTGAGGGTACTATAGCAAAAAGAGAATCTAATGGTACTGAAAATTTTTATTATGGCATAAACTTTAATTGGTAGGACTGGAATTCATTCATTCATTCATTCATTCTTACTTCATTTTCTTAACCACCTATCTCCATTAGTAGTAATCAGTATTAATCAAATAAATACTTTGGCAGGTATCTTTATGCATATTAAGCAGAGGGGGAAAGAATAAAGAGGCCAAAACATATGACATCTCTTAATATATTTATGTAGAGGTGAAAAAGTTTTATAAATAAAAGAAAGATTACCAAACAAAGTCCAGCAGCTACTAGAATCACAGTGGTGATAAATACATTTGTGAATTGCTTTATTCAACATTCTATATATATATAAGTGTGTGCGTGCGTGTGTGTGTGTGTGTGTGTGTATGTTCCAGCATAACTCTGGAATGCCTCAAGCAATTTCCACCAAACATGGTACACAGATGACTTACCCTCTGGAAAAAAATATTGTGGGGGTAAGACACCCCTAAAACCCCTTGGGTGGGTGTGGGTGTGCCTTAAAATGGCTTCTACTGTACAGCACAGTGGACTTGCCATGGTAACAGCTTCACAGTACTCCACAATGGGGCTCCCTCTCAGCTCTCCAAGGAAATGTCAGATGATTGGCCAAGTGCAATCAAACGCTACAAAAATGAAACACCAGCATAGATAAAGAAAGTCCCAAGGAGAGGAATAGAATAATTGTGATGCTGCGGGAGAGACAGTACAACAGTGTGAGGCCTGACTAAAGGTTAAGAGAGATAGGGCTACTACATCTAGAGCTTTAGAGACAGTACACCAACATGAGTCTTGACTATAGGATTTTCCTATCTAATACAGGATTGGGACAAATAAATGCCTGGGCAATACCAGGTTATCAGCTAGTTTTGAATAAAACATACCTTAAGAGGAACACAGCTGTGTAGGAAAATTCTAACATTTGACCTGTGTCACTTTATAGCAGGGGTGTCAAACTCACATCATCACAGTGGCATATGTGATGTATCTGGACTTTTCCCCCTTTTGCTAAACCAGGCATAGGCATGGCCAGCGCGCAGGCAGAGAGTTTGACAGCCCTGCTTTATAGTGTTCCAATTAAAAAAATGTTTTAAAAATAAATACGCATAGTGACCTATTTTGTAAGTTTATGTAATATTTGTAAAATTATCTTAGCCTCTGACAATGTTACTTTAATACTTTTAACACAAAAAAAATGTGTATTTTGGAATAAGGTCCAACCTGGTGATTGAGTGGCAGGAACCACCCTTTGAAAACAAGGCCAGAAGAAAGATCTAGGCAAGATAAGAAGAAAAATATTTTTGTTTTAATTTAAATTTAATTAAAGTTAACATTATTATGCCATATACTCTGTGTGTGTGTGTGTGTGTGTGTGTGTGTGTGTGTGTATGTATATGTATATGTATATATATATGTACAGAAGCCTGATGATGGCAGATGAGATTCTGCTGAAACGTTGCTACAACTTTAAAAGAACAACTACAATGACGTGGGAAAAAAAAACCGACGCGTACATGTAAAGCCGAAAACTTAAGAAAACATATATATACAATACAGAATACACAATACAGAAGCCTGATGATGGCAGATGAGATTCTGCATGCTACAACTTTAAAAGAACTACAATGACGTGGAAAATACCAACCAAGCCGAACAAACATGTTAAGAAAACTTAAAAACATATATATATAATATATATATATATATATATATATATATATATATATATATATATATATATGTATATGTATATGTATATATATATGTATATGTATATATATATATGTATATGTATATGTATATGTATATGTATATGTATATGTATATAATATATATAATATTATATATGTGTGTGTATGTGTATGTATGTATGTATGTATGTATATATATATATATATATATATGTGTATGTATATGTATATGTATATATATATATATATATATATATATATATATATATATATATATGTGTATATATATATATGTGTGTGGCACGGATGACTGGCTGGGGGGCGGCGGTGTAGTGCCCCAGGCCTGGTTGTACCAAGACCTAGGGGAGGGTTAGCTTCTGTTTCCATGGTGGTTGGGGTGTGGCGAGGTGGGGAGGCAGTTTTCTTCCCGTGGGCCAGAAGGCACACGCCGGGTGGACTCGCGTCCCGGCAGCGGGGGCTTCAATTTGTTGGGTATTTTCCCACGTCATTATAGTTGTGCTTTTAAAGTTGTAACGTTTCGGCAGAATCTCATCTGCCATCATTAGGCTTCTCTATTGTCTTCATCTGTGAGTCAGAGTTTCACAGCCGTTTCTGTTTTAAATTTGGGGCTAGCCTACTGCTGTGCCAGAATGGTTTTTTCTTCATCCTGATTGGTTGGAAGTCTTGGTCTGTGTTTATTGGTCTTGGAGTTTGCTGTGTTCTTCTTGACTGGTGTTTCTAATATCTTCTGTCTGTTTTGTAGCTTTTTTCCCCCTTGATTGGCTGGCAACATTGTGTTTGCTGTATTGGAGGCTTTTAGTGCAGCTTGGCTCCGAGTAAATGGACGTTTAGTTTAGTGCGGCTTGGCTCTGAGTAAATGGATCCCTATGGGATCACCACTGTCCCCCGTCATTGCAAACCTGTTCATGGAAGAATTTGAATCCAGAGCCCTGGCTAATGCCACGCACAAACCCAAACTATGGTCAAGATACACCAATGAAACATTTGTGATTTGGCCCCATGAAAAAGAAAACCTAAACAATTTCCTAACACACCTAAACAGCACACACCCCAAAATCAAATTCACCATGGAAACGGAAACAAACAAACAAACAACTACCATTCCTAGATGTACTAATCTACAAAAAAACAGATGGCACACTAGGACACACCATATACCAGAAGAAAACACACACCAACCGCTACCTCAATGCCCAATCTTACCACTACCCAGCACAGATAAACTCCGTGGCCAAAACACTAATCGCCAGAACCAAACGCCTGACAGACAAGACACACATAAAGACTGAACTATGCACCCTGACTAAAGTACTGACAGCTAACGGCTTCCACAAAAGCAAAATCACCAGCTTGATCCACAAAAACACACTGAGACATAATGGAGACCTAGAAGATGAACAGACATATGGAACATCTGTCCTACCCTACGTAAGAGGTACTACAGACAAAATCAGTAAGATACTACACAGGCATCACATCAAGACTGCCTTCAAAACAGACAGAAAAATAGCAGCCATCCTAAGAAACCCCTAAGATAAAATTGACCTGGAAAACCAAAGCATATATGAAGTCCCCTGTGCATCATGCCCGGCCACATATATTGGACAGACCAATAGAAGAATAAGTACCCGCCTGGATGAACACAAAAATGTAGTAAAAAAGCTGGAACACACTTCCTCACTAGTCCAACACATGAAAGCAACAGGTTGTAGCATCGACTTCAATGGCACCCAAACCCTAGCCACTATAGAAAACCCCAGCTACAGAATTATCAGAGAAGCCATAGAGATTGAAAAAAGACCTGAAAGCATGAATAGAAGAGATGATTCCACCAGAGTGTCAATTATTTGGAAGCCTGCACTCACAAACAAAAAAATCTCCACACCACAAGCCAGGCAAACACCTGGGCACAAACAGATCGCCCCTGATACCTCCAGCTCAAACACACCCCAACCAGGCACCCAGATGAAACCTAGCTTCCTAATAAATGATAGGCGTCCATTTTCTTGGAGCCAAGCTGCACTAAAAGCCTCCAATACAGCAAACACAATGTTGCCAGCCAATCAAGAAAAAAAAAAAAGCTACAAAACAGAAGATATTAGAGACACCAATCAAGCAGAACACAGAAAACTCCGAGGCCAATAAACACAGACCAAGACTCCCAACCAATCAGGATGAAGAAAAAACCCATTCTGGCACGGCAGTAGGCTAGCCCCAAATTTAAAACAGAAACAGCTGTAAAAGTCTGACTCACAGACGAACACAATACAGAAGCCTGATGATGGCAGATGAGATTCTGCCGAAACGTTGCTACAACTTTAAAAGCACAACTATAATGACATGGGAAAATACCCGAACAAAGCTGAATACCATATAATATATATATGTGTGTGTGTGTGTGTGTGTGTGTGTGTGTGTGTGTGTACACATACATACACATACATACATATACATAATATTATATATTAACATTTCACCTAAATTAGTAAACCAGAATGGCTGGGTTGATATATTCTGCCTGTGTTTCTCAACCTTGGCAACTTGCGTGGACTTCAATTCCCACTCTGGCTTTGCTTTACTAACTTTCTCAAAGTGCCACTACTGTCGCATTCTTTCTTTCTGTCTGTCTGTCCGTCCATCCATCCATACATACATACATACATACATACATACATACATACATCCAAAAGGTCTGCCTGCCTTTCTGCCTGCCTACCTAGCTACCAATATAGATCTATCTATCTATCTATCTATCTATCTATCTATCTCTATCTATCCATACATCCATCTGTCTGTCTGCCTGCCTTCCTGCCTACCTACCTACCTGCCTGCCTACCTGTCTTTCTGTCTGTCTGTCTGTCTCTGTCTCTACCTACCTACCTACTTATCTACTGATCTACTTACCTACCTACCTATCCATACATTTATCCAAAAGGTCTGCCTGCCTGCCTATCTACCTATCTACCAATCTACCTACCTACCTGCCTCTCTCTGTCTGTCTCTCTCTCTCTCTATCCATCCATCCATCCATCCATGTTCGAAGCGCCAGCCCCGCAGGCACATTGGGAAAGTAGAGCAAAGCCAGTCTGGGAGAGAGGGTGGGGGGAGGAGGGAGGGAGGGAGGGAGAGAGAGAGAGAGAGAGAGAGAGAGCTGATGCATCGGATTGGAATGAGGCCTAGTTTAGACTGAGGCCCTTTTCCACATTGAAACATTTTGGCCAGCACATTGAAACATCTTTGGCTTCTATTAAAGGTTTTGTGGATGAAACATGGTCAAGACTATCAGGAAGCTCTCACATTTTGTTGAGTCTTTAAACAGGATCCATTGGACCAGATCTCCATTCTTAAAATTACTTTTCCCCAATGTATTAATTACAGTGCCAATTCTGAAGAAGGCAAAACCAAAATGTATTGATAAATTACAAGGAGAACACACACACACACACACACACACACACACACACACTCCCTTCTAACCCTGCTGGAGCAGGTGATTGGACTGGAATAGATATCTCATTATCTTTCTCCTCCCTCCCTCCTTCTTTATTTCTTTTTCTTTCTGTCCCTTCCTTCCATCCCCCCCTTTCTTAAGGGAGTAGATGAGGACAAAGGACAGCATCAGGCATATGGTTACATTGATCAAGCAGGTTTGGCTGCCTTAACAATGCTTTTATGCAGGAAAAAAAAAATCCTGAACAGGAAATAGAATCCTCAAACTTAATGGGTATTGAATAATCTGTGCCTTTCTTTGAAGAAATACTGACAGCAATTGTTTAAAATATCCCAACCACCCTCAAGGCCTGTTTAGTCTGATTAAAGTTCCAAAGGAGAACACAACTTCTTAATGAAATCGTTAAAGTTCTGACATCTTATGAAGTCTTCTTGGGAGATTCTAGCAGAGGAGAAAACTTAGTTTGCTTGATGTTACTGCCTGTAAAATAAGACCTAGTGACAGATTGAGGAAAAAGAATAAAAATTGCCCCCCATCCCGAGGCTGATTTTGAAAGCTGAACCGTGTGAAGCTCTCATGAGCATTGGTTTGTTTTGGTAAGAGCAGCCTTCTCATCCAGGCCTTCGGACACATATGAACACTTAGTTCTCTGGAGAAGGTTTCAATGCTGGGAAAGGTGGAAGGAAAGAGAAGAAGAGGTTGAGAAGGAGAAAGATGTATGCACTTAGTTAGAGAGATGATGGGCACATCGTTAAAGATTGAAAGGACCAGATTAAAAACAGATCATCTGGGCAGAAAACCTATTTATGTCGTCATTAAGACTCAACATCATCTTAATAGCACAGCCAATACACAATTCCTAATTGTTTTTATAATGCAAATTTCAGTTTATCCTGTGAATCATGTGGTTTTCTGAACTATGTAAATTTTGTATATTATAATAATATTTTGTAAGTTAAAAACTCATCATTTTTTCAGGGCAAGAGAATAAATACTCTTTTACAATAAGTAAATTCTACATCTACAAAATAGAAATTACAGGATGGAAGCGAAAGTATGGCATCTAAAATTACTCTTCTAATTACAATTATTTTTATCGTGCTATCTAAAAGAAGGAAACAATAGTCAATATCTATATACTACTAAAACTCTTAACAGTGATTATCTGTTAACCCAAATGGTATAATATACAGATAGTCCTCAACTTACAAGTCACCATTCAAAGACATGATAGACCATTCAAAAGCTACTTATGGCCTGATTTTGAAGTTGGAACAACCGCAGAGCCCCTACTGTTATATTAAAAAAAATCAGGCACTTGGCAACCTACCCACCCTTATGACCGACCACAAAGATGCTACATTGGACAACCACACCTATCTCCCCTCCATCACCCATTGGCAGTGGCTGTAATAAATTGGGGGCACTTTGAAATGGTACACACTTTTTGGATGGAGCTTCGGAGATGGTGTTGGAAAAGGAAAGCAGGCCATTCTGCCCCTTGGCTTCCCTGCAGGCCAGGCAACTCTGTCCTGGAAGCAGGAAGCAGGCATTATTTCAGAATGAATTGCGGCCACTCCCAGATTGTTGCTCTCTTCAGGCATAGAGGCTCCAATGTATAGAAGGTCACATGATGCAGTAGATGCTTCCAGAAGGAGACCTACAGTAAAAGTAAGTGACCAATAGGTGGTGAGGTGTATGGAGGAGAGTGAGGGACCCAGCAGGAAGGGAAACAGACCTCAGGCTTGCAGGGGCCCAGTGGGGCAGGAAAGGAGGCCCAAGGCCTGCAGGAATCCTGATGGATGGGAAGTGGAGCACAGGGTGCCCAAAGGGGTGGGAGAGACCTTCAGAGGCAGGCCACGTGTGAGATGGGGCAGACCACGTGTGAGATGGGGCAGTGCTTAGTGCCAGAACTCCCCACCCCTGAGATAGCCCATGCTCCACTTAATGATCCCATTAGGAAGAGTAGGGGTGGAGAATCATTAAGTGAGGCAATCACATAGATGTCTCACTTAATGATCATCACAACTTGCAGTCTCCATTATAATTGATAGCTGAGGACTATTTGTACCACAACAAGTTTTGTCTCGAGGTACCTAAAATCTGCTAAAGAAAGCATAAAAAATGTGGGACTCATTACTCCTTGAAATTGAAATTTTCATATATATTCAGACTAGTTGTATTTGCAGAGTTGTGGCTGTCGCACTGTCCCCATGAGCAGTGGTTAAAATACAATTTGCAGGCTACTAACTGCCAGCTACAAGCAGTTTGGCAGTTCGATCCTGACTGCTCAAGGTTGACCGCTCAGCCTTCCATCCTTCTGAGATTGGTAAAATGAAGACCCAGATTGTTGCGGACAGTATGCTGACTCTGTAAACTGCTTAGGGCTGTAAAGCACTGTGAAGCAGTATATAAGTCTAAGTGCTATTGCTATTATGGCATTGTGAATTCTGACTGTCCCTGTCAGCTTCCCATGAGCAAGGTCAATGGGAATGCCTGGAGGAAGACACAAGTCAAAACCCATTGATTTTTTTGTTGCCTGTGGTCATTCTGTTTATTTGTTTAGGCCAGGGGTGTCAAACCACATGCGTCATGCACTGGCCACGCCTACCCCCAGTTTAGCGAAAGGAAAAACAGTTGTGATACATCACATGACAACCCTGGTTTATGCAATTAAATACTTATTACTGAAGTTTCTTTGCCTCTTCAATTATTTTTCTATGTGTGATAAATCCTCTTCTTAGATGATCATGGAACCATCCACCCATGGGGTTAAAAAAATGATCATCCTAAAATTTAATGTCCATTTTTGTCAAATCAAACTGCACTACCTTTCTCTCAAAGGAAGAACCAACTAGTTAACAGGGTTGTCTTTCAAATGAGAGTATACAACAGTGTTGCAGCTATACATCTGCACCAGATTCTTAGAAACTTTTAAGAATGGCCTCATTTCCTTTGTCTCTCAGCATACCTTAGTTGTTTTCCAGGGTATTTTCCAGTTATTTTCCCGACCAGGGTCTTTTACATTGTGCATCAATGGTAGTTACACTATTGTTTTACAAAGTAGGCAATGGAGGCTGCTGGCTCATATATGCTAGCTTGCAGAACAAAACAAAATGGAGTCTGCTGAACAGAAGACAATACTTTATATTTTTCTCCCTCAATATAATACGCAGCTATTCCATAAGGGGTATTACAAATGTACTGCATTTGCTTGCTTGTTGTTACCTCAGGCTTCCACAGGGTGGGGATGTTCATTAACACTCAATTATCATTCTGTAACTCAGTTCTTGTTAACTACAAATGCTTCCTAGGGTCCTTTGTTAGCAACATTCCATTAAAAAAGAAAGGAGAGCATTCCAGTTTTTGCATTCAGCTCAAAAAGTAGTCAGACAAAAGGGGGAAAGGGAGAAAAAGTAGTTACGTTAGTATTTGATGTGGAATGGAAACTTTTTCAAAGGAAAGGGTTGTTTTTTTAAAAAAAAAAGATAGGCAAATCAATTGTACTTGAAATTAATTAACCAATTTGTAAACATGATGCTCCCTGTATCTTTGTTTTTAAGACATTTGCCCGTGGGGTATATGATTAGCATTTTCCCTTGGAAATTAGTGACTTGACTAACTTGATCAAGCTCATAAATGCTCAATCTGGTTGATGTAAAAGGTTTATTTTTAATGGCTTCATGGTTGCTAAAAAGAACTAGGAAGCCAAGAGTGTGGAGACATCATTAACAGATACATATATTGGCAGCTTATTTAATAAGGCAAACAAACAAGGCTACTTTAATTATGGGCGCTGGCCTAGAGAGGCAGCAGCAAGCCAGCAAGCAAAGAACCCCCCCCCCTCCCGCTGTGAAAGTGTTTTCAGAAAAGCGCTCTGAATAGAAACATTATGATGAGCTGTCAATATTGTCCTTTCAAGGAAAATAACAGCATTCATGCATTTTGTATAAGGGGGTAGATCAAACAGGCAATCAAAGTCATCTTATTAGGTATAGATGCTCCCCTGCGTTGTTTGTAGCACTGTAGATGCTCAGGCATTACAGGACGGGCTTATTTGCCTGCAGCTGTTGCAATGGTCATCTTTCAGTGTCCTTAAGGAAACTTCCCTGCAAGTTGCATCTTACCCATTTCTGCCACATCCCTTACATGATTTAGGTCTTTTCCCTTATGTATCTTGGGATATCAACTCTGAATGGTTTCTGGTAAATATGTTGTGACACACAAAAGCAAATCAAATAAATAAAATAAAATAAATAAATAAAAGAAGGATCCATTGTAAAAATGTCCTTCTGCACTAGGTGAGCAGTTCCCAGCGTGATGCCAGACTGCAATCTGGAGTGGTCCCAATGTACTGCATGTTTTCAGCAGTCCAGACTCAGCAGTAGACTAGCAGTTATTTGCAGCATAAGCAGCTGCCTAGTCAGCATTGCATCTGGCCTATTGAAAAAACATGGCTAAAAAAAGAAAAAGTTTGTTTCCTAACTCAGCAGCAAGCAATGTTTAAGCAATCTCAATCCCAATAGCAGTGAATTAACGTTCTTGGTGCTTTTTGCAAGAGTACACACCAGAGAATATGCAAATAAATTTTTCAGATGTTCAGCCTAGAGCCACTCACAGATCTATCCACTTTCTAGCAGCCCTCTGGTCTGACTGTGCAGCTTTTAAGTATGCTGTGGTTTCTTGCATTGGATTGACCTTTTAAGCATGGTCACCATACCCTTAGAGTTGGGGAAAGGTTAGGGCACAAAGTAAAAAAAAAAGCTTTCTATAATAACATTAATCACAAGTTTTGCTTACATTTGTGAGAATTCCATAAGGAATTTGTGAGAATTCCATGAGTAATGCAGCATGAATTCCAATTAACCTTGGCTGTAAACCAACACTTATGAATGTCGACATAAATGTATCTTTGGAGACTGAAATCAAGTCGCCAATTTGGCAGAAGTCCCTGGTCTTCTGAGGTAAAAGTAATTCTGCACAGAAAGCAAGTTTTGTATTTAATGCCCTACCAAGCCAAGGGCTTGACTAGTGATAAAATCGAATAATGTACCTGGTTTTGATAGCACATCCGATTTATATATTGAAATACATACGATAAGTAAGGTACATACAATCTGTACACAGGAGAGCATGTGTTAATTAATATTGTGTAATTGGAAAATAGAGACGAGAATATCCACCTCTCTCTTTTAATATTTCATGGATCCACTAGAACAGAATGAAAATAAGCCATTTAGCTTATTAAATCATGTAATAAAACAGATTACTTAATTTCTGAAATATTTCAAAAATCATTGTTTAATATTTTGTTAGAAGGCTGGAAAAGTAGTTGATATCAGCCATCAACACCTCCATTTTTCATAAAGAACTCAAAACTGTTTGCCTGCATTTATAACGCACATAGATAGAGACACCTATAGGTAAATTTAATTTGTTATTGTTACTCAGTACTTTATAGTGAGTCATACACAAAACAACTTGCTCTAAGTAATGTAAACATCTATAATTAGATTGGAAGAAGAAACATTGGAGAGGAGGCAGAAGCAAAGCTGACCAGTAACGTGCATTTCTTTTTCCTTGTGACTGTATCCAAGAACGTTCAAATGTCATATATTTGCAATTTGGAAAGTGCCAGGTACTCCGAGCACCTGAAAATGCCTCTTGTATTCTTTGAGTTGGTCATCTCAGCCTAGGACAGTGATGGCAAACCTATGGCACGCGTGCTGGAAGTGGCACGCAGAGCCATCTCAGTGGGCCCACAAGCTGTTGCCCCACTCAGTTCCACTGCACATGTGTGCGCACCTCCCGCCAGCCAGCTGATTTTCAGGTATCTGCCGCGCATGCGTGGGGGGGCAGAGTGCATGCGGGAGACAAATGTGCATGCACAGGGAGGCAGGGGGGAGTGCAGGGGGTCCCGTGTGCATGGGAAGGGGGTGGGGAGAGCATGGGGGGGTGTGTCACACATGCATTGCATTATGGGTGCAGGCATCTGTGCGTATGCACGCCTGGCGGAACTTTCGGCACGCAATGACAAAAAGGTTAGCCATCATTGGCCTAGGACATATAACAGAGTTGTGCCTGCAGTAATGATACAAGGGAAAGGAGTTTCCATTTCACCATTGTCTGCTGTTCATCTGGACCTTGAAAGATTTTCTAATGTGGATTAGGCTGTGAAACATTTCTGCCATAGGATTATCTACTTATACTTGTGGAGCTAATATATCACCGGCTTTGTGAAATCCATGGCAGTGTGTTCATAATCAGCAGTTCCATTTAAATTCAAGTTCATGGCTGTTTGTAATAAATTTTCCAGCACACAACTCAGTGTCCTCTTTTTCTCCTCATCTGACTCAGTGGGGCTCTGCTAGGTGTAATTTTTTACACTGACTATTGTTTGCACACACTGCGTGGATTGAAATATTACTTATCATTTATGTTAGTGGCTCCCTAGTGACTGTTGGCTGCTTTATCTGTAAATTCTGATGCCACATGCCCTCTCTCCAGCCTACATAGATCTCAGCTGAATACATAAAGATGCCCTTGAGTCAAACTTGAATTCTGGTGACTACATAGACACAAACAAGGACAATTTTCTTGGCAGCAATTCAGATGTTATTTGCTCTTGCCTTCTTTAAGGATGTTTTTTTGACTTTGACAGCCCTATAATACTTGGTTCAGATTAACTAGGTCCAATCCCATGCAGCATCAGCCAGGTGCTGCCATCTGCTGAGATAAGCTGAATATTTATGTTTGCTTGCGTTCCTGAACAAAACAGATTTATTGCTGGTTAACTCTGTGCAGATGCAGATGGTAGGGTTTCCATTCTCCTAACTCTCCCGACTGCCATGGTAGTGGAGCTGGAAAAGGGCAGCAAAGTGCTGCATTTTGGCTAAATTCCAGGGAATTAATTGTTATGTTTTGGAGGTCTCTGTACCCAAGTTCCAGGACATGTCAGGAGAGGACCTAAAAAAAAAGCAATGTTGTTCAGTTTACTCATTTTTGCCCTCATGAAGTTGTATATACAAATGCACAACTGTATGGGTAAGAATAGCGTCAAACTGTGGACTAAAAGAGCCGATAGCTAACTATGATCACAAATGCACTTTTTTCAGCCTTTGAAATAATGGAGGTTTCTATGCAATCAAAAGATTATTGATATATTGCTTGGTTCATGCTGTTCTTCGTAACGGTAAGACTAATCATAATACAGTAAGCATACATAACAGGAGAAAGTCTGATTCAGTGGCAAGAATGATGTCCTGACATTCAAGGTAAGGTTGATTGGTTGGATGTCAGAATTAACTGGTTTATAGGAGAACATGCCTGCTAATGGTTTTCTAGCTAAGCGGCCTCCTTTCCTGGTAGCAAGGTTAGAAGAGGTTTGCTATGTGATCTGCAGGATTTTTCTTGGAGCAGTTGACCAGGAAGTAGCCTTGTAAATCCTAAAACAGTCCATCAGACTCTGAGAGGGTTAGCTATTCAGAGACCTTTGACCCAACCTAGCCTTGGACCCCTCTAAACAACAGAGCCCTGCCAAAGCGGGCCTCCCATTTCCTGGTACCCGCCCTTGCTACCACTGTCTCTGGCCCTACACCTGAACGATGAAGTCTCACTCTTCTACTGTGACTAAAGATTAAACAAAACCTTGATCCCGCTTTCAACATGGAACACTTGGCCTACCTCAAGACTACTCAACCAACACAAGCATAAACCAAAGAACGCACAAACTGTGCAGGACCGCAGGGCTCTGCCCCGCTCTTGCTCCCACCCATAACTTATATCTACCTTTCCTTCTGTGGCAACCCCATCCTCCGCCCTGTCCTTTGTTTCCTTTCTTTTTTCTTTCCCATATAAACTAGGTATGAATGGCTACTTTCTGTCTGCAACAAACAAGGAAAATATCAATGGGAATGTTTCCCAATGTGCGATTCCTATCATCTCAGTAACCCAATATATAGACTTAGTGAAGCATGAAGCCAATTAGTTTCCATTTTGCCAACATGAGTGGGTGTTTTACTCCTTTGCTGTAAGTGAAAGTTGGACACTTGTAGAATTATTAATGTGACCGAAACAAGGCTTCTTTATCCTAACATTTGTATAAAAGATAGAGTTGGGAAGTTTTGTTGAAGAATGTATGCACCCACTGACATTTCCTTTTCTATAGAACTATTGAAAGTACAGCAGTCCTGGTCTTACTCAGAAGCTAGGTTAATTTTAATATGTGAACATTTACAAACTGTAGTTTGAATGCAGCACGAAGGGAATCTCATTCTTTATCTTGAGCTCACACATGACTTTTGTTTAAGGGGCTCCAAATGCTGTGCTGTCTTGTAGGATGTGTTTCTTAGCTCTGGTTATATAGATACATGCTAGTAAACCATTTTTATTTTTCTTCTGACTCTCCCTTTAAATAAATTAATCTTGTACAATAAATAGATACTCCAGGCTTGAATGAAGCCCTCTGTTGATAGAAGTGTATAGGAAGTCCTTAGGAATAGGTTTAATAAATATGTTTGAGATATAGCTAATCATTGAAGACTAATATGCGATCTAGAGCTACCAAATCTGGGTTGCAGAAATCCAGAGGTTCACTAGAGGGCAACAAAGAGCTAGAGAAGACTCTAGTAGACATCTGGATTTTTTCACTTTCTGTTAGAAATTTGTTCTTAATCATTTGATGATAATCTTGAATAGATGGTACCACTTTCTCTCTGTGTGTCAGTTGCAATCTCAGTCATTCTCTCCTACATACACACAAGTACTGTATATATGGCAAAAATAACTTCCCAGACAGCAATTAGCTCCATGCTAAAGGCCATATACCAAGGAGCCTTGAATGTTGCCCCTTCCACTGACGTCACTGGGAGCTCATTATCCTCATTATTGGATGTGAAATTCCTCTGGGGTGTTTTATATCTACTAGCATTCTAAGTTATAATAATAGAAATACCTCAAATTGGCTTGACAGCAATAGGACAAAATGTGGATACCTTTGTATATTGAAAGAATATTTGAAAGATCTAATGTTTTATCCTTCCTTTTCTGAATATTTCAGGGCCTCTGTGCTTGCAGTCTGCATATGAATTCCATACTTAAAACCTGACTTAATTTGGTTATTTCTGTAGTATAAATAGCCAGTTGAACAGCAACCAACTCTTGTTCCTGGAATGCATTGAAACGGGAGAAAAGTCTCACTTGGGCATGCATACTAGAGAAAAACAGAACACCCAAGGGTGATGCGGGACAACTTGCTGGGTGGCACACGTAATTGCTTCTCTGAGCTGAAGCAACCTACATGCCCTGCCATCTGCTGCCTCAATGCTTGCAGCTGTTCAGGCAACATATGTGCCAGCAGGAGGAAGTGGAGAAAGAAGGAAGGAGGGAATAAGTATGGCATTTCTTGTGAAGATTTCACTTCCTTGGGGGACATGGTGAATAAACTAGACATATCTCCTAGGATCTTCCTGGATATGATGAGAAAAAAATACTTGATGGCAGCTGCATAAACTTATGCTGTCTGTGTCTTCTCTTCTAAGAAGAGACAGCTTGAAGCAAGTTAATTTGAAAATTAAACAGGTCCTGGAGATTGCCCACCAAACACTTCATAGTGAGTGGACATGTGGGTTTTCATGTAGTTGATTATCAGCCTTGCTTCTGGTTCGTTGAGGAAAATTCTAAGAGCACTAACTCTGTATTGGGAATGGTGTTCACTTAGATGTTAGTGATGGGTGAAATTTTACTCGTACAACATTCTTTTAACTTCCTTTCATTTCACATGCTGCATTTTAAATTGCCACGTTTGACTTTTTTTAGAACTGGGCTGTGCATATAATCATCTCTGCATCTTCATACAGTCTGCTTCCATGTTTGTTGCTTTTTTAAAATCTGGTTTAATGCAAAATATGATGATCATGGCACATATTATGTCTGGGATGCACAATACAGTGAGCCATCATTTATTGAAAAAAGCAGAATTTGCTGGGTTTGCACTATGCTACACCACAACTTACAAATTACTCAGTATATTAGGCCAAAACTAAACTTTTTTGGGGGGGCTCAGCGTGATATGCAAATTTAGCATATTCATTCCTTACCTTAGGTTAAAAAAATGATTTTCCTGGGTTGGCTGCCATTCAGTTCAGTATCTTACCAGCTAGCAGAGAAAATGTCTACCAGTCATAAATGGTGCAATTCCTACAGCAGGAATTGGGCAAGTCTGATCACAGGATTGTTGCCATTCCTAGACTTCTCCCATGACCTATTCAGTTGTAGTAGAAGTTGAATAATGAAAAGGCTACAAGAGATTTGAATCATGACAGATTTGAGCAGATTTTTTTCTCCTTTGCTTTTATAAAAGCAGCTAATAGTAATTTCTAGATTCCTTGATTTCTAGATTCATCCATGTTTTGTTGGGAGAAACTAAGAGATGGGGCTGTCATTCGACTCAGGCTTTTTTAGCCTTTCACAAAATGGGTAAGGACCATGAATTTAAAGCATGTCCATATTGCCAGCTGAACAGTCTACTCTAGCACCATTGTGTAAGTCTTTTAGAGAGACAACAGATTGATAGCAGGTCATTCAGTTGAAAGGAAGGAAGCTCACTCACATGAACTTGAAAGGCCAATGAGTCCCCCTCTACTCTAACCCATTCTTGGTCACTTTGCCTCCAAAATAATAGATGGCAAAGCTTTGCAGCCATCACTGAGTTCTGTTAAAGGGGTTAAACAATGCTGTGATACTGGTGCGTTGTGAAAGAATTAAGCCTGACCCACTCATAGGCTGAAAATAAAGCAACACCATGGGTTTGCTGCAAAAAACAAAAAGTATGTTAGCAGGCATGTTTGTCCCACAGTTAGACACAAGGGACAAAGTTCAATCTGAAACAGTCAATTCTCCTCCATGCTGCAGCGAGAGCCCAGGATGGGTAGACTCCTTATGACATCATTAAGCTGAGTCTGTACTTGTATATAAAAAGCCAGCCCCCAGGAGAATCCCCAGCTTTGACTCAGCTTCTTTAAGTCACAAGCTGTGTATCTGAAAGTGTTAGCTTTTTATTCAGTGATTTTCTACAGAAGCTACCCTTGCTTCAATCAGCTCCCAGGGATCCGGGCAGCTGCAACTTCAGGAGAGCGGGGCTCCATTCTCCTGCAACGTTGGGATAAACATTTTCCCAAGCGCTACTAGGCAAGCAGGGAAGCGTCTGAGACCTTCCTCATAGCCGCAGTTTGTCTGATCGTAACACTGATCGGCAAACTGATAACAGAGCCAGCCAGCTGATCACGTGGGAGGCGATATCTTCCTTCTCTGGCTGATCTGATCGCTCGGGGCTTGCAATAGCCTAAGGAGCGAAATTCACTTCTCAGAGCCATCGACGAGCAGTGGCCATCTTTAAGTGCAGTCTCTTCAGACACGAGGTGAGTGGCCATTTTAAGTGGCCTGGCGGCCATTTTCAGTGCTCCAAAGACCCAATTCCACCCTCTGCCATCCTTAAGCACTTTTGAGAGCCATTCTCTCAACGCTTGAGCCTTGCTTATTTTAAAATGGATCAGGACAGTGCTCATGCAGAGCTTTCCCCCCCAGTGGAACAGGCCCTCCAACCCACTAAAAGGAAAAGACACAGACAACGTACTGCTCAGAGGGAAGTGGCTGCAAAAATCATAGCTAAGGCTCTAGCCCCTAAGAAGACAACTCAGGCTGAGTTGAAGGCAGAGAAACGCAGACATGCGGCTCTCGAGAGACAATTTAACAAGACTATTCAACAAATGAGAGGGCAACTGCAACATGCTTCCCAGCCAGCCGAACATCAGGGTTTCCAGAGAAGACCCCCCAGGAGAGGGGAAGTTGTTCATGGAGCCTTTGGACCCCCCCCCAGTCTGGTCCCCTGAGGCATTTGAGGAACAACCTCAGGATTTCAGCAGGTCTGGGCCATATTTCCAGCAAACTTCTGGGCCCTATGCCCCCTCTCTTCCCTCCAGAGTTCAGGCCTCCCAGATCAGGCCAGAAGCCACCTTCATGCCCACTGCAGCTGGCCTTCGGCCCTCCACTACCTTTGATAACAGGCCCAGGGAGATCCAAGATGTTGTTTCCTTAGCCATTAGACAGGGATTGGCTTCTTTGGCCTCTGGAAAGGGTTCAGGCCCTTCTCCCTTCTCAGTCTATGGCTTCCTTACCTCCGCAAGGAGATTTCCACAGACCCCAAGACCTCAGGATCCATTTTTCACAGGCAGAATGGGAGTAGTATGAAGGGGAAGAGGGTGCCTCCACATCTGAACACAGTTGCTCCTCTCATTCAGAGCGTGAAGAGGGCAAAATCTGTGATTGCAATCTTTCAGAGGAAGAAGACTCTTGTCCAGATCAGCCCTCCTCTGCATTAGTCTTTAAACTAGCCCTCTTTAAACCCCTACTTAGCAAGGCCCTGGTCACTTCCAAGCTGTCACCTGAGGAAGCAGCACCTGAACCACAAGGGGAACCCTCCGAGCAAGGAGACTCGCTCTTCTCCAAACCAGTAGTACACATGGAGGTTTTGCCTTCTCGCTTGTATTTCTCAACATCGTCAAGGAACAGTGCGCTTTCCCTTTGGCAGGTCCTCGTCCATCTTCTTTGGACAAGTGGTTCTACAATGTTAGCACATCCTTAGCCAACACCCTTGCAGTGCCTTCAGTAGACACTCTGGTTGTGGCATCATTCTACTCTTCTGGCACTCCCACCGAGCCAGAGGATGTCCTTAAACCAGAGGACAAGTGTTCCAAACAGACCCTCAAGCACAACCACCAAGCAGCTGCGTGGGCTGTTTGGGCTTTGACCGCTGCATTGTTTTTCATGAGGGCATCTCTACGATGCACCAACTACAGGACCAATTGCCTGGCTCTGACCTCAGGTCTCATCAGGACCTTAACAAAATTATAGCAGTGGCGGAATTCACTGCGGATGCCACCCTCAATTCCGCCAAATTTGCATCAAGGGCCATGGCATCTTTGTGGTGGCAAGAAGGCTTCTTTGGCTCTGAAATTGGCAGGCAGAGTCACACCGCAAATGGAAGCTGGCCTCTGCCCCCTGCGCATGAGACAAGCTTTTTGGCAAGGCTCTAGAGCCATATCTCATCGACACCAGAGATCAACGTAAAATTATTTCCTCCTCAGGGAAAAAAGCTGACTATCACCCAGCTCCTTATTGCCCACCTGCCTTTCGGGCAGAGTCCACTTCTCACTTTCCTGGGCCACAGAGGATGTATTCTCAACGCCAAGACCAATGTCAAGAACCACCTGGCAGACAACAACCTTCTGCTGATAAACCCTTTCGGGGGGGAAGGGGGTCATGCCTTTCATCACTCTAAGTAATAGCTCATTCTCATTCTCGTGTTGACTGACAATATGGCCGCAAAGGCACACGTCAACAGATGGGGGAATGAGATCCAAGGCACTTATGAGGGAGGCAGAACGTTTGAGTTTGTGGGCAGAGAAACACCTGCTGTCTTTCTCAGCGGATCACATTTCCGGAGTCGACATTTCCCAAGCCAACTGGCTGAGCAGGAGTTTAGTTGACCAGGCAGGATGGTCCATTCCTCTGTCCCTATTCAGGGATCTTTCCCTCAGATTCGGAACTCCGGAGGTGGATCTCTTCTCCACTCCTCAAAATGCCCAAGTCAACAGATTCTTCACCAGGTTTCCTTGCCAGGTAGCGGAGGGGACCAATGCTCTTCATTGCAAATGGCCTGCGGGTCTCCTCTACGCCTTTCCCCCTCTTCCCATCATTCTGGTGGTCATACGGAAGCTGTTGGTGGAATGAGCAGAGCTAATTCTCCTGGCACCCTATTGGCCAAGGAGGACCTGGTTTGCAGACCTGGTCAACCTGTCTGTGCCTTCCCCTTGGAGGATCCCGGCCCATCTCATCTCCCTGCGCCAAGGGGCCCTGATCCATCCAGAGCCCCAGTGGCTCAAGCTGACCGTGTGGCGCTTGAGTGACAGCAGCTAAGGGAGACTAATCTCCCAGAGCGGGTTATCCTCACCATCCAGGCGTCTCGCAAACCTTCTATGAGGCGCCTCTATGATGCCACCGGGAGGGTTTTCTCCCAATGGTGCCTCAAGGAGGGTCTCTCTCCTTCCTCAGCCCAGTTGGCAGAGGTTCTTAGATTCCTTCAGGATGGCTTGGAGAAAGGTTTAGCCCCCAATACCTTACGTCGCCAGGTAATGGCTCTCTCCTCAGTTCTTTCATGGGGTTTGCTTCCTTCCTTGTCCCATCACCCCTTAGTCAGGAGATTTTTGAAAGGGGCTTCCAACCTACACCCTCCTGTGGTGCACAGGTGTCCTTCATGGGACTTTCACTTGGTTTTTAATGCCCTTATGAAGCCCCCCTTTGAACCCCTTAGAACAGTGTCTTTCCAATTCCTAACTCTAAAGGTAGTTTTCCTCATTTCTATCACTTCGGCCAGAAGGATTTCAGAACTGGTCGCCCTTTCTATCAGACAGGATCTTTGCTTCTTTCACAATGATAGGGTTGTTCTCTGTCTGGACCCCTCCTTTATCCCAAAGGTTAACACTTGGTTCCACCAGTCTGAAGACATTGTGTTACCTGACTTCTGTCCCCTTCCACACCATGACTTAGAGCTCAAGTTGCATGCTCTAGATGTCAGAAGGGCTCTTAGAATTTACATCAAGGGCACTTCCCCTTTTAGAAAGACAGAAGCCATGTTTGTTTCCTTTTCCCCTTCTCACTTGGGGAGCAAGGCCTCTTCCCCTACTATTAGCAGGTGGGTCAGGTCGTGCATCGCACAAGCCTACAAAGCGGTGTCTTTCCGGTACCCCGTGGTCTAACGGTGTACTCTACCAGAAGTGCAGCCACTTCAGCTGCCTGGGCCACCCAGGCATCCTTGGAAGAGATTTGCAGAGCAGCCACGTGGACATCCCCGTCTCCCTTCATCAGACACTACCATCTGGATTCCTTTGCCTCCGCAACGGCGGCCTTCGGCAGACGGGTTCTTCAGCTAGTGGTTCCACCGTCGGAGTGATTGTGTGGACGAGGACCCGCCCGAGGACATGCAAGCTTTGATATGTCCCATCCTGGGCTCTCGCTGAAGCATGGAGGAGAATGGACATTGGTAAATTTACCTGTGAATGCCCTTTCTATCTATGCTGCGAGAGAGCCCAGCCCCTCCCTTGGTTCATCTGGAGATGGTAAGGCATGTTAATGTATTGGATTGTTTGCTTTCAGAGACACTTCTTCAGTCTGTCAAGTATCTTCTCCAAAGCTGGGGATTCTCCCAGGGGCTGGCTTTTTATATACAAGTACAGACTCAGCTTAATGACATCATAAGAAGGAGTCTACCCGTCCTGAGCTCTCTCGCAGCATAGATAGAAAGGGTGTTCACAGGTAAATTTACCAATGCCCAATTGCTCTTACAGCAGCCAGGCTTAACTTACACTTCCAGAGAATCAGGGTTATTTGTTCTCTGGATCTACAAAAGCTGAAATTCGTGAAGCAGGAACCAACAATTCTTAGATCAAATGGAATTGTTATGTAAACAGTGGTGGCTGTCTCCCACGGTCTTAAAGAGAGTGACAAAAGATCTATTGAGTTGGACAGTACATCCCAGCAACAGTGATTAATCATGGGTCTCGTGTTTTTTGTCAGAAAGGTAAATATAAAGAAATCATAGAAACAGAATAGGACAAAATAGTAGCCCTTTTTCATTATTATTAATAAGGTCTATAAGAGCCATTTGAACCTTTTCCCCAGAATGTGACACCAAAGGTCTAACCACTCTTTTGCCAGTTGACACTGAAATATCCATTTGCTTTTCATATTATTGTTTTGATTATACTCCTAGCCTCAGAGTCAGCTTCAGAGATCTCTATTACATGTGAAGTTTTCTGTCTCCTTGACTTCTATGAACTATGAAGTTGACAGATTAGGTTGGTGTGTGTGTGTGTGTGTGTGTGTGTGTGTGTGTGTATATATATATATATATATATATATATATATATATATATATATATATATATATATATATATATATATGACTTTTTTCTGCTTATCAAGTTATGTTGACTCTGAGAATCTCCTGCTGTTAACTGGTTAAAAAAATAGTTTGTACAGAGCAGAAATTTACTGTGGTATCTGGTAGGGACTTCTGGTTAAGATGGTGATTTGAGAAGCTGAGCTTTGCAATAACTCCTCTGGAAAAAAAATCTGCCATTTATATTTCTGCCAATGTTTAAGTTAAAGGAAGTGATTAAAGGCTATTTCAGTAACAGTATTAAGGGAGTTGTCCTTATTAATATCAGAAGATAGTATTATCTCTGTGGTGGCTCATATAAAGATCAAACAGAAGTCCACATCTGGTCTAACTTCTTTCTATTGGGAGTTGAAAGTCTTAAAGATCCTAAAAAGGAAAAACATATTTCATATTTATTGTGAAAAGCTGAGAGTTGAGGCACATAAGAAAAACATAGGTATTTACAAATCAAGTTTTTGTCTTGTTAGCTTGCATTCTATCTCAAAAGGTTAATGTGTTTGGATTTCATTTCAAAATATCGTTAGCTGTAAAAGCATAATCGTTTAGTGAAATCAAATGCAAAGCAATTCTCGTGTGTGTGTGTGTGTGTGTATGTGTGTATGTATGTGTGTGTGTGTGTGTGTGTGTATGTATGTATATTTCTTAAGTTTTCGTGGGTACTTACATGTATGGTATTCAGCTTTGTTCGGGTATTTTCCCACGTCATTATAGTTGTGCCCAGGTGTTTGCCTGGCTAGTGGTGTGGAGATTTTTTTTGTTTGTGAGTGCAGGTTTTGGGGGGTGTGCTGTTTAGGTGTGTTAGGAAATTGTTTAGGTTTTCTTTTCCATGGGGCCAAATCACAAATGTGTCATCGATGTATCTTAACCATAGTTTGGATTAGCCAGGGCTCTGGATTCGAATTCTTCCATGAACAGGTTTGCAATGACGGGTGACAGTGGTGATCCCATAGGGGCTCCTTCAATTTGCTTGTATCTTTTTCCTTTGTATATGAAATATGTGTTGGTTAAGCAGTGTTCTGTTAGTTCCATGAGGTGTTTAGCTGATGGTATTTATTTTTGATGATTTCAAGAGTTTCTTTTATCGGGACTTAAGTGAATAGTGAAACCACATCGAAACTTACAAGCAGATCTTCTTGTTCCACGTGTAGATCTTTGATCATTTCCAAGAAGTGGTATGAGTTTTGTACATGTGAAGCTGCTGTTTCAGCATGGGGCTGTAGCTGTTTTGCTAAGTGTTTAGCTAGGTTTTGTAGTGGTGCTCCTCTGGAGCTGACTGTGGGTCTGAGAGGTATGCACTCACAAACAAAAAAATCTCCACTCCACTAGCCAGGCAAACACCTTGGCACAAACAGATCCCCCCGATACCTCCAGCTCAAACACACCCCAACCAGGCACCCAGATGAAACCTAGCTTCCTAACAAATGATAGCCGTCCATTTACTCGGAGCCAAGCTGCACTAAAAGCCTCCAATACAGGAACACAATGTTGCCAGCCAATCAAGACACAAAAAAGCTGCAAAACAGACAGAAACACCAATCAAGCAGAACACAGCAAACTCCAAGACCAATAAACACAGACCAAGACTCCCAACCAATCAGGATGAAGAAAAAACCATTCTGGCACAGCAGTAGGCTAGCCCCAAATTTAAAACTGAAACAACTGTAAAAGTCTGACTCACAGACGAACACAGTACAGAAGCCTGATGATGGCAGATGAGGTTCTGCCGAAACATTGCTACAACTTTAAAAGCACAACTATAATGACGTGGGAAAATACCCGAACAAAGCTGAATACCATATATGTGTATATATATATGTGTGTGTGTGTGTGTGTGTGTGTGTATGTATGTATATATGTATGTATGTATGTGTGTGTGTGTGTGTATATATATATATATATATATATATATATATATATATATATATATATATATATATATATATATATATATGTATATATATATATATATGTGGATCTTTGGTTATTCGGGTTTCTCCGCGTAAGATTGGAAGTATCTAGGCAACGTTTCGATGAAGTCTCATTCATCATCTTCAGGCTTCTGTCTTCAGCTCTGTGCTTCTCAGAGTGATGTGAGCTTGCAGCTGCTTCTTCCTTTTAACTGCTAGTGGGGGTGTGACTTGATTGGGTGGGGGCTTGGCTGTGTTCTGATTGGGTGGGGTGTGTTCTCATTGGTTGGGGGTTTGGCTGCGTTCTGATTGGTTGGGGGTTGGCCATGTTCTGATTGGCTGGAGGTGTGTTCTGTTCAGGTGGGGGCTTGGTTGTGCTCAGGTTGGTCTTAGTTACTGGGGGATTTGAGCTGGTGAGCTGTGATCTTGCTGTTTGGCTTCGAGTTCGTGGTCGTGCTGCATTTTCATGGTGGGGGTCAGTTCGCTTCATGTATGGCTCAGAGGGGTTTGAAGTGGGTAGTGATGCAGCTGCAGTGCGGCTTCTGGTCTGTGGTCGTGTCTCATCTGTGTGGGTGTGAGTCTGCTTTTTACGTGGAAGTGTGGTGGTGGCATCTTGTGTGGCCCTCGTGGGTGTGGGTCTGGTGTCATTCATCATGTTAGGTACTGCGTCTGTTCATGAGGCGGGTTTCCAAATGGCTGGTAAGCGGGAGGTGTCATCTCTTTTATTCATGCTGGGCGTTTTTCTATCTCTATGGCTTCTCTGATTATTCTGTTGTTAAAATGTTCGGTTTTGGCGATAGTTCTGGTATTTTTAAAGTCAATCTCATGTCCTGTGGCTTTGAAGTGTTGGACCAGGGAAGAGGTCGGTTCTTCTTTTTGATTGAGTTCTTATGTTCTTCAACGCGTGCACTTATTCTTCTGTTAGTTTGTCCAATGTATGTGGTGGGGCAGGCGGTACAAGGGATTTCGTATACTCCTTGGTTTTCTAACTCGGTTTTGTCTTTAGGGTTTCTTAGGATGGTGGATATTTTTCTGTTTGTGCAGAATGCTGTTTTAATGTTGTGTTTTTGGAGGATCTTGCTGATTTTGTCTGTGGTGCCTTTTATATATGGGAGGAGGGCTTTGCGTTCTCTTGTTCTCTGTCTTGGATTTTGGTTGGGGTTTCTTTTGGATTAGGTGGGTAATCTTCTTTCTTTGGAATCCATTGGCTGTTAGTACGTTGGTGAGAGTGTTTAGTTCGGTTTTTAGGTGTTGTTCATCAGCTAAGCATTTTGTTCTGGAGATGAGTGTCTCAGCTACGGAATTGATCTGTACTGGGTGGTGGTGTGAGAGTGCATGTAGATAGCGGTTTGTATGTGTTTTCTTCTGATAGATGGTGTGTCCTAGGGAGCCATTGGGTTTTTTGTATACCAAAACATCTAGGAAGGGAAGTTGATTGTTAGCTTCTGTTTCCATGGTGAATTGTATTTTGGGGTGTAGGCTGTTGAGGTGTGTGAGGAAGTTGTTCAGTTTTTCTTTCCCGTGTGGCCAGATTATGAAGGTGTCATCTACGTATCTGAGCCAGAGTTTGGGTTGTGATCATATTTTTCTAGAGCTTGTGTTTCAAAGTGTTCCATGTAGAGGTTTGCGATGACAGGTGAGAGGGGTGATCCCATGGGTGCTCCTTCTATTTGTTTGTATTTTTGTCCATTGTAGGTGAAGTATGTATTGGATAGACAGTGGTTGGTCAGATCTAGGATGTGCTGGGGGGTGTATTTGTTTTGGATGGCTGTCAAGGCTTCTTTTATTGGCACTTGGGTGAAGAGGGATATGACATGAAGCTCACTAGCAGGTCGCTGGGTTGTAAGTTTTGTTTCTTTATGATCTCGATGAACTGGAATGAGTTTCTTACATGTGAGTTGATGGATTCTGCATAGGGCTGTAGTTGTTTGGCGAGAAATTTGGCTAGGTTTTGTAGAGGTGAGCCTATGGAGCTGACTATTGGTCTAAGTGGAGTTCCTTCTTTGTGTATCTTGGGGAGACCATAGAGCTTAGGGCATCTGGATGATTTCTCTCTGGGTATGATTCTTTGCTGGATTTCTTCATTGATGGGGGAGGCTTTTATTTTGGATCTGGTGGTTTTTTCTAGGTAGGTGGTGGGGTCTGTCTTTAGGGGTTTGTATGTGGGGTCTAGGAGTAGGTTGGTTAACTTGGTTTGGTAGTCAGATAACCAATTTGCTAAACTACAACTTGCGGAATCTTTGATATTCTCTGAACTTGGTTGTTTGCCTGTAGATGTTTCATCACCTGACTAGGTAATATCATCAGGACTAGTAAATGTGGGTTTGCTTCATATTCTATATATATTAGCTTGCACTGCCAGTGATGTGGGGTGTAGTTTTCTCCCTGGTAGTTCTTTGATTTAGATGTTGTTTTTTGTTTGATTGTTTATCTGGTATTAATCCCTGCTTATCTAAGTATAGATTGTTGGAGAGGATGTGTTCTGTGGTCATTTGATCCCTGATTGAATTCAAGAAGAAGTACGGTAAACTTCACAGATATGAACTTTAGACAAACTAAGTAATTGTCCAAAATACATGTATGGCAGTATTTGAACAGATCACTTATATATTTGGAAAATGAATGGCAAGGTGGAATGAAAGTTATAGGACGTAGCCATGAAGCTAAGAAATGAATGATAAAGTGTTTATAGAAGAAAAATTTCAATACTATGAATAGCATTTTAGTCTGTGGAGAAATTTGAATTTTTGAAATGTTTGTATGTGTGATTTAAGAGATGATGGAACTTTAGATGCTTATAAATATATCCATAATTAGTTATTAGTATTATGGGTTTAATTTCTAATACAGGATATGCATTCAGTTTCCCAAAGGAAAATGTACAGTTTGTAACAAACCAAAACCAGGAAAGTAATATATTATAAATCTTGCTTTTCATGACTTGATATAATATCTACTCATTCAATACTTCTCATTGATATGCTGATTAATCTAAAATGAAAGAATTTAGTGGTGTGTAAACAACATCTCCATATTTATAAAATGTATTTTTTTTACTTTTGACCAGCAATGTGACAGTTCTCAATCAACCCCCTTCCAGCTTCAACCAGTTAAAGAAATTGGATTGTTTTCTTCTTATTTCCCTCCCTTCCTCCAGCATGGAGACATTATCACCATGGTTACCTGGATACCTGTTTAGAGGAGGATGTGCTGTAGCAATTTAGCTATTGAAATCTCTTGTCATTTTGCCTTTAAGCAGAAATTCGTCAATACTTCATGGGTTTAAAATGAATGGTTGCTTAAGCAATGTTTATACTAAGTGGCAATAGATTTTGATCAAGAATGATAAAAACTGAAATGAATTTGAAACATTACTGGACAGTGGTCAAGTAGCTTTGTCAGTGACACACAGAGAGGAAATAAAAAGGTTAAGATTATGGACAACATGAATATACATAGAAGCAAAGTTAGATAATGAGGGATTTCTGTTACCACTTTGTCCTGTATTTTATATGTGAAATATACTTTGGGATTTTTTTTAATATCGTGTTGATTCTTTGAAAGGTAAGGATATTTTTATTATAGTTGGTGACTAGTTCATAAGATGCAAAAAGCATCATAACAAGCATAATTCTTTTTATTAAAGCATCACTATGAAATCCTAAGGATAAGATCGTATTTTCCTGTGTAAAGCAAAGGCAGCAATAAGAAACTTTGTGACTTTTTTTGGAGAAGTTCCTATCCAATCATGTAAAACAATAAAATTGCCTGCAGAACAGGTAGAACTACTGTTAGCAGTTGGAGTTATTATAGGGAAGCTGCTATAGAAAGGACATTGAAAGCACACGTGGCCTGGAGTCTCAGGTTTCCTGCAGATTACAAGGACAAGTTTGTTCTGCAAAAAAGGGGGTATTGTTATCCATTCCTTCCAGCATTGCAGAGGGCAGGATATTGAAGCAAGCCAAGAGGCATCTACAGTATGCTGGATAGATAATTTGCTGGCATGAAAGCTTTCCTTCCCGCTCATATTGGTTACATATACTGTACCTTATTGGAAAGTTAAGCAAAAGACATACTGTAAGTTTAATATTTTCAAAGAACTAATATTTTGAATTCTTGGCAATTTTGCCAAGCAGATGCTGGCATTTTTGGTGGGGGAGACTAACATCGTTCATAAATCCAAAGCGCATTATATTGTGTTTTATTTGCTATTTAGGTAAATGAACGTGTTCCTTCTTTTCTTCCCCTGCTTCTCTTTTTGGACACAGAAATCGTTGTTCTCATTTGTCAGAATCCATTGTTATAGCACAAAGTGTGAAGAAACCTTCAGAAAGTAAGCCTAGCATGATAAAAGCTAAAAGGTCTAAAAGTCACATTATGAGTGCATTACTAACAATCTGAGTGCATTGCTATCAATCATCTTTTCCAGGTAGGGCAGCTCAAGAAATAGACCAAGTACGGATTGCAGGAATGCTGGAGTAAATAAGGAATGAAGTAAGTTGGAATAATTGAATTGAGAAAGCCTGAAAAAGTCTCCCACTCTCCCATCTTAAACAAAACACAATCAAGGTGACGTTATTTTCAGCATCTTTCTCAGGCATCAGTCTCAGGAATAGTTAAATCTCTTCTCAAAATCCTCCTTCCCCCAGTATTTCATTCCCTCCTTTATAGCTCTGTCCTTTATAGCTCTCTCATACCTTCTCCAAGGTCAGTTCTGAATATCTTTATGTAAGGCCACTTCTCTACTGTACTCATAAACTGTACCCGTGCTGTAGCCAGGTAAGCAGGCTGAAGAAAAATCTGACTGTCCTCGGAGCTCTCTGAGCTTGGTTGTTTTCTTGCAAACATTTCATTACCCAAACTAGGTAACATCATCAGTGTCACTAGCACTGGTGGGTAATGAAACATCTGGAAGAAAACAACCAAGCTCAAAGAACACCAAGGACTAAGGACCACCATTTCAACTCTGAGTACAAATATTCTCTTTTATTGAAAAAAAAGTCTATCCAACACTCTTCCAGGAGCATGATATTTATAACATCTGTCTAACATGTAGAGGGTCATTGATTCAAAACCCCAGATAATTTTTCCTGCTTTTCCCTCCTGAACTTTCTACTTCATTTTTTTTAAAAACCCGCAAATTTACTTATTTCATGATTTTGCTGTCATTTGAAGTACATGGGTTTCATCCTACCCCCAAGTAGCCCCAGTGCATAAGTACTGCTGAGGATTTATCAATGCAATTACCTTGTGCCTGGTAGCAAAAATAGTTCAGTGTCAATGATGAACTAGAAGACTTTTTTTAAGGCTAGTGGAACAGTAGGAAGCTCAGTGAAGAAAAAAAAAGAACAATTGTTGGCAGGGCAGGGGAGGGATTTCTGTGACATTTTTTTTGTATGTCTGGCAAATATTACCAGTTATGCTACTAGAACAGTGATAGTAGTAACTGCAGCAAAGGTTGGGGGAACTAAACCTGGAAAAATGCTATTTTTTTTGTAATGATACTTCAGAGAGTAGCCATCGACCTAGATAGTGGACATTTACATAAATGTCCTTTGTGATCATATTAAAAGCAACTGTGTTCTCTTCGCTGATGATGTAAAACTATTCAACACCATCGACAACATTGCTACCCTTCAAAAAGACCTTGACTGTGTATCAGAATGGTCAAACAAGTGGCAACTTCAAATCTCAACCAAAAAATGCTCTGTCTTACACATTGGGGAAAAAAATCAGAACATAAAATACAAGATGGATGGACACAAACTTGTAGACGACCCACAAGGTCGAGGACCTTGGAATACTCATCTCTAATGATCTAAGTGCTAGAGTCCACTGTAACAACATTGCCAAAAAGGCATTAAGAGTTGTTAACTTAATCTTGTGTAGCTTCTTCTCTGGTAATATTGTACTGCTAACTAGAACATACAAAACATTTGCTAGACCAATTCTCGAATACAGCTCATCTGTCTGGAATCCGTACTGCATATCGGACATTAATACAATTGAGAGAGTACAGAGATATTTCATGAGAAGAGTCCTCCACTCTTCTGTTTGCAACAGAATACCTCATACCTCCAGACTTGAAATTTTGGGCTTAGACAACTTGGAACTACACCACCTTCTGTCTGACCTAAGCGTAACACATAAAATTATCTGCTACAATGTCCTACTTGTCATTGACTACTTCAGCTTCAACCACAACAATACATGAGCACACAATAGATACAAACTTAAGATAAACTGCTCCAAACTCGATTGCAGAAAATATGACTTCAGCGATACAGTTGTCAATGTCTGGAATGTACTTCTTGACTCTGTCTGTTCCCCAAACCTCCAAAACTTTAACCTTAGACTGTCTACTGTTGACCTCTCCCCATTCCTAAGAGGTCTGTAAGGAGCACGCATAAGACCACCAACGTGCCTACCGTCCTGGTCCTAATATCCCCTTTTATTTGTACCCATTTCATGTACTCACAATATGTTTCTAATTATATCTGTTATCTAAAACATGCTTGACAAAATAAATAAATAAAATAAAATAAAATAAAAATTTCTGCCACTGCACAGTGGAGGGACTTATTTAGAGTTAAAGGTAAACCAGAAAAGAATGCTTGAGCTGTTAGAAGCCATAAAACTCTAAGCACAGAGCAAGGAAATATTCATAGAATCACATTTGCAGTGTTTTGGGGATGATATCTACAGTATTTCTACCTCCAGAAACAGTGTAACCACCCAACCTTGCAAAGCAGATGTGCTGAAGAAAGCTTGGATTATTTTTGGTGCTATTACAGCTTCTCCAAGAAAGAGGCGAGACTTTCTTGAGTCAAGTTTTTTCTTGACAGCAATATGGCTGTTTCTTTTTTTTTTTTTCTGGAATTTTTTAATAGTCTTTCATCCAAATACTACCAGTCCACTTCTAGCCTTTTTTTTCAAGATCATCCAAATTCACCAACATTACACCCCTTGTGGCTTTTATGCATAAGATTTACAGTTATTAAATTATCTGAAGTTACTTGAGAGGCAAAACAGCAAACAATGTTAAGAGACAAGGAGAAACAGAATGACAGAACAGTAACTTTTCCGTAAAAGAAATTACAATTGTGAAGAAGGAAGAGGACACTTTTGCTTGGAGCACCCCAGGGCCCATTCTTTGCCTCAGGTCCCTTTT
Organism: Notechis scutatus; assembly: GCF_049901735.1. NCBI lineage: Eukaryota > Metazoa > Chordata > Lepidosauria > Squamata > Elapidae > Notechis > Notechis scutatus. The sequence continues at coordinate 87,431,834 of NC_142010.1, read as the reverse complement.
TATAATAACATAAACTCTAATAACATAACAACTATATTTACAACATAAATTGTAGAATACTGTAGTTCTCTATTGGTTTGCCTCACTTTTTTCCTTCAAAAATGAAAGGAAAACCACCTTTTTCAATAATGCTTCAGACTCAAGTTATCTCAGGCCATATATAGATGAGACATTTGACGATGGATCAGGATGGCAGATCCATTTTTATTGGATTACTGGAAAGTGGAATGGCTAGGTGACCATTTGCATGCTGTTCATACAACTGTCCAAGACTTCACTATGCGGAATACAACATTAACAGAAGAGTGATTCTTTTTCTTACAAACCACATTTTTTCACATTCCTTCATTTGAATAACAAAAGCAATCAGGAGACTTGTATGGTTTTTGTAATACTTTTGAAAAATTTCCTATGCTGACGACTTGTTCCTGAAGCCTCTAGTTAAATGCAATTCTAACAGCTGAGAAGAAAATTATGTCCCCTGCTTATTGGCATCTCTTTAGCTCAGAAGGTCAGCTGCGTACCAATGAGCCAGAAAAAGCTCTGATCAAACATATGTTTGCTCATTTTTGCCATTCGTTTTTTGAGACAAAGGAAGCAGCATGTGTCAACCATTATATTTCCTCGGGAAAATAATTTTTCACTCTTTATGAAGTGAAAATGCTTATTTTTATAAATGCTTATTTTTATAACCATGAAAATATATATCTACATATCTATATCTATCTATTTATATACACACATATATACAGATACATACAGATATATATACTATGTGTGTGTATATGTGTACACAAACACATATATTTGAAGCAATGTTGTTTTCCTTGAAATAGATATGTGAAAATTTTGCCCTTTTGATTCTGTTTTAGACTGATCTTCTCCAACCTGTCCTGGAGAAAACTCAGTGTTTCTCAACCTTAGAAAATATAAGATATAACAGATAATCAGAGTTGGAAGGGACCTTGTAGGTCATCTAGTCCAACCCCCCCCACTCAAGCGGGAGACTACACCATTTCTGACAAATGGCAGTACAATCTCTTCTTGAAAGTCTCAAGTGATGGCGCTCCCACAACTTCCGAGGGCAAGCTGTTCCATTGGTTGATTGTTCTCGCTCTCAGAAAGTTTCTCCTTATTTCCAGGTTAAATCTCTCCTTGTTCAGTTTCCATCCATTATTCCTTGTCTGGCCTATAGGCGCTTTAGAAAATAGCTTGACCCCTTCCTCTCTGTGGCAGCCCCTCAAATATTGGAAGACTGTTATCATGTCTCTCCCTATATGGATTCAACTCCCAGAATTCCCCAGTCCTGCCTTATGGAACATTCCATGGTAGTGCAATTCCTCTTAATGTTCTGGAAGTTTCTAAACATCTGGTTCTGCCCTAGAGGGTCACAAGAATTGGAGACTTGTTCAGCAGCTCTAGTATTGAGATGAATGCTTTTGCAAATTGTTTTTGTTGATATGGGATGTTTGGCTTGTAATTGCTATGGTAAACCGTCTCCATGTAATCTAAAGATGAGAACCAGAGTCTTCCTTCCTGTTGCGCTACTTAAGGAGTCCCTATTTCATGTCTTGCTATCATAATTAAATTCATGGCACAAGATCCTTTTCATCACATCACCTAGCCCTCAAAATTCCCAGTTATGTCTAGTCCATAACTTCAAAGTTGATTAAAACAAAGATTTTATTAGGTCTTTGTGTTAGAATTTGTTTCCTCCAAGCTGTTCTTTTTGATACTGCTGATTGGGTTATCATGTTACTTAGGTTTTCCTTTTAATATTGTGTGAAGGATATATTTGGATCTTTATTATAATATGTCATCTTAAGGTCCCTTGTCAGTCTTCTGAAAATGCAAGATTTTGAAAAGGAAGCATGTTTTCTAAATAGTTCAACCTCTTCTTGTGTTAGGAAGACTGTTATAATAGTGTGTTTTAAATGACATGATGGATTTGTAATTTTTTTTAATGTTATTGGCAGGGGTCTCCTTTAATCTGGTTATTTTGATTCTAAAATAGAGGCTTGACAACAGATAAATAATAAATCCCTGTGTGGTTTCAACTGGGAAACTGGAATTGTTGGTGAAGAGAAGGACATTTATGTGTTCTTTTTCCGCAAATCCATAACCTATGAGCTTCCAAAGGGTACCTCTGAATGGCAACCACACTGTGAAAACAGATCAGAAACCCAGAGTTGCTTGAATTTGTTACTCATTTAAATTAAAAAAGCTCAGTATTTTTCTCCTTGCAGCAGTGCTTGGCACGTATATGCATAAAATCCCCACCTCCCTCCCTACCCGCTGCTATCTTTCTTTCTTTTTAATCTGGTTTCTTAGTAACATTCCTGAAGTGGAAATTTCAAAAAACACAAAATGGCCTTTAATAGCTTTAAGAAGAAAGGTTACTGAGAAAGAGGCTTTTTCTTCCATTTCCGACTTTATTGTATAGGAGAATTAAAGAAATTTAAGAGAGTGATGGCAAGTTAAACCCTGATTATAAAATCATCAAGGTATGTTTTAATCTCATGCCTGATGATTAAAATTAATTTGTTCCACTGAAAATGATTAACTGGTGTAAGTTAATCACAATTTAAATTTCTGTCTAGGGTCCAATATTTTAATCAAAAATCACAAAGCTTGTTGGGAATTTTGGGTGACAGGAAGGATATTTCTTGTCCTGTTTCTTACTTTTCTGTTAATCTGTGGAATGGGTTTCATTTAGTAAACCATTTGGATGGATAAAGATCTAGGATCTGAGTCAAGTGGGCATGATTTTTTTAAAATATAAATTCAAGGTGAATTACCAACTTTCTGCCTTCTAGAAATTCTACTGACCTTTCAAAGATTCATATTGCTCATCCCAAATCAACACACATTTCTAGAAAATGTGTGATACCTACCGGTATGTATTCTCAAATTATGTATCCTGCTGTAGTGTCAGCCCAATCTGCCTTATACTACAGCTTAAAATCTTTCATCCTGTCGGCCTGACAAGCCCGTAGTCCTTGAGACTGAAAGCGTTGAGGGTTGTGAGATGCCACACACCTGCATCTCTGTCTTCTCTATTAGGTCATGTAGTGTTTGCTAATTAAGAAATATGAAATCGTTTAGGAGAGTGGCAGTGAACAATCTATTGTATTTTAAAATTTGGTGAGAGGGAAGAAACATTAAAGCGTTATTAAAATAATAGCAATTGTATATGCTATATTAAAATAAAATGATATTTTAAAAACCCACCAAATTATGCAGACAGTTTCTCAAGTTTGTACAGTTTGGCAAAGTAAAACTTTACAAGATTTTAGGCTTAAAAATACTGTAAGAAGGAGAAAATGATATCTTAAAAATGTTTGTGTCCTCCTAATTTAAATATTCTAATATTCTAGGAAAAACTTTAACAGTGTTAGAATTTCCAAATCTGTACAATGATGTAGAATGCCTTCTAAATGTCTGTTATGCAAAATTTCATAATTGCATTTAACTTTTTCATCTTGAGCTGCATATCTATTGACTTCAGACATAAAGTAGGACCATATCATGCTCTGTATCAAATCTCACTCTGTGATTCACCAAGTAAGGTAGTCCTTGACTTAATGACCACAATTGAGCCCAAAATTTCTGTTAAGATTTTTGTTAGGTAAATTTTGCCCCATTTTACGACCTTTCTTGCCTCAGTTGTTAAGTTAATTATTGCAGTTAGATAAGTTAGTAACTCGGTTATTAAGTAAATCTGGATTCCCCATTGACTTTATTTGTCACAAGGCTGCAAAAGGTATTCACATGACCTTGGGACACAGCAATGGTCATAAATATGAACCAGTTGCCAAGCATCTGGATTTTGATCACATGACCATGGGTTATGCTGCGAAGGTCATAACTGAAAAATGGTTATAAGTCACTTTTTTCAATGCTGTTGTAAATGAATTGTCACTAAATGAACTGTTCTAAGTTGAGGACTACTCGTACAGGTAGTCCTTAACTTATGATCACAATTGAGCCCAAAATTTCTGTTGCTAACTGAGACATTTGTTAAGTTTTGCCTTATTTTATGACCTTGCTTACCACAGTTGCTAAGTAAATCACTGCAGATGTTAATTAGTAACACAGTTGTTAATAAATGAATCTGGCTTCCCCATTGACTTTGCTTGTCAGAAGGTCACAAATGGGGATTATATGATCCTGGGACACTGCAACTTCATAAATATGAGTCAGTTGCCAAGCATCTGAATTTTGATCATGTGTCCATGGGGATGCTGCAATGGTCGTAAATGTGAAAAATGGTCATAAGTCACTTTTTTCAGTGCCATTGTAACTGAACAATCACTAAATGAACTATTGTAAGACCTGTATATTAATTTCAAACATCTAATATATGTTGCGTTCCTTGGTAAGAACAAATTTTCAAAGTATATGATGTTTTGGATACTATAAGAAGCAAAATCATGACTAGAATTTACATTCTCACCAGGAAGTTCAGCAGCACTAATATACTGTATTATTTATTTACATCCATCCAGACACTTGATAAATATATAAATATGTAAAAATGCATACAAATATTTTCTACAGAAAATAACTATTCATTTCACCTATAGTTTGTGCCTTTTGTAATACCGTTTTCAATATAAACCATAACTTAAAGTCTGCCTTCTTTAAAAAAGTACATTTTTCTTCTTTCTTCTCTAATGTTATACTACTCCCCTGTATCCATTATAAATTATTTGAAACCCTTGAGGTAGACTAATATAAATATTGATTAAATATTTAATCAGCATGTATACTTATCTAAATTGGATTATCAACTATGGTAGTTTTGTTTTTTATGTGCACATGTTACAGTAAGCATATGGCATGATAAAAAATATAATTGTGTTCCCCTGACACTGAAGCATCTTCATGAATTGATCATATAAAATGGGTGTTGGTAGAAGTTACCATGAACACCCTTTCTATCTATGCTGCAAGAGAGCCCAGGATGGATTGACTCCTTCCTATGATGTCCTGTACTAAGATATAAAAGCCAGACCCTGGGAGAGACCCCAGCTTTGGCGGAGATACTTGACAGACTGAAAGGTGTCTCTGAAAGCCCAAAATAAATACAGAAATATGTATTACCCCCTCTGGACGAATCAAGGGAGGGGCTGGGCTCTCTCACAGCATAGATAGAAAGGGTGTTCATGGTAACTTCTACCAACGCCCATTCTCCTCCATGCTGTATCGAGAGCCCAGGATGGGACATACCAAAGCTTGCATGTCCACGGGCGGGTCCTCGTCTGTCTCATCACACCGACTATGGAACCACTTGTTGAAGCACCCGTCTGCCAAAGGCTGCAGTCGCTGAGGCAAAGGCATCCAGACAGTAGTGTCTGATGAAAGGAGACGGGGATGTCCATGTGGCCGCACGACAAATCTCCAAGGATGCTTGGGTCGCCCAGACAGAAGTGGCTGCGCTTCTGGTAGAGTGCACCGTCAGACCTCGTGGAACCGGAAGGGCCACAGCTTTGTAGGCCTGCTCAATGCAAGACCTGACCCACCTGCTAATAGTAGAAGAAGAGGCCTTGTGCCCCAAGTGAGAAGGGAAAAAGGAAACAAACATGGCTTCCAACTTCCTAAAGGAGGAAGTGTGCTTAATGTATATTCTAAGAGCCCTTCTTACGTCTAGCGTGTGCCACTGCCGCTCTAAGTCATGGTGCGGGAGAGGACAGAAGTCAGGCAAAACAATGTCCTGGGACCTGTGAAACCAGGTGTTAACCTTCGGAATAAATGAGGGGCCAGACGGAGAACAACCCTATCATCATGAAAGGAACAAAGGTCCTATTTGATGGAACGAGCAGCAAGCTCGGAAACCCTCCTGGCAGAAGTGATGGCAACAAGGAACACTACCTTCAGAGTAAGGAAACGGAGAGACACTGTTCTAAGGGGTTCAAAGGGGGGGCTTCGTAAGGGCATTAAGGACCATATGAAAGTCCCAGGAAGGATACCTGTGAATCACAGGTGGGTGCAGGTTGGAAGCCCCTTTCAAAAACCTCCTGACTGAAGGGTGATGGGATAAGGAAGGAAGCGAACCCCATGAAAAGAAGGAGGGGAGAGGGCTGCAACCTGCCTGAGTAAGGTGTTGGGGGCCAAACCTTTCTCTAGCCCATGCTGAAGGAAGCGAAGAACTTCTGCCAACTGGGCTGAAGCAGGAGAAAGACCCTCCCTGAGGCACCATCGGGAAAAAGCCTTCCAGGTGGCATCATTGATGCGCCTTGTAGAAGGTTTGTGAGACGCCAGGACAGTGAGGATGATCCTTTCTGGAATATCAGGCTCCTCTAGCCGCTGCCGCTCAAGTGCCACACGGTCCACTTGAACCACTGGGGCTCTGGGCGGAGCAGGGCCCCCTGGTGAAGGGAGATTAGATGGGCTGGGATCCTCCAAGGAGAAGCCACTGATAGGTTGATCAGGTCGGCAAACTAGGGCCTCCTTGGCCAATAGGGTGCCAGGAGGAGGAGCTCCACTCGTTCCTCCAACATCTTCCTGCTGGAATTACTGCTGGAATGATGGAAAGCGGGGGAAAGGCATAGAGGAGACCCTTGGGCCATCTGCACTGAAGATGCATTGGTCCCCCCCGTTCGCTGGCAAGGAAACCTGGTGAAGAATCTTGTGACTTGGGCGTTTTGAGGAGCAAAGAGATCCACCTCCGATGTTCTGAATCTGAGGGAGAGGTCCCTGAATAGAGATGGAGGAATGGACCATTCTGCCTGGTCAACTAGGCTCCTGCTGAGCCAATTGGCCTGGGAGTTGTCGACCCCGGAGATGTAGTCCACCGAGATCGACAACAGGTGTTTCTCTGCCCATTACCCTAACTGTAGAGCCTCTCTCATGAGGGCTTTGGACCTCGTCCCCCCTTGCTGGTTGACATGAGCCTTTGTGGCCTTGTTGTCCGTAAGGACTAGAACATGAGAGCCGGTCACTGATTGCCTGAAATGCTTGAGAGCCAGACAAATGTCTCTGAGCTCTAGCCAATTTATGGGAAGGGTCTGCTCTGACCTGGACCAAACGCCCTGAGCTATCTGGCCCTGCATATGGGAACCCCAACCCAGGAGGCTGGCATCGGTGGTTATCACTAGCCTGTCTGGGTCCCTGAACAGGAGTCCCCTCCAGATTGACAGGGAACGCCACCAATTGAGAGATTCTCTGGATTTGTGGCGGGAGTGGGACCTTGATGGATGAGTGGCTGGTTCCTGCTCGTTGGTAGGGAAGCAGGAACCATTAGAGGGGTCGGGAGTGGAGCCAAGCCCATGGGATGATGACAATACAGGAGACCATCTTCCCCAGAAGTTTGGACAGCAGCGACAGGGGGACAGTTTGATGTTGCTGGATCTGGCTGATGATCTCTGCAAGACTCTTTCCATGAGCTGGGGACAGGAAAACCTGGCACGATGTTTTATCGATGGCTGCTCCCAAGTGTTGCAATTTGGATGTGGGAGAGAGTTGGCTCTTTTTGGTGTTGATGGAAAATCCGTGGCTCTGGAGATATGACAGGGTAATTTGCAGATCCCGATGGGCCGCATGGATGGAAGAGGACAGAATCAAAATGTCATCCAAGTAGTATCCTCACTGGATCCTCACTGGAACAGAACGCAGAGATGCCATCAATGCTGCCAGAACCTTTGTGAAGACCCTTGGAGCCGATGAGAGGCCGAAGGGAAGTGCTCAATACTGGTAATGGGTATTCTGATAACAGAAATGGAGAAACTGGCGATGATGAGGCCAAATTGGGATGTGGAGGTAAGCCTCCGTGAGATCAGTGGAAGAGAGGAGGTCGGCCTCCTGAACGCTCTCTAAAATAGAATGCAGAGTCTGCATTTTAAATCGCCTGTATTTTACAAATTGGTTGAGAAATTTTAGATCAAAGATGGCTCACCTCCCCCCCGAGGCTTTGGGAACGATGAAAAGGTGAGAGTAAAGCCCACGTCCCCGTTGAGAGGGGGAATCAGGTAGCCCTGATTTCAAGAAAGTTCTGAATGGCCTGATTCATTAGGACTTGCCTTGAAACGTCCCGAGAGACAGGACAGATCAAAAAAATTTCTGGGGGTGGCGTTAGGAAGTCCAATTGTAACCCTGACCCAATTGTGCTGAGCAGCCAGGCATCCGTCGTTGACTCCTCCCATTTGGAGGCAAAGAAGGCTAGGCGACCTCCGATGGGTGGGGAGAATGAGGGATTATTTAGAGCGACGGAAGGAACGACCCACTCCCCCCTGAAAGGGCCGTTTACCAGTAGAAGGTTGTTGCCTGCCAGATGCTTCCGCATGTTGGTCTTGGTGTTGGGAGTACGGCCTCTGAGAGCAGGGGAAGCGAGATGAGGTCTCTGCTCGGAAGGCAGGAGGGCGATAAGGAGCAGAGCGATAGTCAGCTTTCTTCCCAGAGGAAGAGAGAATTTTACATTTATCTCTGGTTTCGATGAGATAAGGTTCCAAATCATCACCAAAAAGCTTATCGCCTGCGAATGGAACTGAAGCCAGCTTCCATTTTCGGCGTGACTCCGCCTGCCAATTTTGGAGCCATAAAAGTCTTCTTGCTGCTACTGAAGATGCCATGGCCTTGGATGCAAATTTGGCGGAATTGAGAGTGGCATCCGCAGTGAATTCCGCCGCTGCAATAATCTTATTAAGGTCTTGGTGAGACCAAAGGTCAGAAGCAGGCAATCTATTCTGGAGTTGGCGCAGCCACCGTATGGATGCCCTCGTGAAAAAGGATGCTGCTGTTGAAGCCCGAACAGCCCAAGCAGCGGCCTGGTGATTGCACTTGAGGGTCTGTTCGGAACGTTTATCATCTGGTTTCAGGATATCTTCTGGCTCCGTGGGAGTGCCCGAAGATGAGAACGAGGCCAGAACCGGAATGTCAACAGAAGGCACTGCCAGGGCATTGTCCAGAGCTGCGCTGACATTGTAGAAACGCTTATCCAGAGAAGATGGGGGAGGACCTGCCAAAGAGGAAGCACACTGTTCCTTGACCATGTCCAGAAACAAAATGGGAGAAGGCAAAACCTCTGCATGCACTACAAGCTTGGAGAAGAGCGAGTTCCCTTGGCTAGAGGGATTTCCTTGTGGCTCAGGAGCCACTTCCTCTAGCGACAGCTTGGCAGTGACCAAGGCCTTGCTGAGTAATGGCCTGAAGAGAGTAGGTCTGAAGACCAATGCAGAGGATGTCTGCTCTGGGTGAGAATCCTCTTCCTCTGAAAGATTTTGGTCAAAAATCTCACCCTCTTCACACTGAATGAGAGGAGTAACTGTGTTCAGATGGTGAAGCCCTTCCTTCCTCATCAACCTCCTCCCATTCTGGTAGAAAAGAATGGACCCTGAGGTCCTGGGGCCTGTGTAAATCAGGGTGATGAGGCAAGGAACTTATAGATTGAGAAGGGAGAAGGGCTTGGACCCTTTCCAGAGGTCGAAGAATTTGCTTGAAGTCTTCAGCCAATCCCTGCCTAATGGCCAATGAGACAACATCCTGGATATCCCCTGGTCTGTGCTCAAAGGTAGAGGCAGAAGGCCGAAGGCCCGCTGCTATGGGAGTGAAGGTGGCTTCAGGCCTAGATTGAGGAGAAGTTCGAGGCCTGGAGGGAGGGGGAGGAGCATAGGGCCCAGAAGCCTGTTGGAAATAAGGCCCAGATCTGCTTAGATCCTGAGGATCTGATTGTACTGCAAGAGCCTCAGGAGACCAGGATGGAGGATGGAAAGGCTCATAGATAACTTCTCCTCCCCTGGGAGGGCTTGGCTGGGGCCCACGAGTATCACCTGAAACATGCTGTAGTTGCTCTCCCTTCTGTTGAATAGTTCTGTTGAACTGTCTCTCTAGGGCTGCATGTCTGCGCTTTTCTGCCCTCAACTCAGCCTGAGTTGCCTTCTTAAGGACTAGAGCCTTGGCTCTGATTTTTAGCAGCTACCTCCTTCTGGACTGATTGGGTGCGTTGCCTACGTCTTTTTCTCTTATTGGGCTTAAGAGACTGGTCCACTGGGGGGAGGGGAAGCTCTGCCTGAGCCTTATCTTGCTCCATTTGTAGAATAAAGTATCTTGCGTTAGAAAGAAACTGTTTAGAAATTTTTAGTAAGTCCTTTAGGGTATAAAATGGCCCCTGGGCTTATAAAATAGCCGCTCACCTCGTGGTGGGAGGCTTCAATCCAAGATGGCCGCTGACTAGGGGAAACAGGCTTCGAGATCGAAGAATTGCTCCTTAGGCTATACAGAGCCCCGAGCGAAGTCAGCAAGGGAAAAATGCAGCCGCCGGCCACATGATCAGCTGGCTTGCGCTCTTATCAGTTTGCCGATCGTTTTTACGATCGCTCAAAACCGCAGGCATGGGAGAGGTCTACAGACACTGCCCAGCTTGCCTGCACAGAGCTCTGGTAACGCTGCTCCCAACGTTGCAGGAGAGAGAGCCCTACTCTCCTGGAAGAGCAGCTGCCCAGATCCCTGGGAGCTGCTTGAAGTGAGGAAATAGTATTGAAGATCACTGGTGAGAGCTATATAACAGAACACTTTCAGAGAAACAGCTACTGACTGAAAGGAGCTGAGTCAAAAGCTGGGGTCTCTCCCAGGGGGCTGGCTTTTATATCTTAGTACAGACTCAACTAAATGACATCATAGGAAGGAGTCAACCCATCCTGGGCTCTCGATGAAGCATGGAGGAGAATCTTCGAACTCATTCTGTTCTTGAAAATTCTTAAATCATCATAAATGCTATGGTTAATGTTATTTATCAAATTGGATTAAACAAACCAGATTACCATCTGGGTTTTAATAAAATAGATGAAATGTGTTTTGTTTTCATGGAGCTATTTCAAAGAAGAAAAATGTTTTAACCATTAAAAGGGAAATGGAAACAACACTTCAACACTAAACACTAAACACTCTTAGTGATTGTAATTTACATTTCTAGAACGAGGACTCTATATGCACAGTTCAGCTGTATAGCTGCATAGAATTATTTGACAATGTTAATGTAAATCTAGCTATATTTTGGGTATATACATCTGCTATGTATACAAATTAAGAGGATTGTTTCTTGATTCTTGATTTAGTTGCGGGTATTAGATTTTCATCCCTGAGGCATTTGATAATCAGTTTAACAGAACATAGTCATTTGTCTTGTTTATGGACTATATAACAGATGGATTTGTGATTTTAGTAATTATGATAGAAATGCTAATAAGATGTGGTATCTGTTATTAATTAACACTTTTCAGCTTCGGTATGGCTGGGTTATAGGGATTGATATCATATTAAGCAGTAAGTTTATGAATTATATTTTGAAAGACCTCTCTGAACTCTTGAAAAAAAATATTTAAAACATTAAAGATTAGCAATGTATCCCTTGTTCATCCAAGCCTCAAATATAAGAAGCTACTTGATATCTACATTTTCAGATCTTTGATTTAGCTTTCCCAAAGGAATTGTTTTGGGGACCAAGGATTCCCTTTCAAGATACTACAGATAGTCTTCAACTTGTGACTATTTGTTTAATGACCACTAAACTTTATGATGGCACTGAAAAGAGTAACTTATGACCAGTCCTTGCAGTTATGATCATTGCAGTACCCCCACGGTCATGTGATCAAAAGTCATGCACTTGGCAAGCTGCTTGTATTTATGATAGTAGAACCGTTTGGGTGTCATGAGATTGTCATTTGCGACCTCTCTGGGGGACTTCCAACAAGCAAAGTTGATGGAGAAAGATGGATATGCTTCACAACCAGTAATTAATTTAATTGAAGCAAAAAATTGGGTGTGACTCACGTAACAACTGCATTACTGGATGGAAGTTCAGATCTCAATTGTGATCATAAGTCAAGGACAACCTTTATTTCATTTGACGAGTATCACTTGGGAATACCTAATGAGCGAAGTTCAGATTTATAACACTGCTGTTATCTAAATATATATGAAAAATGATGAATGTCAAGACTTTATATATAGAAATATATAAAGAACATGGATTTGATGAGCCCACATCTACAGTAGGTGTAGGGAGTGGATCATGTGAAATACTTCAGT